>NC_045449.1:9597034-9683088 GCF_002776525.5 Piliocolobus tephrosceles
GGGAATGTTCACCCTTGGAGCAAGCAAGGGGTCCCTGCTCTCATGAACCTTACTTCCCTAATTTATTTTGGGTAGGAGGGGATGGAATTGGCTAATACACACATGAACCAATCTGTGAATGGACAACGAGTAACAAGTGAACAAGACATGAGATGGTGAAAGGACTGAGAAAGGAGATAGAACAGGTGATATGATACTGGTGGGCCGGGGGAAGCTCCTTCAGCTAGGGTGGCGGGTGAAGGCCTCCTTAAGGAATACCCTCTGAGCTGAGGCCTGAATGACAGAAGGACCTACCCAATGCCTAGACCTCAGGGAAGGGCATCTCTGGCAGAGGACACTCCGGTAAGATGGAGCCCTACTAGGGCTACCCAGAAGAGTATCAGTTTGGCTTCTTTGGCTGGGAAGGCAGGCAGTCAAGTTCCAACTACTTCTGTGGGTGTGATTCCTGAGAAACATGGGTTCTGGCATGGTTTTCTATCTCTTTAGGCGTTTACTATGAAATCAGAATTTTTTTGTTAACATGATCAAGCATCAACAGACATTACAAAGCAAAAGAAAAAAATTAAAAAGAAATAGTATGCACAATATCTAGCTAGATTCAGAGGAATACAGACTCCTGGCATGGTGACTGGTGACTGGAACACAGCATGTTTCCGACACGAAGCAATGAGAAATGAATGAAATGCACATGCAAGTTTGCACTCCTGATTCCTGGTCAAGCACTCTTTTTGTTTCTTTCCTTTTTCTTTTTTTTCTTCAACCTTATTTTAAGTTCCAGGGTACATGCGCAGGATGTGCAGGTTTGTTCCATAGGTAAACATGTGCCATGGTGGTTTGCTGCAAAGATCATCCCATCACCTCGGTATTAAACCCTGCATGCCTTAGCTATTCTTCCTGATGCTCTTCCTCTCCCCAACCACCCCCCGACAACTGCCCAGAGCGTGTTGTTCCCCCCATGTGTCCATGTGTTTTCATTGTTCAGCTTCCACTTGTAAGTGAGAACAGGTGGTGTTTGGTTTTCTGTTCCTGCATTAGTTTGCTGGGGATAATGGCTTCCAACTCCATCCATGTCCCTGCAAAAGGACATGATCTTGTCCCTTTTTATGGCTGCATAGTATTCCGTGGTATGTATGTGTCACATTTTCTTAAGTTGATCTGTTTTTTTTTTGTTTTTTTTGTTTTTTTTTTTTTTGAGACAGAGTCTCACTTTGCCGCCCAGGCTGGAGTGCAGTGGCACAATCTTGGCTCACTGCAACCTCCACCTCCTGGGTGCAAGTGATTCTCATGCCTCACCCTCCCAAGTAGCTGGCATTACAGGTGTGTGCCACCACATCCAGCTAATTTTTGTATTTTTAGTACAGATGGGGTTTCCCCATATTGCCTAGGCTGGTCTCGTATTCCTGACCTCAAGCAACGGGCCCAACTCAGCTTCTCAAAGTGCTGGGATTACAGATATGAGCCGCTGCACCTGGCTGGCCGCATCACATTTTCCTTATGCAGTCTATCTTTGATGGGCATTTCGGTTGATTCCCTGTCTTTGCTATCATAAATAGAAGCTTTCTTTCCTAAGAAGGACATTTACATTTTGAATAGATTGTGCATTCACAAAGTTCAAGGTACAAGGGCAGTATATTCAGGAAAAAAATCATCCTCCTTTAGGCACCCCTGTCTCTCCACCCCTAAGGTAGTTCTGCTCCCCAACAGGGAACCGAGGTTACCAGTTCCTCTTTAAACTCCACCCCGTGGAATGTCTCAGTGCTTAGGAGCAGAAGGGAAAGTTGGGAATAAGGGTGGGGTGAGGAAGAGGGAGGGCCCGGTCTCTAGAACTCTGGGGAGTCGGGAGTGCTCATCTCCCAGTGGGAAGGAAGAAAATGCTTTTCCTCCCTCCAGGCCTGAAGCTTAGCTGTGGATGCAGAGGCTGTTCTTTCTTTTACAGCTCGCTTCAGGCTCAATCTGCTTAGTCTTATCAAAAGCCCTTTCTGTCTTAATCCAGGTTTATCAGCACATCAACATCTCTTTAAATAGAATGCAAATCTAAAACCAATACTAAAAATATTAAAATGGTTTTGCCACCCCCTGCTGTAGCCTATTTATAATTTCAGCCAGTATCATCCCGTGGTGTATTTTTGCTCCCTTCTATATAAAGTAGAGCCATCTTTTGTTAGCATGTGCATGGATGACTCTCCTGAGCTGAGTCCTGCTTAATGCTCCTTTCCTGAATTCCAGATTGCTTACTGGGAAGTATTTGATGGGACAGTAATCAGAGAATTGGAAGGTTCCCTGTCTGGGGCGATAAATGGCATGGATATCACACAGGAAGGGGTGCACTTTGTCACAGGTTAGTCCTGGGATGGGAAAAAGCCAAGCCTGGCTTATTTAGACGAGGACATGGAAGGAACTTCCAAGCTAGAGGCAATCGGAAAAGACCACAAAAGGGTCTCAAGGCAACTTGGTTAGAATCAGACTGCAACCAATACTGCAGCCAATGCAGCAGAGAAAGAAAAATCCAGAAGTCACATTTCAATGAGAGGAAACATTTGCACAAGAGTCTTAAGAGCGCAAATAAAGGCTAAGACGTAGGTTGCGAGGCTTGCTTTTTTGTGGTAGGCATTGATAATAGAAATGCGGCCTTTAAATGGCCTGGGCTGTCCAGCATCCTTCTGAAGTCTTAAATGCGTCTTTTAATTCCACTTTATTATTGCATGATGCGATGCCCTCCCCACCAAAACAAATGAATTAACCAGTATTTCAAAGAGGCATTTACCACCCAACAAGCCGATTGGAACATCATTATCATTTCCTGCCAAGCTCTTTGATTCATCAGGATATTAGCAAATAAATGCGGCCGGGCACGGTGGCTTACGCCTGTAATCCCAGCACTTTGGGAGGCCGAGGCAGGTGGATCACCTGGGGTCAGGAGTTTGAGACGAGCCTGGCCAACGTGGTGAAACCCCGTCTCTACTAAAAATACGAAAATTAGCTGAGCATGGTGGTGTGCACCTATAATCCCAGCTACTCAGGAGGCTGAGACAGGAGAACGGCTTGAGCCCAGGAGGTGGAGGCTGCAGTGAACTGAGATCACGCCACTCCACTCCAGCCTGGGCGACAGAGACTCCGTCTCAAAAAATTAAATAAATAAATAAATAAAAAATAAATAAATGCACTAAATGAATTAAGTTTCACAAATACATTGACTATAAGGCAGATATCCAACTAGACACAGTGTAATCCCAATCACATATATGATGTATATGTATACCAGTATACTTACAGAGAAAAGACTGGAAGGAACCAAGTCCACATTTTACTAGTGGTTATTTCTGGGTAGTGGCATGAAATGTGCTTTTACCTCTCTGTACTTCCCCCTCCCCTTCAAACTTTCAAACTTACTGCAACAGATAGATTTTTATAATCAAGTAAAAGTGTTATTACAAAGATAGATACACAGGGACCGTGTTGAAAATGATCCAGTTATTTGAAATCAGGGTTGTTTCTTTCTTGTATTGCAGCGATGCCACATACGTGTTTATCTTTTCCAGGTGGAAATGACCATCTGGTCAAAGTTTGGGATTATAATGAGGGCGAAGTGACTCACGTTGGGGTGGGACACAGCGGCAACATCACACGCATCCGCATAAGTCCAGGAAATCAATATATTGTTAGTGTAAGTGCCGACGGGGCCATTTTGCGATGGAAGTACCCATACACCTCTTGAAGCTGACGTCTCTGGGCCTTGGCGTTGCACACAGTCCTATTGAAGACCGATTTTAGATAACTCCAACACTCGCCTTCATTTCTTACAGCTCTGCTCTTGTTCTTGAGTCAAAACTTTTTTTTCTTTATGGAATGCATTTTGTATTCCTACATTGTATATTAAAATTGAAATATGTTCAAGAATAATTTGTGCAGACTCTAATTAGAACTTCTTACATTCTGAATAAATTCTCAGTTGTCGGTTTTGTTATAATTTGTTGTCTGCAACTCTGCAAAACCCACAGACCTTCCTCCTGATCTGTGCACAGACAGCATTGCTATTATCCTCTAAAAATAAGGCAAAGTGAATTTCCTTCTTAATTGTCATTTCATTGGTCAAGCTATACGGGACTAGACTCAGATTTAAATCCAGATCTTGGGCAGGCTTCTTAAAAATTCTCTGAGCCACAATTTTCTCTTCTGTCAAGCAAGAGTAAGTTCCTGTTCAAAAGGTTATTGTGAGAATTAAGTGACTAATGTACTAAAGCATCGGCAGAATTCCTGACAGGGTAGAGAGTGAAACATGCATGCTTTCTCAAAGAAAATGTGTGGTGTTGGGATCTCAGGACCATTACCAAAGAAAGATGAAATTTCAGAGATGCTTTATTGGAGTTGGCCATTAAATCTTTCTTCCGTGCTTTCCACCAGAAGGGTGATGAAATGGACCTTATGTCCTTGTGTATTAATCACCCAACCGGGTATCTTTTTCCAGAGACGGGTAAATAATGGCATTTTCCAGAACACAAGTCTCCGATTCACAGTACAGTCTGATGTTTTAAGCATGTTATTTATCCTTTAAGTAATGCTGCTTTTTTTGCAACCCGGTTTGAAAGATCAAAACTTTTTTTTTTTTTTTTTTTTTTCGGGAGACAGACTTCAGCTCTCGTCGCCCGACTGGAGTGTAATGGTGCGATCTCGGCTTACTGAATCAAGCGATTCTCCTGCTTCAGCCTCCTGAGTAGCTGGGATTACAGGCATGCGCCACCACGCCCGGCTAATTTTTGTATTTTTGGTAGAGACGGGGTTTCATCATGTTGGCCAGACTGGTCTCGAACTCCTGACCTCAGGTGATCTGCCCGTCTCGGCCTCCCAATGTGCTGGGATTACAGGTGTAAGCCACCGCGTCCGGCCAGGATCAAGAATATTTAATAAATGATGATCACTTATTAAACTACAAGTAACATTTCAGGGCGTTAGAATACTGCGTCTCACATGGTGCTGATCTCTTTCTGAGCTAGAAATTGACGAGAAACTCATTTTGCAAGATCTTGCCTGATTAATTATAAACCTGACAGTTGCATGGGATCAAGGGGAGGGGGGGCCCAGGGTTACCCAGGGAATCAAGGGCGGGACAAAGCCAAACTAATTCTGATTGGGCAATCATTCAGCAAGGATTGTGCGTTAAGGAGTGAACCAGAAACCGCGTAGGGGGCGCGCCTGAGAGCCGGAAAACTTCCTGGTAAGCAAATACTGAGGTTGGAAAGGGCCTGAACTCGGCAGTCCAGAGATCCAGGTCGAGTTCCGGTTTTCCTGCTTACGGGTCGGGCGGCCTTCCTACGTTGCGATAACCTCTCTGAGTCCCCTTCCTTGCGGATTAAAGCAAGGATGATCAAGTCTCACAAGTGTTTGGAAAATGATTCTAACCCAATCTGTGGTGTAAAAACGCAAACCACAACCACTCGGGGGCTTTTTTTTTTTTTTTTTACAGGGCAACACGTGGCACCCAGTTCAGGTCCCTAGTGGGCGGGTGCAGGCACAGGCTCTGCCTCCCCTAAAAGGGCAGACGGTCTGAAAGGAGGTGGCGACACCTGTCCGCACACACCTGAGCCTGCGGAGGAACCAGCGGTGCACAAAAGCGCTCCCCACCCCCACACAGCGCCCAGCGCGCGCCTCTCACCACGCCCGAGGCTGTGCTCTGGAGATGCCTGCCTTGCCCTTTTCTTCCTGCAGTCGCCAGGCCTTTGCCATTTACTAGGCGCTTTCAGAATGTTCATTCCTCCATAATTTCCACTGCTCGAAGGCTGCTCGAGGAACAGCAGCAGAGGCGAAACCCAGGTCTGTCGGTTTACGAGGTAAGGAAGGGTGGGGAACCCGACCGCGACGACTCCCAGTCAGCGCCGCGGGGGCGGCACCAGGCAGGGGTAGCGGTGGCCCCGCGCTGCCCTGCAGGGGGCTGGTCGTGCGGCCGGATTCCCGCGCGGGGCGGGGCTTCCCCGCCCTTGGCTCCGCCTCCGCCCCGTCCCCGCACACCTGGCCCGCAGGTAGCCGGCACCAGGCGCCTTAGCGAAGCTGTAGGGCCTGCTGGCCGCTCGTCCACCTCGCGCCCGGGGGCTCCGCGCCTGGAGCTGCGCCGGCGGCAGCCATGGACCCGGGCCCCGGGGACGCGGCAGGAGGGGGACCGCCCGCGCCCCGGCCCCGCCGCCGCCGCTCCCTGCGCCGCCTGTTCAGCCGCTTCCTGCTGGCACTGGGCAGCCGCTCCCGCCCCGGGGACTCGCCGCCCCGGCCCCAGCCGGGATATTGCGATGGCGACGGTGAGGGGGGTTTCGCCTGCGCCCCGGGCCCAGCTCCAGCGGCCCCCGGGAGCCCCGGGGAGGAGCGCCCGCCCGGACCCCAGCCCCAGCTTCAGCTCCCCGCCGGCGACGGGGCGCGGCCGCCGGGCGCTCAGGGCTTGAAGAACCACGGCAACACCTGTTTCATGAACGCCGTGGTGCAGTGTCTCAGCAACACCGACCTGCTGGCTGAGTTCCTGGCGCTGGGGCGCTACCGGGCGGCGCCAGGCCGCGCCGAGGTCACCGAGCAGCTGGCGGCGCTGGTGCGCGCGCTCTGGACTCGCGAATACACGCCCCAACTTTCCGCGGAGTTCAAGGTAGGCAGCGCTGCGCCGGCGGCCGCCCTGGCCCCCTGGTTTCGCCTCTTGAAAAGTGTGTGCACGATCAGGAAGGGGTTTTCTTGGGGCCTTCTTTAGATCCCATTGACCAGTTCAGCCCCGGATTACCGGCTTTGTTTTGAGTCGATGTGTTACGCTGTCGCTTGCGTATATTTTCTTTATAAATTAATTCTCCTAGGTATTTTGAGAGGGAGTGGGGTGAGCTGGCAGATTGAAGGGTAATCAGAGTTTTTGGATTCAACAAGCATTTGTTGAAGTATTGAAGGCTTGAGGGCCGGACAGCGTTCTAACGCCTGCTCTAGAGCTTCCAGTCTGGAATGAAGTGGGGTGGGGAATGGGACATTGAAAGGCCAAGACCTCAGGGGAAGGAGGTGATGCTTGCGTTGAGATCTGAATGATGAGAAGGATGCGGTCAGGGCAAGGTCTAGGACTAATGCAGGCAGGGGGAACAGCAAGTAAAATTGCCATAGACCCAAAGGAGCTGAGTACTGGAGACATGGAAGGAAAGAAAACCAGTGGCGTTGGAGATTAGCAGGCAGATGAGTTTCGCCAGATCATGTAAGACGTAGGAGGCAACGGTAAAGAGTTTGGATTTTATTCTAAGCCCGGTGGAATCTGACAACCTGCAGGCCAGGTACCGTGCTGAGTGCCCAGCAAAGGCAGCCAGCGTGCTATTTTGGAGATAGCATCCTTTTGTTTAAGGCGCATTCAATCCCCTACAATGTATGAGCACGGGCTTGCATTTTATTGTCTGCTAGATCACGGTCTACTTACTCGGGATGCTGCAGGGTCTTGAGGCGTTGTAAATTGTTTGTATCACATCACCCGGGGTTAAAGCGGGGTGTTTGTTTGGGGTCCCAGTTGGATTAAAGGGTTCCTGATAATTGGTGCACATGGCTTACTTCCTGAAAAAAAAAAAAAAAAAAAGAAACCCGCAGTTCTGAAGCTCCCTACAGACTAGTGATTGTTCTTGGAGGAGGGGGAAACCTGTCAGTGTTCATTCCACAAGCATCATCGCTCTTGAGTTTCAGCCTGAGAAAGCAGTGTTTGCCATGTGACCCGTGAGATGCCAACCCCCACCTTCCTCCCTCCTGCCTCCATTAGCGTAGCACTGTTCTGCAGCAGCCGGTGGGACAAATGGTTGTCACTAAATGTCTCTTTTTGGTGACATTTGCTTTTTAAGAAAGAGGCAGTGTGGTATAGTGGTTAAGAGCAAGGTCTCTGGAGTTCTGTGACCTTGAGCAGGTTACCAGATGTCTCTGTGCTACAACTTTCTTCATCTTTAATATAGAACCATAGTGGTACCTACCTTGTTATAGGGTTGTTGTATTAAGTGAGTTCGAATGTACAGCACAGTGCCAGCCTCATAGGAAATGTTCGTTATTCTATCATGACACCTTCTCACCTGCAGAAACCTAGAGGAGGGAGGGAGATAATCTTTGTGTACATTTTCTCGTGCTAGACGCATTTCCATCCAGTTACCACAGCAATGGGAGAGGCTGCAGTAGTTTGAAAAAACTCGGAATTAGCCGGGCGCAGTGGCTCACGCCTGTAATCCCAGCACTTTGGGAGGCCGAGGTGGGCAGATCACGAGGTCAGGAGATCGAGACTATCCTGGCTAACACGGTGAAACCCCGTCTCTACTAAAAATACAAAAAAAAAAAAAAAAAAAAAAAAATTAGCCGGGCGTGGTGGCGGGCACCTGTAGTCCTAGCTACTTGGGAGGCGTAGCTAGGACTACAGGCGTAGCTAGGACTGCCTCTCCTGAGGCAGGAGAATGGCGTGAACCAGGGAGGCGGAGCTTGCAGTGAGCCGAGGTTGCGCCACTGCCCTCCAGCCTGGGTCACAGAGCCATATTCTGTCTCAAAAAAAAAAAAAAAAAAAAACCTCTGAAATTAGTAGTCGCCCTCAGTGACTCACCAGGATTTCCTATCTCTCTCCTGCTGTCAAATCCCCAGGGTCTGGGAGCTCCCAGTAAGCCTCAGGGAATTGAAGGATAATCAAGTTTGTAATATGTTAATGAGGAAGATACAATCTGGAATTTCCTGGGATTTTTGGGTAGTCAGCTTTGGAGGGAGGAGTGGAGGATCCCAGAATCCAGGCTTATGGATTGAAATCTAGGTGAGCTCTTCTTATTTTACAGATAGGGAAGCATTCATTCAACAAATACTTATTGAATGTCCAGAGACTAGACTGGGAATGCATGGAATGCATGATGAGTGAGGAGTACAAACCCAGATTCTGGGGCTACTCTCCAGGGGCTTAAGGTCTAGAGGTAGAAATAGATGTTAATGAAATAATCACACAGGAAAATAACTGGAACAGAAACATGTTAGAAAGGACAAATCCAAGGTGCTATGATAGTGACAGCAGGAAAATGTGATTTGATTGGGGGAGATCCTGTGGGGTGGGCAGGGAAAGCTTCCCTGGAGAGGTAACCAGCCACTGAGTTGAATTTTGAAGGATTAGGTGTCAATGAAGGGCTTGGGAAGATGGGAGAGTGCATTCCAGGACCTGGGAACTGAAATGCCAACCAGGGAAGGAGGTGGGGCGAGAGACTTTCTGTTCAATAAATGAATAAAAGCCCACTTGGCTGGGGAGGAAAGGCTGGAGAATTAGTTGCAGACACACCAGGTTAGGTTGTCTTAAGGAGTCTTGTCTTGTCTTTTCCTTTCCTTTCCTTTCTCTTTCTCTTTCTCTTTCTCTCTCTCTTCCTTCCTTCCTCTTTCTTTTTCTTTCTTTCTCTCCCTTTCTATTTTTTTCCCGCCCACCCTCTCTCCTTTCCATCCTTCCCTCCCTCTCTCCCTCCTTCCTCTCTCTCTCTCTCTGTCTCTCTCTCTTTAAAAGAGAGTCTCACTCTGTCATCCAGGCTGGAGTATAGTGGTGTCATCATAGCTCACTACAGTTTTCAACTCCTGGGCTCAAGTGATCCTCCTACCTCAGCCTCCTGACCAATATGGTGAAACCCTGTCTCTACTAAAAATACAAAAATTAGCCGGGCATGGTGGCGTGTGCCTGTAGTCCCAGCTACTCAGGAGGCTGAGACAGGCGAATTGCTTGAACCTGAGAGGCCGAGGTTGCAGTGAGCCAAGATTGTGCCACTGTATTCCAGCCTGGCTGACAGAGTGAGACTCCCTCTGAAAAACAGAAAGAAAAGTCCTGTCCGTGGTATTATCTAGAATTCTTTTCTTTGTTTTTTTTTTTTTTTAATTTTACATTTTTATTTTACATTCAGTGGGTACGTGTGCAGGTTTGTTATAAGGGTATATTGTGTGATGCTGAGGTTTGAGCTTCTCTTGACCCTGTCACCCAGATAGTGAACACAGTGCCCAATAGGAAGTTTTTCAGCCCTTGTCCCCCTGCCTCCCTCCCTCCCTCCTTCCTTTTGGAGTCCCCTTCCTTATGTCCATGTGTACGCAAGATTTAGCTCCCACTTATAAGTGAGAACATGCAATATTTGATTTTCTGTGCTTTTCTAATGATGTAATTAAATGCTGCACATTGTAAAAAAAAAAAAAAAAAAGTTAAACTATAAAAAAAAAGAGATCTGTAATTTTAACCGCTAGAGATAACCATTGTAAATATACTGATATGTTTCAAAGTATAAACAACTGAAAATTTTAGTTTTATATCCTGCTTTTCTCATTTAAGCACTGTTACGTTTTCCTAGTCTTAATAATACACAACAATCATTAATAATTGAGTCTTTAACAATTAATATATTATTAAATGAACCAATTCTGTATGGAGATCTATGGTTATATTAAAAATTTTAGCCATCTGGAATTTATATTAGTTTATGTGCTTACACATCAATTTTAGATCTACAGTGATATACTGGAGATTTTTTAAAAACAAGGATGCCTTCTTCATCACTCTTATGTTTTGGAAGTTCTGGACAAAACAGTAACATATAAAATGGAAATGGAGTTTCCATTTTCCAGTATTATACTGTATTGAAGTTTCTTGTATTTAAATCACTGTCCTTAGCTGTGATTATTCCCATAAGCTTAATTCCTACAAATGGAATTACATAGGCAAAGCAAAGGTATGACTTTTATTATCTATTTTTACTTTTTAGATCAACTTTATTGAGGTCTAAACTATATATGATGAAATGCACCCAGTATAAGCATAAAATTTAGGAAGTTTTAACAAATGTGTGAACCTGTGTAGTCACCATCTCAATTTTAAATATTGAGTTGTTGTTGTTGTTGTTGTCATGGAGATGGAGTTTTGCTCTGTCGCCCAGGCTGGAGTGCAGGGGCACTATCTCGGCTCACTACAACCTCTACTTTCTGGGTTCAGGTGATTCTCCTGCCTCAGCCTCCCAAGTAGCTGGGATTACAGACGTGCACCACCACGCCCGGCTATTTTTTGTATTTTAGTAGATACAGGGTTTCGCCATGTTGGCCAGGCTGGTCTCAAACTCCTGACCCCAAGTGATCCGCCTGCCTCAGCCTCCCAAATGCTGGGATTACAGGTGTGAGCCACCACACCTGGCCAACATACTTACGTTTTTGTGGTGAGAACATTTACGATCTATTCCCGTGGCAATTTTCAAGTATATAATATATTATTATTAACTATAATCACCAGGCTGTATAATAAATCTTTATCCCTTATTATTAATTTATTCAACAAAAAGAAATAGCATATTTTAAACATTTTAATAGGTTTTTGGGGAACAGGTAGTATTTGGTTACATGGATAAGTTCTTTAGTGGTGATTTGAGAGATTTTGGTGCACCTGTCATCCGAGCAATGGCCACTGGACCCAGTGTGCAGTCTTTTAGCCTTCACCCACCTCCTACCCTTCCCCTCGAGTCACCAAAGTTCATTACATTGCTCTTGTGCCTTTGCACGCTAAGAAATAGCATTATCTTCTAAACTTCTAAAAATGGTTTTTTATTTTTATTTCTTTGATTAGGAGCGAGGTGGAAGATTTTTCCGTGTTTCTTTACTAGTTGTGAGTCTGCTTTTGGAATCAATCATCTGTTCAATGTTCTTTTTTTTTTTTTTTGAGACAGAGTCTTGCTCTGTCACCCAGGCTGGAGTGCAGCAGTGGTGCGATCTTAGCTCACTGCAACCTCTGCCTCCCAAGTTCAAGCAATTCTCCTGCCTCAGCCTTCTGAGTAGCTGGGACTACAGGTGCGTGCCACCATGCCCAACTAATTTTTGTATTTTTAGCAGAGATGGGGTTTCACCATGTTGGCCAGGCTGGTCTTGAACTCCTGACCAGTGAGCCACTTTACCCGGCCCATCTGCTCAATATTCTTATGCATCTCTCCCATCTGCTCAATATTCTTAGGTCTCAATGTTTTTAGGTTTCTGTAAGTTCCTTAGCTCTTGGCATATTTGCTACAAATATTTCCTCAAAACTGTCTCCATCTTCCCCCTACCCCAATATTGGAAGATTTAGATTTATTTATATCACACCTTATGATAAATATTTGATTTTATGTACCAGCTTTTCTATGGTTATATTAAACATTTTAGCCATCTGGAATTTATATTATCTTATGTGCTTAAGCATCCCTTTTAGGCCTACAGTGATATAATGGAGACATGGCTTTTTAACAACAAGGATGCCTTCCTCACCACTCTTATGTTTTGGAAGTTCTGGACAAAACAGACATAAAATGGAAAGGGAGTAAAAAATATTAAACGGGGCCGGGCGCGGTGGCTCACGCTTGTAATCCCAGCACTTTGGGAGGCCGAGGTGGGCGGATCACGAGGTCAGAAGATCGAGACCATCTTGGCTAACATGGTGAAACACCATCTCTACTAAAAATACAAAAAAATTAGCCGGGCGTGGTGGCGGGCGCCTGTAGTCCCAGCTACTCGGGAGGCTGAGGCAGGAGAATGGCGGGAACCGGGAGGTGGAGCTTGCAGTGAGCCGAGACCGCACCACTGCACTCCAGCCTGGGCGACAGAGCCAGACTCCGCCTCAAAAAAAAAAAAAAAAAAAAAATTAAACGGAAAGAAAATTACTAAAACATTCTAGAAATCCTTATTTTAGCTTTGTTACTGTCATTAGTTACATCAGATGGAAGGTAGAAAATCAAAGGAATAACCATTTGGAATATATAAAATTAGATTTTTATTCATAAAACAACCAGAAATATGAAATAACTAGGAATAATTTTAATAAGAAGTGTTAAAAATTGTCAATGTTTGGGAAAGAAAACATACACACGGATAGAGTTATGCCGTGTTGAAGGAGAGAAATAACCAAATATAGGGCTGGGCACGGTGGCTCATGCCTGTAAATCTAGCACTTTGGGAGGCCGAGATGGGAGGACCGCTTGAGGCCAGGAGTTCTAGACCAGCCTGGTCAACATAGCAGACCTCAGCGGAAAAAAAAAAAAAAAAAAGATGTGGGATAAGTAACCAAATATTGCAGTTCATTCTTCCCAAGTTAATTAACTTCTTGGGAACTGCTTTGTGCAGTTCTAGTTATGTTTCCATAGACTTTTTTTTTTTTTGAGATGGAGTCTCGCTCTGTTGCCCAGGCTGGAGTGCAGGGGCACGATCTCGGCTTACTACAACCTCCACCTCCTGGGTTCAAGTGATTCTCCTGCCTCAGCCTGCCGAGCAGCTGGAACTACAGGTGCCCACCACCACGCCCAGCTAATTTTTTGGATTTTTAGTAGAGATCGGGTTTCACCTTAGTAGCCTGGATGGTCTTGATCTCCTGACCTTGTGATCCGCCCGCCTTGGCCCCTCAAAATGCTGGAATTACAGGCGTGAGCCACAACCCCCGGCCTGTTTCCACAGACTTTCTAGGGGAATTACTTCTGTAGTCATCAGGAGGTTATTAAAAATAATTCTGAGAAATACCTGCCAAACACTTTATAACTGGAAAAAGACAAAGAACAATGTTCACTGTTAAAAAACTTTGTCATTTACAAATGAAAATTAAAAAATTACTCATGATCCCATTATTCTATGGTAACCATTTGCTACTATTTTGCCATGTATTTTCTGGTCTTTTATTTTGCTATCTATAAATATATAAAAACAATCTCAAATAATGTATTTTTGCATTTTTTTCTTCTTATGACCAGATTATTATTTTCTTTATCATTTGTATTTCATCAGTCATACATTTTAAGGCCATCTGACTGTGTCATAAGTTTTCACCCAGATGACTTTGATGTGTAAAGTCATCTCTGCTTGTATCTCTCATTTCCTAAGGCAAAATCCCCCAAAGTGGAATTGCCGTTTATAGAGAGGGACATGTTTAAGGCCCTATCGTGTCTTGGCTTCTTGAAGTTGTCACCTCCTTTCTGAAAAGGTTGTCAGGTACTATAGCCAGGCTAAGATGAAGAGTGTCAGGCTTAAAGGATCATCGTGATTAACTGGAGAGGAATGGATTTCACATGGAAGGAAGAACAAAAGCAAAAGTCTAAGCCAGGTGCGGTGGCTCACTCCTATAATCCCAGCACTTTGGGAGGCCGAGGTGGGTGGATCACCTGAGATCAGGAGTTCGAGAACAGCCCGGCCAACATGGTTAAACCCCATCTTTACTAAAAATACAAAAATTAGCCAGGTGTGATGGCAGGCCCCTGTAATCCCAGCTACGTGGGAGGCTGAGGCAGGAGAATCGCTTGAACCCGGGAGACAGAGGTAGCAGTGAGCCGAGGTCGTGCCATTGCATTCCAGCCGGGCAACAAGAGCAAAACTCCGTTTCAGAAAAAGGAAGAAAGAAAAAAAAAAGTAAAGGTCTAGACTGTAGAAGTAGGAAAGCATGTGTGGGGCAGCTAGGTGGATTACTTACCTGGAGCTTTGAAACATGGAATGATATGACTTGGGGCTGAACCAGAGAGGGTTCTTGGACTATTTGGTGGTGAGCAGGAGAGTAAGGAAGGATTTAGAGTCAGAGCATGACAATATTCAGCTGAGCTGTAGGAAAATTGGTCTGGTCTACCATGAAGTCAGTGGGTTGGCAAGGGGGGGAACCTAGGGGCTGGACCCCTCCTTAGGTACATATTGTTGTCTGGGTTAGCTACAGGTGGAACTCAACAGTTGGAATGAGACTCTTCTATAGGGGAAGGGTGGAGACATTTGGGAGCGAGCATCCGGACTGCTTGACAGCTGACCGATATGAAGGAGAACCTGAGAGACGACACCTACATTAAAAGGATGAGCTGGTTTTAGAGATTTTGAGTTGGAAGAGCCAGCTGCTCACCCAGAAGAGAATGTGTTGGTACAAGAAGATAGGTTTGAGGGTTGTTTGAGGGTAGGGTTGCCAGATGAAAAATATGCTATGCCCAGCTGACTTTTAATTGCAGATAAAAAATGAATAACTTTTTAGTGTAAATACATCCCAAATATTGCATGGGACATGTTTCTACTAAAAACATATTCATTGTTTATGTGAAATTCAAATCTAACTGGGCATCTTGTATTTTTATTTGCTAAATCTGGTAGCCCTACTTGGGAATCAACACGGAGAGAAGCCTGGGGGAAGAATCCAAACTAATGTTATTGGCATAAAGACTCAGAGCCACACTTGGGGAGGCTGAGGCGGGCAGATCACCTGAGGTCAGGAGTTCGAGATCAGCCTGGACAACATGGGGAAACCTCATCTGTACTAAAAATACAAACATTAGCTGGGTGTGGTGGCAGGCACCTGTAATCCCAGCTACTTGGGAGGCTGAGGCAGAAGAATCACTTGAACCCGAAGGTGGAGGTTGCAGTGAGCTGAGATCGTGCCATTGCACTCTAGCCTAGGCAACAAGAGTGAAACACTGTCTTGAAAAAAAAAAAGACTCAAAAACAGCATTTCAGTTAATTAGATCTTGCGTTTTTGCTTTGTCTCATCCTAAAGTCTCCTTTATTTTTATTTTTAGTTTTTTGAGACAAGAGTCTCACTATGTCACCCAGGCTGGAGTGCAGTGGTGCAATCTCTCCTCACTGCAACCTCTACCTCCCAAGTTCAAGCAATTCTCCTGCCTTAGCCTCCCAAGTAGCTGGGATTTCAGACATGCACCACCACGCCCAGCTAATTTTTGTATTTGTAGTATAGAAAGGGTTTCACTATATTGGCCAGGCTGGTGTCAAATTCCTGGCTTAAAGTGATCCACCTGCCTCGGCCCCCCAAATTGTTGAGATTACAGGCATGAGCCACTACACCTGGCCTCTAAAGGCTCCTTTAAATCTCAAGGGAAAATTAAAAGAAAGGAAAAAAAAAAAAGCCCAGACCGCCTGATTTGATTGGCAGTGTTAAGGATTGTCCTGGTCCTCAGCCTTGCTAAGACCACTCTCTTTGGCAGGCGTGAGCAGAGAACAGACCTGTGTGGGATGAGACTGGAGGCTTGGCTCTGCAGTCTGAGAGAGACCCACAGACATCGTGTGCTGTGTGCATGTGCATGTGTGAACACATAGACAAGTGATTTGCTTACATCCAGATGCCCACATGCTCACACATGTATAGCAAAAGTCCCTGGAAAGATGCTGAAGGAAGTGCTAAAAGTGGCTGTCCCCTGAGAAGGGGTACCATGGGATGAAGGCCAGGTAGAAAGAAGACTTCATTATCATCCTTTTTTATTGCATTATTGTTTTTTAGTATGTGCATATATTACTCTTTGCAATAAACTTTTAAAAAGCTGGAATGTGCATTTATGCAGAAAATGACAAAGTTGCTACACAATTTAATAGGACAGCGCAAGGGGGACCAGGAATGCGAACACCATGAGGGCAGTGAGTCTTCATCCGTTTTGTTCACTGTTGTATCCCTGGTCCCTAGAATAGTGCCTGGCATGTGGTTGGCACTCAATACATATTTATCAAAGTAGTGAAGGGCTGGTTCAACCATTTGATGACCTAACCACAGAAACAAGTTTGTATCCTTAAATTTCATACATGTTAGAAAGAGGCAGTAGAGGAGCTACATGCATGGTACTTAAGGAAATCAACTTCACTGCAAATGTCAGTATTCTGATAGAAGAAAGAGTTGAAGTTATGGGAATGAATGAAATCAGCAAGAGAGAGCAAGTAGGGCGAGAAGGCTGTTCACCATCTAGATGAACAGAGAGAGACAGCATGAGAATAGACCGATGGAGGGAAGACTAGTGGAGCATCATATCCCAGCAGTCACAGGGAGAGAGCTTTGGTGGGTCAGATGGTCAACAGGATCAAAACTCAACAGAGACCACCCACTGGGTTTTCAAAGGATAGAACATACATTAGCAGTCCTCTGGAAAGCAAATATCTTCTCCTATATACAGAGACCTTCAAGCCGTTTGGGGACATTGCCCCAAAAGGGCGGGCTTTGGCATGAAAGAACATTTCCACCCCGGTGGTTTGCATGCTGTCATCCCAGGTCAGGGCTGAGTAATGACCACTTGGTAGACCTGGTGCTCACAGAGCCTTCATTTGGTTGTATAAGGGGCCAAATTCACCTCTGGATTTCCTTTTTTTCCTTTCAGAATGCAGTTTCCAAGTATGGCTCTCAGTTCCAAGGCAACTCCCAGCATGACGCCCTGGAATTCCTGCTCTGGTTGCTGGATCGTGTACATGAGGACCTGGAGGGTTCATCCCGAGGGCCGGTGTCGGAGAAGGTCGGTCACTCTCAAAACAACACAGTGTACTGGGTTTTCTTTTTTTCCTTTAAATATTGACTCAGCTCCTCAAAACTGAATCTTGAAATTGAGATTCTTAGATTCCTATATAGTCTGGCTACTATATCCACAGTCCGTTCCCTCTCCCTTCTCTTAGCTGTGTTTGTTTTACACAAGGCTTTTCCTTCCATTCCAGTATTTCTCATTCTCTTTGTCCCAGTGATATAATGAATAGAGTTTCATTTTGGCTCAAAATATGAAAAGTCTTTTCTTTTGTTTGTATTCCGTACATTAGTGTGGTCATCCAAGGCCATGAGTACTGTTCCTTATTATTTGCAGATGGTACCATTTGAACTCTACCATTGCTCTCTGAGTTATGTATTCTACAGAGCACTAACTGTTAACTTTTCCTCTCACGACACAGGGTAGATGATTTTTACACATGTGCATTTAGCATCCCCAGGTTTTGATGAAACCCCAAACCTTTCAGAGGAGGAAAGCACTACAATAATTTGTCATAAGAACAGCTGATTGATACCTCAGGCTCAGTCTTTATGGACTTTGCTCAATGATGGCTTATGCTCTGATGCTAGTCCTCTGTCTCCCACTTAAGAAAGTGAAAGTGAATGAAGTTATTATATTATGAAAGTATTCATCCATTCTCACACTGCTATAAAGAAATACCTGAGGCCGGGTGTGGTGGTTCACGACTGTAATCCCAGCACTTTGGAAGGCCGAGGCAGGCAGATCACTTGAGGTCAGGAGTTCAAGACCAGCCTGGCCAACATGGCAAAACCCCATCTGTATTAATAATACAAAAATTAGCCAGTGTGGTGGCGCGCTCCTGTAGTCTCAGCTACTCGGGAGGCTGAGGCAGGAGCATCCTTTCAATGTGGGAGGTGGAGTGAGCTGAGGTCACGCCACTGCACTCCAGCCTGGGTGACATAGTGAGACTCGGTCTCAAAAAAAAAAAAAAGAAAAAAAAAAGAGACATACCTGAGACTGGGTAGTTTATAAAGGAAAGAGGTTTAATTGACTCACAGTTCCACATGGCTGGGGAGGCCTCAGGAAACGTACAATCATGGTGGAAGAAGAAGTAAGTACCTCCTTCACAAGGTCGCAGGAAAGAGAGAGAGTAAGGGGGAAGAGCCCTTATAAAACCATCAGATCTCATGAGAACTCACAATCACAAGAACAGCATGGGGGAAACTGCCCCCAGTGATGCAATCACCTCCCACCAGGCCCTCCCTCCACATGTGGGGATTATGGGAATTACAATTTGAGATGAGATTTGGGTGGGGACACAGAGCCGAACCATATCAATGAGTGAGCAAAGTTAGTTTAAAAACATCTGTGAATAATCTGCTGTAATAGAAGAAAAGTTTTATGAGCTTTGATAATTCCATATCAATGAGTAAGCAGTTATTTTAACAACATCCACGTATAATCTGCTGTAATAGAAGTTTCATGAGCTTTGATAATTAATCAATAACACATACCTTTTGATGGATCACATGACTGATCCAGATGCAGCCATGAGAACTGTTTTACCGTTTTTTTGGTTTTGTTTTAAATCTGGACACGTTATTCTCATCCTTTTCATTAATCAAATAAAAAAACCCTTGGAAAGTGCTTAGATCTTTCAACCATCACCTTCCCATCCCTTCAGTGTTTGCTTGGAGCCCGCCATTCTAGCGTAATAAAGAATGAACAGCTCAGGAAGCTTAGTCTTTTTTTCCTGAAGTTTGTCTGTTTCCTTTATGTTTTCTAGCTGTTACCTTTCTATTTTTTTTCTCTCTTAAAATGTCAACTTGCAACTTTAAGAAAAGGAGAACATAACTATATATGTTTCATGTATCAGAGAGATTGGGTAACCTTAAAGCCACACAGCTGAGTAAAGGACAGAGTCAGGATTCAAGCCCAAGGGGTCTGGTTTGAAAGCCTATTTTCTCATTTTAAACATAATCACCCCAGTCATTCCCAAAACACACAAATGAAACAAAGCAAACAATCACCCCAATAAAACCTGGGAGGACCACACATTCAAAGGTCATGGTGTTTTTTCTGTGTTTTGAGATTAGGGGTGCTTTCTTTTACTTACCATGATTTCCTCTTTATCTTATTCTGACGCCTTTTAGTTGTAAGTGACAGAAATTTAACTTAGTCTCAGTCAACGAAAGGGCATTTATTGACTTTTATAACTTGCGAGTCCAAGGGTCAGACCAGCTTCAGGTAGGGCTGGATCCAGGGACTCAGATGACATCACCAGATCTTTGACTATGTCTCTATCCCTTGTCTCTGAATCCATTTTCAGACTGACTCTGCCCAGATGGTAACAAGATGGCCTTCTGCAATGCTCATGTAGTCTTTAGAGCTTGGGATTCCAGAAAAAGCCCAGGGAAGAGTCCGATTGTCTCAGCTTGGTTCACATGTCCATTCCTGGGCATGTGGCCAGAAGAATGGAATATTCTAATTGGGTGCAGCTGGGTTGCATGCCTGTGGGGGTGAACGTGGGCCAAGGAGAGCTTTTATAGAAATGGAACAGTTTGCTTCCCCAAAGAAAGGAATGCTGAGCAGATAAACATATGTCTACTACACTGTATATTCCACAAGTTTATAGTGAATACATTTTGAAATCAGAAGGATATATTTTTTAAAAAGATACTGTTTATTGAATGTTTGTTATGTGCCAGGGATCTAACTTGATGCTTTGCACAATTTATTTCCCTACCTGACACAGAGTAGACAATAAACTCTTGAAGTGATTGACTAAATTAGTCATCATGCTTTACTATTATAAGGATAACTCATATTTTACAGTTAATGGAAATTTAGGTTAAGTTGCTCAAGGCCACTCAACTTCTACTTGGTGGAGATAGAATTGAACCTGGCTCTGTCTGTTTCAAAGCCAGTGTGTCGGATTCCTTTCCCTGAAGCATTCCTCGTGCTTTCTCAATTTCCCACGGCGGGAGAGAGGAGACTTAGAGATAGGTGGTACCTCTTCCTGCTGGCTGCATAGGAAGAGCCTCTTATCCTGTTTTTTTCCCTCCCCTCTCCCTGGCTATACCAGGCAGGTCTTCCTACTTCTAAGGTAGGTGGGATAGATAGCCTTTCAATTTTCCTTTTCTATCTCTTGGTAGCAGGAAAAAGCACTGGGCTTAAGGGTGGAGAAGATCACAGAGAGGTTAAGTAACTTGCCCCAAGTCACACAGTTACTAATTGAGAGAGCTAGGACCCAAATCCAGTGAACTCAACTCTGTAACAGGCTTCCCCAACTTCGACACTGTTGGATGTTTGTGGTCAGTTGACTCTTTTCTGAGGATGGCTGTCCTGTTCATGGTAGCATTAGTAGCATCTCTACCTCCTAGATGCCAGTCTAGTAGGCATCTAGACTAGGCATTTGACTATTTGTGATAGCCAAAAATGTCTTCAGAGATTGCCAAATGTCCCCTGGGATGGGAATGGGGATGGTGACAAAATCACCATTCCCCCAACCCAGTTGAGAGCCACTGCTCTAGAACCTTTGTTTCTCATTGTGGTGCACCACCCCTAGACCTTTCTTTAAGATAATATTGTGTTTATTTAAGCCAAGAAGGCCTGGCAATAATTTTTTTTTTTTTTTTTTTTGAGATGGAGTCTCGCTCTGTTGCCCAGGTTGGAGTGTAGTGGTGCGATCTCAGCTTACCACAACCTCCGCCTCCCGGGTTCAAGCGATTCTCCTGCCTCAGCCTCCAGAGTAGCTGGAACTATAGGCGTGCGCCACCATGCCTGACTAATTTTTGTATTTTCAGTAGAGACAGGGTTTTGCTATGTTGGCCAAGCTGGTCTCGAACTCCTGACCTCGTGATCTGCCTGCCTCGGCCTCCCAAAGTGCAGAGATGACAGGCGTGAGCCACCGTGCCCAGCCAATAATTCTTTTTAACAACTTCAAGACACAAGTAAAAGCAGCCATAATTGGTTTTCCAATTTCAAATATGTCCTATTGCAATATACTCCACACTACCGCCAGATAGAAAGGAAATAAGAGCTTGTCTGTCTTCTGCTTAAATTCCCCCACTGGCTTCCAATAGCACATAGAACAAAATTCAGACTCCTATGTGGCTGACAGGGCCCAGCCTGATTCCAGACCCCTCCACCCCTCGCTCCCTGGCCTTGATCTCTCCAGCTAGGCGTGTTAGGAGTAGACCAGCCAGGCAAGACCAGCTATTGGCTATTGGCTAGAGAGAGGAGCTTACGCCGCCCTCAGTTTGGCCTGATTGAAACCAGAAAAGATCTCTTTCTCTGGGGTCAAAGCCTCTCCTAAAATTTGCTCTCAGAAAATTGGGCTGCGTGCAGAGGCCCGGCTGTGTACGCTTGAAGGTAGAGAACAGAGCTGTTGGGATTATCCGGCATGAAACTTCATTTTCCCTTTCCTAGAAGGAAAGCCTCTGTCCTCTGTGAAACTCTGATTTTTTTTTTTTCTCTTTGAAGTTATTTCTGTTTGCAAGACATAGCAAAGCCATGTAGCTAGATTTATTTGAAACTGGAATAAAAACCATAAGGGCCGCTTTCTTTTCTGTTAATTTACTGATCCTCAAATGTTTTCATCCTGCAAAGAGGGCACATTTTTATTACCCTTTTAGAAACCCTAACACAATCTTTTTATCAGTTTGCTTTCCAGAAAATGCCGCTCTTGCAGAATTAAGTAGGGGATGAGGCTGGGGAGAGGATCGGGAAGCTGACATGTATTAAGCACTGACTATGTGCAGGGAAGATACACAATCCAGGTCATCTCTTGAGATTGTTTTTATTTTTATTTATTTATTTTTTGAGACAGGGCCTCACTCTGTTGCCCAGGCTGGAGTGCAGTAGAGTGGTCAAAGCTCACTGCAGTCTTGACCTCCTGGGCTCTGGCGATCCTCCTGCCTCAGCCCCCCACTTAAGTAGCTGTGACTACGGGGATGCACCACCACACCTGGTTAATTTTTTAGTTTTGTAAAGACGAGATCTCACTATGTTGTCCAGGCTGGTTTCAAACTCCTGGATTCAAGCAATCCTCCCACCTTGGCCTCCCAAAGTGCTGGGATTACAGGTGTGAGCCACTGTGCAGGTCATCCCCTGTGATTTTAATGGTAGCTCCATGAAATTGATGTTTTAGATGTAGAATGAGGTTCAGAGAGAGAGAGGCTGAGTGTCATTCAGCTCACAGAGCAGAGCCAGCGCGTTTGACCTCATTGTCTGTGCCTTAGGATTTTCTTTCTCCATGCCCTTCCCTGGGTGATCCTGTCCATAGCCTCTCCCAATGCTGTTCAGTGTCATTGTGAATTCTTGGGTTGCAAGCAACAGCAACCGACTTGAGCTGACTCAAACAAGAAAGGGGACTTAGGAGAAGGCCAAGGAGCCTCATGCTGGATGACAGGGAAGGCTGAAGGACCAACCTGGAACTGTCAAGAATCAGACAGCTGTGAGGGTATCTCAGCAGCAGGAACTGCTCCGTTCTCTTCCCTGGACAGCACAGTCTGCAGAAATGTTTTCAGCCATTGGCCACTCTGGTCATGATTCACATTCAGAGTAGGAGCATCTCAGTGTGGCTTGCTTGGGCCATGGGCCTATCCCTTGGTAGGTGAGGGCAGGACCCTTGATTAAAGACCCATCTGCATGCATGGACTGGATTCAGGGTTCCAAAACGGGGGTTGCTACTACCAAAGGAGGAGTAGTGTATACAGGGCAGTCAAAATACACCAGGGTCCGCTATGCATCCAAGTTAGCTCCTCCAAGTGCTCTTCCCCTATTTGTCATGAATGTCTCTGCCTGGATATTGAGTCACCTCAAACCCAGCATGCCCGTCCCAATCACACCTCTCCTTTTGACTTTGTCTCTCTGTGAATGGAACCGGGGTTCTCCAGGCACCACCAGACTGGATCCTTGGAGTTGATCACGTTCCTCCACTCCCACAGTCAGGGGCTGATTGGTGACACCTACTTCCTCGGGTGTCTGGAATCCACCCCTCCTTTTCATCTTCATGGCTCCTGTTCTACCTTATCCTGTTGTTTCCTGAATGCTTGAGCCTACTAATCTGTGTCCTAACCTCTAAACTTATACTTCTTCATCTGGGAGTCAGTAGCTGTCAAGTTAAAGCATCTCTCCAAGCATGTTGCTACCACCTGAGTTCAAAACTGATCAGGTCCTCCCCCTTGTGTAATAACAACCACCACCTACACTGTGCTTTGTGCCAGGCACGGTTTTAAGTGTTTTGTACATATGCTCTCTTTTTTTTTTTTTTTGAGACAAGAGTTTTGCTCTGTTGCCCAGGCTGGAGTGCAGTGGTACTATCTCAGCTCACTGCAACCTCCGCCTCCTGGGCTCAAGTGATTCTCCTGCCTCAGCTTCCTGAGTAGCTGGGATTATGGGTGTGTACTACCACACCTGGCTAATTTTTGTATTTTTAGTACAGATGGGGTTTTACCATGTTGGCCAGGCTGGTCTTGAACTCCTGACCTCAAGTAATCTGCTCACCTCGGCCTCCAGAAGTGCTGAGATTACAGACGTGAGCCACCGTACTCAGCCTTGTGTTTTATATATAGAAACTCTTTAAATACTCAGAGAATCCCTATCAGACAGGTACTGTCATTATCCCTTTATTATAGTTGGGAAATCATGGAGCAAAGAGATTAAGTAACTTTTTTAGCTGGATCAGAGCAGTCAAGTAACTTGTAGTCAAGTACCGGTATGGGGATTTGGACATTCTTTTTTTTGTTTTTTTTTGAGACGGAGTCTTGCTGTGTCATCCAGGCTGGAGTGCAGTGGCATGATCTCGGCTCATTGCAACCTCTGCCTCCTGGGTTCAAGCGATTCTCCTGCTTCAGCCTCCTGAGTAGCTGGTATTACACATGTGCGCCACCACACCCGCCACCATGTCTGGTATTTTTAGTAGAGACGGGGTTTCACCATGTTGGCCAGGCTGGTCTTGAACTCCTGACCTCAGGTGATCCACCCACTTCAGCCTCCCAAGGTGCTGGGATTACAGGCATGAGCCACTGCACATGCCCAAACATTCTTTTTGTTTGTTTGTTTGTTTGTCTTTTTGAGATGGAGTTTTGCTCTTGTTGCCCAGGCTGGAGGGCAGTGTCGCAATCTCGGCTCACTGCAACCTCTGCCTTCAGGGTTCAAATGATTCTCCTGCCTCAGCCTCCTGAGTAGCTGGGATTACAGGTGCTTGCCACCATGCCTGGCTAATTTTTGTATTTTTAGTAGAGATGGGGTTTCGCCATATTGGCCAGGTTGGTCTTGAACTTTGGACCTCAGGTGATCCACCCGCCTCGGCCTCCAGAAGTGTTGGGATTACAGATGTGAGCCACTGTGCCCAGCCTGATTTGGAGATTCTTGACCCTGTTACCATGCTATTCACTGAGCCAGGTAGTCTCCCTTAGGACACAGAAGTCCCCACCGATTGTGGCACCAGACTCACATTCCAGCCCTGTTTTCTACTTCCCTTTGCACATCTTGTATCCTAGGCAAATTGGGTGTCATAAAATATTAGGACATATAAGAATGACCATTTTGAGCACTCATAACTTGTTCATCTCAATATTTTATTATGAAAAATTTCAAACATATGGAAAAGTTGAATTAATTATGAAGTGAACACTCCTCCCCATCACCTAGATTCTACAACTTATGTTGTACTAAATTTGCTTTATCACACATTTACCCATCTGTCTCTCTATCCACTCATTACTCATATCTTTTTTTCCCTCATCTCATTTTTTGGATGTACTTTGAAGTAAATTGCACACCTTACCCCAGACGCTTCACATGTGTTCCTTTTGCCTGGTTCTGTCATCTGCTTTCTAAAATCCTTCAACATTTACCTCTGATTTCACCCAGGTCTTTACATACACCTCACTGCCTGCCTGTTCTTCTAAAGGTATATATAGACGCAGACACAGTGTATCCATGGTATTCGAGTTTCATGGTGGGAATGTTAGGAAAAATTGTCTAAAAAGACTCCATGAGGAGAGTAATGATGAAAAAGTTGAGAGATGCTGCTCTAGGGCATATTTTATGTGGGGTCTTGCATAGGTATTTATATAGGTAAGTTTATATTTTACTAAATAGCCTTGTATTATGAGTGGCTTTGATTCTGGGATTGCCCTTAGGGACAGACATCTTCCAGAACAGAAATTTTGGCATAACAGGGCCTTAATAAAAAAACTGTGTCCCATGTGTGGTAGGGAACGGACAGGGGGTGAAGAATAAATTTAGGGAAACGAGAAAGGTTGATTAACTCATTTTGGAAGTGGTAGGGGTCCAGAGGAGGTTGGTGGCATTAGGGCACACAGAAGCCCTGAGGTGAGATAGGCTAAAAAATGACTCCCAAAGACGTGAGGTCCTAATCGCTGCATCTTGTAGATGTTATCTGTATTAGTCTGTTTTCATGCTGCTATAAAGGAATACCTGAGACTGGGTAACTTACAAAAGAAAGAGGTTTAATTGACTCACAGTTCCACATGACTGGGGAAGCCTCAGGAAACTTACAGTCATGGTGGAAGGGGAAGCAGGCACCATCTTCACAAGGTGTCAGGAGAGAGAAGAGTGAGCAGCAAAGGGAAGCACCCCTTATAAAACCATCAGCTCTCACGAGAACTCACTAACACGAGAACAGCGTGGGGGAACCGCCCTCATGATCCAATCACCTCCCACCAGGTCTCTCTCTAGACATGCGGGGATTGTGAGGATTACAACTCAAGATGAGATTTGGGTGGGGACACAGCCACATCATATCATTACCTTCTATGGTAAAGACTTTGGAGATGTGATTAAGAATCTTGAGATGGGGTCATTAACCTGAATTATCCAGGTGGGTTCTAAATGCTACCAGTGTTCTTGTGAAAGAGAGGCTGGGGGAGATTTGAGACACACACAGGAGAAAGCTATGTGAAGACAGAGCAGAGAGAGAGTTGAAGATGCCAGGATTGAAAACTGGAGTGATGTGGTCACAAGCCAAGGAATTCTGGCAGCCACCAGAGTTGGAAGAGTCAAGGAACAGACTCTCACCTAGAGCCTCTGGAGGGAGTGCAACCCTGCCCACACCTTGATTTCAGGGCAGTGATACTGATTTTGGATGGCTGCTCATGAGAACTGTGAGAGAATAAGCTATTGTTTACAGCCCCCAGTTTGTGATAATTTGCTATCGCAGCCACAGGAAACAAACGCAAGGGGAATGTAAAGGACACAAGTACTGATGAACGGAGTGAAGGAAGCTTGTGCACCAAATTGAAAAACTAAAAGACTCATTTGCCTGCAAAAGAGAATACTTATGTGAAACTGGCTCCTTGGAAAATGTGGGCAGGAATGATTTAGCAGGCAGGTGGAAGGTGGAGACATTTGGTGTGGATGCATTTGAGGTGATGGCAAGCCCACCCCGTGAAATATACAAGAGGCACCTAGACATTGAAGCCGAGTGGGACAGAGATAATGCACAGGACCGTCCATCCAGGGGGAACAGGTGAGGCTGATGAGAATGAGGAGAATCCGCCAAGGTTCAGGCTCAGGTTTGCTCTTTTAACACACACACATTTCTTGTCCCAGAGAATTTGGGAGGTCAGGGGATTGAAAGAGACTTGAGTTATGGTAAAGGCAGCACTGAAGGTTGAGACTCTGCAGAAGCCCAGAAAGGGATGATGTGGGCCCAGGAGGAAGCATGGGCTCGGTGGTCTGGAAGCAGTTGAGTGACGAGAGGTGTATCTAATCTGGCTTCCTTTCCTCATTTCTTTGCAGCTTCCACCTGAAGCCAATAAAACCTCTGAGAACTGCCTGTCACCATCAGCTCAGCTTCCTCTAGGTCAAAGCTTTGTGCAAAGCCACTTTCAAGCACAATATAGGTAAGACGGGGATGTGTTTAGAATGTATCACCCAAAGGCTCTGCAAACTCAATTCCTGGTAACCAGTCTCCCATCACCAGATTTACCCTGAGATTTCAGAACAACAAAAGCACAAACACCCTTCTCTCTCCCATTATAAATCCTGACTAAGCACGCACTCCTGTTGTCTCTGACCTTTAGTATTTCTTCTTTTCCTTCTTCTTGGCTCCTGGGCCCTCCACCTTACTTGAAGGAGGGGTGAAAAGAGGGTGATTCTATAGAAGGTAAATGTGAGCTGGGATCTCACTAGCAAGCAATCACTCTGAAGTTGGAGAGACCCTTCCTGTTTGTTCTCTCTCCAGAGAGCCCAACTTAACAAGTCATTCTGAGCTCAAGAGTTCCAAGCATTATGGAGGATATAAAAATATATATACAGCCTGGGCCACATAGAGAGACCCCATCTGTACCAAAAAAAAAAAAAAAAAAAATCTTAGCTGGATGTGGCACGTGCCTGTGGTCCCACCTACTCGGGAGGCTGAGAAAGGAGGATTGCTGGGGCCCAGGAGGTCGAGGCTGTGATCGAGGCTGGAGTACAGTGATCTGTGATCGCACCACTGTACTCCAGCCTGGGCAACAGAGTGAGACCCTGTCTCAAAAAAATAAGTAAATAAACAAACAATAAAAAAAGTATGCCGCCTTTGACTTCAGAAAGTATGTGTTCTTTTTGAGCTTTTTTTATATGAAAGTGCAGAGACTCATACAAGGCAGAATAGTTTCAATATTATACTGTTCAGTGAAAGCACTGACAGCAGCAGTGAAAGGTCAGAGAGGGGAGAAAACCCCATGGGCTTCTCAGAGGAAGTGTGCCTTTTGTTGGCCTCTGCAGGATGAGTAGAAGTACGAATGGGTAGGAAGATATTCAACAAGAACAAATGCAAGCTTAAAGGTGGGAATGAGCACAGCAGGCAGGATTTAGACGAGGAAGTCATTGGTTACAAAGAGCCACCTCTAAGATGCTTGCCTATGTGTGTGTGTGTGTCTGTGTGTTGCCAATGTATGTATTCATGTATATGTTTCTATGTGTATGTGTCTACATATATTTTAAGCCTTACAAAAAGTCTCAGGGGGTGAGTATTAACATCTGGGAGGTTGGGCTTTTTCTACGGACATATGATAAGTGGCAGAACCAGGATTTGTCCGCTGAAATATCTTTAAAGCACAAGTCCTGCCTTTTTGCTTTCTTTGCAATTCTTCCATTGTTTTTCCAGCTAACTCTGTCCATTCATTGTGATTATCTGCTGCTCCTTCAGTTTCACAGAAACTCTGTTCTCTGTTATGGATACCAAAAATAGTTTTTTGTATTTTTCTTCTGGATGTTGCAGTCAATCATTTCAAAGCTGTGCTTTTCTCTGAGTCGTCTGGATAATATTCCCTTTACGTTGTTTTTTTGGAGGTCTCCAGGTGGTTTTCTTCTCTTATTGACTTATCTTCAAACAAGGAAATAATTATTCTGTCTTCTAGAATTTCCTTACTTAGAGCCATTTACTTCCATACTTTTTGGGGACGTGTATTCTTTGTGTTTGCACAGCAAGAGGTCACTTAAAACTACCCGGAAACTATCCTGATTTAGGATTCCTGTTCTATTCAATAACCACTGAAAAGATAAATGGGGTATAATTACTGTCTTTAGAGGTTGATTATTTAGGAAGACCAAATGGTCTTTGAAACTAAGCTGCTTTCTACTGGTGAAGAAAAATCTATAGCACTTGACAAGTTCTGTCACTCTCTGCCTCACCAGGGATGGGGACCCTGACGAAACAGCCGAGATGACTGTGGGCTCTCCGTTCCTGTTTGCTGTTGTTTAGCATACAGAGTAAAGAGGATCGCACCCCTTGAGCTCAGATTTCTCTGTCATGCCTGAAGAAAGCCTTTCTCATTTCCTGAGGGATGTGGTTACTCTCCAGGAGGAGGTATGCAGAGAGGAAACAGATTTTGTGGTCACCAGCCTTGAAAACTACTGGCCATGAAAGCCACTTGTAGGGCACCTGTTTTATCTGGTTTTTTTTTTTTTTTTTTTTTTGAGACAGACTGTCCCTCTGATGCCCCGGCTGGAGTGCAATGGCATGATCTTGGCTCACTGCAGCCTCCACTTCCCGGGTTCAAGTGATTTTCCTGCCTCAACCTCCTGAGTAGCTGGGATTACAGGTGTGCGCCACCACGCTGGCTAATTTTTTTTTTTTTTTAATTTTCATTAGCGACGGGGTTTCACCATGTTGGTCAGGCTGGTCTCGAACTCCTGACCTTGTGATCTACCTGCCTTGGTTCCCAAAGTGTTGGAATTACAGGCGTGAGCCACCGCGCTCGACCGGGCATCTGTCTTATCTTCAGGTGCCCAACGCAGAGGGTGCTAGAACCAAAAATAAGGAGACAGAGGAAAAGCATAGAGGAAGAGAAAGAAGAACATTTAGAACAAGGAAAAGGGGCGTATAAGGTGAAGGTGTGTTAGAGAGGGGGAGGGATCACCGATCATCGCCAGCAGGTCGAATTCATCTGTGTCCTTGTACAATTCATTCACCTATTTCTCTGTTCAGTTCCCCTCTCGTCCCCATACTCTTTTTCGTTCTTTCAAATATTCAAGTGCCTGCTAATGTGCTTGGTCCAGCAGTTACCATGAGGAGTAGAACTCCCGGCTGAATCCTTGTTGATTCTTTAGATATTTCATTCATGCCCTGCTGTGTGCTGGGTTGTCTTATAGGTGAGGTGAACAAGACTCAGTCCATTCTCAGGGAGCTCACATTCTACCCGGGGGAGTGTTAGATAATGTACAAGTAAACAACAACCTGTGACAGCCATCAGCAGAAAGATAAGGAGTCACTCGGGAGGTGGGGGAGTGGCCAACATTCCACCAGGCAGGCAGGGAAGGCTTCTTTTTGGAGGGATGGTGGAGCTGAAAACAGAGTGACAAGGAGTCTACCATTTTAATAACTGGGGACAGAGTATTCCAGGCAGAGGGCACAGCACAGGCTAAGAGCCAGAAGTGGGAATAATCCTGGCAAGTTCAAGGAATGGAAAGCCCAGGGTACCTGCCAAGGAATAGAGTAGCTGGGATTATAAGCATGCACTGGAGATGGGCTGGAGAGGTGGGTGGGGACCTGGTAGGGCAGGTTTTCAGTCCAAGTGTGCGGGTTTTAGTCTCAAGGACACAGGAAGACAGTGCAGAGTTAAAGGAGGGAGTGATCTAGTTCATCAGTTTCAGAAGTGACTGCTTTTTTTTTTTTTTTGAGACAGAATCTCATGCTGTCACCCAGGCTAGAGTGCAGTAGCATGATCTCAGCTCATTGCAACCCCTGCTTCCCAGGTTCAAGCCATTCTCCTGCCTTGGCCTCTCAAGTAGCTGGGACTACAGGCATGCGCCACCATGCCGAGCACATTTTTGTATTTTTAGTAGAGATGGGGTTTCATCATGCTGGCCGGGCTGGTCTTGAACTCCTGACCTCTAGTGATACACCTGCCTCGGCCTCCCAAAGTGCTGGGATTACAGGCATGAGCCACTGCACCCGGCCCAGAGGCAACTGCTTTTTACGAGCAATGCAGGGAGGCGAGAGGAGGCAGGAGCAACAGTTGGTGTTGCCACTGTGGTCCCAGCGGGAGAGCAATGGTGGTTGGAACGGCAGAGGTGGCGGTAGAGATGGAGGGAAGTGGAGGGGTTTGGAGTATGTTTTTGGATGGAGAGTCAGCATCTTTCCATTAGTCCCTCTACCCCTAACCCCTCACCCCAGTCTTGCTAACGTGGTGAGGGGTAGAGGGACTAAGGGAGAGATGAGAATCTAGGATTTACGGTGACTCTTGGGTTTTTCTATGATTATAACTGGTGAGTGCTTCAGAGGAAAAATCGAGGGTGCTTTGAAGTATGTGCCTGACTTGGCGTGGGATGAATCGGGGGTGGGGAGGACTTCCGAGGAAGTGACATTTGAGCTGATTGGATATTATGGACCATCAGTGCCCTTTGGGTATTTTTCCTATAGCACGATGAGTAAGAGGTGAGGTGTTCACGCTAAAGATGAACTGGCAGTGGCTGAAAATGCCTGCTTTGTGCCTGCTGATAAAGACAAGGTGTCGTCAGGGATGCCCTGAGGTCTGAGAGGCGGCTTTCTGCAGTGGTCAGTAGCGACAGTGCCTGGCTGGCGGCTCCTGCTGTCCCTGACTCTCTCCTGGCTTCCTCTCCTTGGGGAGGGCTTGCCTGGGATGGCATCAGCCTTCTTGATGTAATTGAGAGATGGATGTGTTATTATGGGTTAATTCAGAGGCATCTTCCCTTAAACCCCTTTTAAGGGGCTGAGTTGTTGACTTTGGTTGGGGGAGAGAAGAGGAACCTTCAGTGTGGAAGATCCTGGACTATAGCAAAGATATTTAGTTATTCTATGTGATTATCATCACAGTCTAAGAATGTCTGCAAGTCTAACAACCAACGATTGTGGCTGTGTTGGAGTTTTGGCTGGAGAAGTGTGTCTGTGTGTGTGTGTGCACAAGTTCTTCATGTCCTTCATAGCCTTTATCCACAGAAAGTCTAAGGATCTTTTTGAAGGCTTCCTCAGAACAGATCTCCGAAAGGTGAGATCTTGCTTATGTATTGGCATAATTATTGCTGTTTGCGTAGACATCAGATCCACTGTCGAGTGAGCAGTAAAGTGGACTGGGTTTGAGGTGAAAGATGTGTGTGTATTTGGCAGCAGTTAAAGGGCAGAGTGACAAGAAATTCAGGGGCAAAGCCTACGGCTCATTGGTGGGCATTTGTAGCAGGTAGAAAAGCAAACCGCAGCCCTGAGTTTTAGTAGCACTGACAGGGTTAGCTTTGTAACAGAAGCAATTTGACAAGGAGAATGAATAACTTAGGGAAATGGGCCTGTGAACATCGAAAGGCAGTGGGGTGATTTTCTGTTCCTTTTCCCCGTGAGTGCGCTTGCGAGACAACAGGGCAGGACTGTGAATGTCCTGGAGCGAATAGGGAGAACGGAGGCATCTGTCAGGCCACATTTGGGGTATATTGCTGTAGCCTGGTGACGTGGCCAGAGCTTTTTGTAAAAGTGAAGCTGCCTCTCCATCTTCTTCCAGATGCTGGTCACATCAGTCTGTCCTCATTTCTCAACCTTTGATACATGGATATATTTCACATCTTTCCTATAGTTTATTATGAAAACATTATACTTTTTCATTTTTTATTTTATTTTATTTTTATTTTTTTGAGACGGAGTTTTGCTTTTGTCGCCCAGGCTGTAGTGCAATGGCACGATCTCAGCTCACTGCAACTGCAACCTCCACCTCCCGGGTGCAAGCGATTCTCCTGCCTCAGCTTCCCAAGTAGCTGGGATTATAGGCACCCGCCACCACGTCTGTCTAATTTTTGTAATTTTAGTAGAGATGGGGTTTCACCATGTTGACCAGGTTGGTCTCAAGCTCCTGACCTCGGGTGATCGCCCGCCTCGGCCTCCCAAAGTGCTGGGATTCCAGGCATGAACCACTGCACCCGGCCCATTTTCATTCTTTCAATATAAAATTGGCCCATTCTATTTGTTTTTCTACAAACCACTCATCACTTGCTAGCAGATAGCAGTTGGTGGCTCAATGTAAAAGTCATATTCCTGAACCAGTTTCATATGTTGCAATGCTTCAAGAAAAATGCAACCCGGCATAGTTTTAGTAGACTGAAAAACATGAAGACGTCAATGAGAAACATTCTCTCTCATTGGTTTATATACTTGTGAAATGGGAATTTGGGGATTTCCCAATGACCCAAGTATATCCTTCAGGCCAATTTTTTGCCTAGGTATGTGATGGACAGAGGTGGAGAAGGACTGGAGGAGAGATGCAGTGGCAGAGGAGACCCCAGAAACGTTGGGTTTCTGGCTGGCTGGTACTCACTGTCTGATACAGTGCTTTCAACAAAAACACTACCATGGGTCTCCCAAAGGCAAATGACCTGAGGCAGCAGGAGCGATGGAATGTCCAGTACTGGGGCCTGTTTTCTATAATCAGGTTGATGGTCTGATAAGTTGTATCCAAGATAACTGACTTGTAATGGACAGATCACCCAGGATTGCCTCAGGCGGCACCCTCCCCTTTATGTTCCTGTTTGTCCCTGGATTTTCCTATTTGTCTGCTCAGTGGAAAACCAATCAAACAAGATGGACACTTTCCACAAGGACTCAGGAAACCTGTTCTGATACCAGCTTTGGCTTACTTGCTGACTTATCCCGGTAATGTCATACAGTGCTAAGAGTATGGACTTCAGAGTCAGACTGCCAGGGCGGTCTTGTTCTGTGTCCTCAGAGAAGTTAATGTAGATTTTTAGGATTAGTAATGTAGCATGCAGAGAAATCCCTTGCATCATATGATAGGAGAAAGAGAATTGGTACGTACATGTGGAATATAAAAGTTGCATTTCACCCGGGCACAGTGGCTCACGCCTATAATCCCAGCACTTTGGGAGGCTGAGGTGGGTGGATCATGAGGTCAGGAGTTCGAGACCAGCCTGGCCAACATAGCGAAACCCCATCTCTACTGAAAAAAAACCAAAAAATTAGCTGGACGTGGTGGCGGGCACCTGTAATCCCAGCTACTCAGGAGGCTGAGTAGGGAGAATCGCTTGAACCCGAAAGGCGGAGGTTGCAGTGAGCTGAGATCACGCCATTGCACTCCAGCCCGGGTGACAGTGTGAGACTCCGTCTCAAAAAAAAAAAAAAAAAAGTTGCATTTCATTTTCAGAGATCCATTTTAATGTAAGGGAGTATTAAGTTTAAAAGAGTTGAAAGAATATAAATGAACATTATATATATCTACTCTGAACCAATTGATACCTCACTGATTTCTACTAAAGAACACAGGAATGATATGAGCATGGAGTCGGGAAACCGAGCCTAGCTTTCTTTCTTAAGAGCCGTGTGTTCTTCAGTAGATTACTTAACCTCGCTGTGCTTCAGATTTCTCTTCTGTACAATGGGCATAATATCAGTTGCTATGGGTGGTAAATGGGTTCATCTATGCTCAGTGCTCAGAATGATGCTTGATTCTTAGCAAATGCTATTGCAATGTTAGTTGTTACTTTAAGGAGCGACTTCTTGTTGTTTCTTCTTCTGTACAGTAAGGAGGGTGGGCAATGTCAGTGGTTCTCTACTACGGGTGAACACTAGCGTCATTTGGGGAGCTTAAAAGCTCTCAGGATTTTAGAAAGATTTTGATGTCCAGACCCCTCTCTACCCACCTTGAAACAGAATCTCTGGGAGTGGGGCCTGGACATTGGAATTTTTTTAAAAAGCTTCCTGTGGTTCCGGGGCACAGTGAGGCTGACAAGCAGGGGAAGAGATGGCCCTGAGATCCCTTCAGCCTGGAAGTTGGCATGCTGGGTTTGTATGGCAGGGACGGGTTACAGCTTCCCCTCCCATACTCAGTGCATTTATAGGTGTCCTAAAGTTTCTTTTCCGTTTTAAAAAAAGTGGAGGTGAAAGTCCTGTAACATAAACACTCTAAAACATACAATTCAGTGACATGTACATTCACAGTGTTGTGCAGCTACCACCTCCTAGTTCCTAAACATTTCATCACCCCAAAATAAAACCTGGTACCCAGTAAGTAGTCAGCCTCATCCTCCCTTCCCTCAGCTCCTGGCAACCACCAATTTGCTTTCTGTGTCTATGGCATTACCTTTTCTGGATACTTCATATAAGCGGGATCATGCAATATGTGCCCCTCCATATCTGGCTGCTTTCATGGAGCTTACTGTTTTCAAGGTTCATCCACACTGTAGTATGGACCAGGGTTCATTCCTTTCTATGGCTGAGTTGTATTTCACTATGTGGATGTACCATATTCTGTTTACCCATTTGTCTGTTGATGGATAGCTGGATTGTTCCCATCTTAACTATCGTGAATGGAGCAGCTATGAACACTTGTATACAAGTATTTAAACACCTGTTTTCAATTCTGGGTATGTACCTAGGAGTGGAATCACTGGGAGTGGAAATGCAAGGGTAATTCTGTATTGAATTTTACCGCCAAGTTGTTTACGTGTGATTAAACGTTCGCCTCTGTTCTTCACCCTCACAGATCTTCCTTGACTTGTCCCCACTGCCTGAAACAGAGCAACACCTTTGATCCTTTCCTGTGTGTGTCCCTACCTATCCCCTTGCGCCAGACGAGGTACGTGAGTGTTGCGGCTTGCCCAGTGAACTTGACTTCCATCCTTACTCATTAAGGGGAACCTTCTGGCCTCACACCTGCCATTTTCTCTCCTTTGCTTCTCAGCCAGCATTTCTCTGGAAACCAGCCCTATAGCTGGATGACATTCAACTATTGAAATTGACAGAGTAAAAGGTTACTGTGTCCCTTCTCTAGCTGAGGAAGGAATTATGAATGTTTGGCACAATTGCCAGACTTAGGTCTGTGGCCCATTCAGAAGCTGGCACGGACCCATTGGTCTCACTTGGTCACACGGAGGCAAACTAGAGAAAATCTGTGGCCACCTGCTTTTTTTTTTTCCCCCGAGCTTTATTTCAATTTCAAAAATCTATTTTCTTCTTTGGGAAGGTGTAGGAAAAAGATATCTTTCAGAAGCAAAGAAAGAGGAAAAGGGTTGTTTGGGGAAGATGAGTGACAAAGAAAAGTGGAGGTAGGGCTGGGTAACAGGCACCATGGGCCGAGTTCTGTAAAAGTAAGCCCACACCTTCGCAGCGACCAGGAAGGCAAATGGCCAATGTCGGTGTCCTGGCATGTGGGTGAGCTCCTATGTGGGCTGTCTTTTCTGGCATTGGAACAGAGGCATTTCCTCTTTATGTTCCCCACCTCCTGAAGTGCCATTTCTCTTACCCTGTGCCTGTTGACATCTCCTGCCTTTGGGATGCAGCTGAAGACATGACATCTTCAGAAGGCCTTCCTCAGCAACTCAGTCTCCCTTTCTGCTCTAAAATCCTGTGCTGCTGATATTCTGCACTACAAATGTAATTATTGGCTTATACTAGAATATGGCTTATGCTGTCTATCATCAGTGACACCATCAGATAATGTCAACTTATAAATGTGATGATCTAAGACTCCCAGCCTGACACAGCACAGCACAGGGGTTAAGACCATTGACTCAGGAGCCAGATGGCCCAGGTTCGAATCCCAGCTCTATTAATTAATTACCTGTGTGACTTGGGCAGTTAGTGGAGTACAGATCAAGAGAAACAGTGGCTGCAAGAGTGGGCCTTCATATACTGGTGGGAAGGAGAAGCGAAGATTTCCAAAGAAAGGAGACTCTCATTAAGGAGAATGTCATCAGTAGTGTTGATTTGTACTGAAAAAAACACTTGACTGCTTTAATTTTCAAACTGTGGAGTTTGTTTTTGTTTAAGCTTATCTATTTAACAACTAGAGCCTTGAGATCGGACATCTCTATGGTGATTCTTAATCAAATACTTTTTTTCCCCCCAACTCTCTGGAAAAGTAGTTTAGAAGATTTGGCTCTACCCTGCCACCTGGTGACAATGTACCAAGTACAGGGACACAACCAGGAAGTAGAGATTAACTACGTGCTGAACTTGATCCATTATCTTTCTTTTTTTTTTTTTTTTTGAGGTGGAGTCTCGCTCTGTCACCCAGGCTGGAATGCAGTGGTGCCATCTCTGCTCACTGCAACCCCCACCTCCCAGGTTCAAGCGATTCTCCTGCCTCAGCCTCCCAAGCAACTGAGATTACAGGCACCCACCACCACACTCAGCTAATTTGTTTGTACTTTTGGTAGAGACGGGGTTTCACCATGCTGGCCAGGCTAGTCTCAAACTCTGGACCTCAGGTGATCCAGCCACCTCAGCTTCCCAAAGTGCTAGGATTACAGGTGTGAGCCACCGCGCCCAGCCTTGATCCATCATCAACAATGTCGTTCACAGTTCGTGTCAGTCCTTTAAGGGTGTTGCCCTTTCCTGTTTTCCAGGTTCTTGAGTGTCACCTTGGTCTTCCCCTCTAAGAGCCAGCGGTTCCTGCGGGTTGGCCTGGCCGTGCCAATCCTCAGCACAGTGGCAGTCCTGAGGAGGATGGTTGCAGAGGAAGGAGGCGTCCCTGCAGATGAGGTGTGATAGAATTGCACTGGGGCCTGGTCACTGGATGACAGAATGCTAAGTGAGCCAGCTGTCTAGGCTGTTTAGGCCAATTTGTGGTTCCCAGGTGACTCCAGCATGACTCATGGGTTTCTGTTTGATTAGTAGTACCTGGCATCTGGGATGACTGGGCCTTGACTTCTCCCTGAATTGACACAGAATGACCAGAAAAGAACACCTTTGCCTTCCAAGAAGGCGATGACAATTATGATCATAATAATTCCAACAATAGCTACCCCTAGGTAGTGCTTACTAAGTGTGAGGCACTGTTCTGTGACCTTTCTATTCATGCCTGGTTTAATCACAGGTGTCCTGTGAAGTAGACATTACAATTATCCTCATCTTACTAATGGGGAATAAAGAAGCCCTGAGAGGTTAAGTGACTTGCCCAACGTCACTAGCTGGTAAGTGGCTGAGCCAGGATTTGGATTTCGATGGTTTGACTTCATAGCCCAAGTCACCACTGTATATTTTCAGTCTTGGGAGTATAAACCAGGACACTAAAGGAACGGTGAATGAAACAGGAGGACCTGCTGAGAGAACTGAGGATGTGTGACGTGAGAGAGAACATCTGGGGGAAGCTGGGATGGCTGTGTTCTACTTGTTTTCTTTTCAAATGAGTCTTGGTAAAGGGATTGGATTCACGGTGCCTGGAGGGGCCCTCATGAGGAATAGGGAGGAGGCCATGGTGGCGCCAAGCCACGTGGCGGGATCGGAGCAGCCCTCAGGGTGATTCAGCAGCTCCCTAGGTTTCTAACCCTGGACACAGTACACGATTGACTCTGTCTCCTTAACTGTGAAATGGAAAATTGACACTTCCCTGACTATCTCATGAGATTTTTTTCAAATCAAAAAATATTTTTAACCTTGTTGGGAAGACCTGCCACGCATACAATAACGTCTACCTACCTGAAGATTGTGCTTTGCTGGCTTTCTCTACATTCATAGCTATATTCTTATAACCTCCACAGCCCCTCCATCACCCCAGTGGGCTCCTTTCTGCCCCTGCCCAGCCAATCCCTCTGACCTCTCTCGCCGCCTCCTAGAATATTTATGACTCTCGCAGGTCGCGGCGGAAATGTGTGTATCTTGCTTTGTAAACTCTAAAGGGCACTATGGGGAGTTACTGAAAGAGATGGAGAGAGATGGGGACACTGGGTGAGAGTCCTGGGGAGAAAGTGGCCGTAAGAAAAGATCAAAAGGGAGAAGCCTATGAGAGGGAGCGTTTGAATAATTAAGAGCATGAAAAATCCGGCAGGAATTTGAGAGGTGTGATGTGTTGGTTCAGGGAGATGAGAATCACTTGGGGATGCCAGTGCGGGGTGAGCATTTCCACTAAAATTTAAAGTCATCTGTTTTGATGTTTTGTTTTCTTTAGCTGGCAAGTGTATTGCATTTATATTATCTAAAATCATAGATATATGTATTTGGATTTATTTTTCTATTATTATTATTATTATTATTATTATTATTATTATTATTATTATTGACGGAGTCTCACTCTGTCACCAGGCTGGAGTGCAGTGGCACGATCTCAGCTCACTGCAACCTCCACCTCCCAGGTTCAAGTGATTCTCCTGCCTCAGCCTCCCGAGTAGCTGGAACTACAGGCGCCTGCCACCACGCCTGGCTAATTTTTTGTGTTTTTAGTAGAGACAGGGTTTCACCGTGTTGGCCAGGATGGTCTCGATCTCTTGACCTCGTGATCTGCCCACCTCAACCTCCCAAAGTCTTGGGATTACAGGTGTGAGCCACCATGCCCGGCCTGTATTTGGATTTATTTATGTCATCTTATGCTACTTACCCTGTTTTTCTATTTTGTATTGCCCCCTCACCCCCAATTTTTAGATTGAACAGTCTTCTTCTTTTTAGAAGATGATTCTTTTAGATTGAACAATTTTTCTTTATTTTGTCTCTTCTGGGATGAAGTACATACACATTATATTTCCATTCTTTCAGTGGTTATTAAAATGTCAACTTGCATAATTACTAGTCTAATGTTAATCTTCCCATGTAACACAAGGATCTTGGTGGAGCATTAAATCCCCTTATACCTTTTTGATTTAGATATTATTGTCCAGTATTTTAATCCCTTCTCTACCTCCAACTGTAATAGTAGTAATAGTTATTATTTTAGCTTTATATAGTCGATAATATTTACCTTTGCCAATGTTTGCCATTTTCTTTGGTTCATCATTTCTTCCTACAACTCAAGTTTTGCCTTTGATTCAGGTTTGTAAATCCTGAAATCGATGTATTTATTTATGAATGAATGAATAAATGAATGAATGAATGACAGGATTTTCCTCTGTTGGCCAGGCTGGTATACAGGAGGGTGATCATAACTTACTGCAGCCTTGAACTCCTGGGCTCAAGGGATCCTCCCACCTCAGCCTCCTGAGTAGCTGGGACTGCAGGCTCATGCCACCATGCCTGGCTAATTTAAAAAATAAAAATTGTGTAGAGATGGGGTCCTGCTATGTTGCCCAGGCTGGTCTTGAACTCCTGGGTTCAAGTGACCCTCCCTCCTCAGCCTCCCAAAGTGTTGGGATTATAGGCATGAGCCACTGTGTTCAGCCCTGAAATGCATCTTTTTAAAGAGAACTTCCCAGGCAGTGTACCTTGAATAGGTTATGTGTGCTGAGATATTGATTTCTTCAGCCCTCGGGGTAGCAGAGTTGGGTCTAGGGCAGTCAGGGCTACCACAGTAGTCACCTCTCTACTCTGCTACCAAACCATCTCCTATTTACTTCAAAGTTTGGTAAAAATATTTTTTTATGTATGCAATCATGTGAAAAAGGTTAGTAAACCTATTCAGAAATTCTTTCACTCTGTAGTAAACACTTTTTGTTCACATGAGGAGGGCTTTATTTTGTTGTCATTTTTGTGTGCTTATTTAGCTGGGTGTAAAACTTAGATTTTTTTTTTTTTTTTTTTTAGTTTCTTTATTTTTGTCGTACTTGAGATGTCTGCGGACAATCTAATTGTTATATCTGCTATGCCTTACTACTGAAAATAAGTAGCCAATTAGAAGGAAGGAAAGGGTGAAAATGGGTGTTGACTATCAGTCACTTTTAGATTTCTTATCTGTTGATTTCTCTTTCAGAAATCAAGAGGGAAAATGATCTTTCTCATTTCAGGTGATCTTAGTTGAACTGTATCCCAGTGGATTCCAGCGGTCTTTCTTTGATGAAGAGGACCTGAATACTATCGCAGAGGGAGATAACGTGTATGCCTTTCAAGTTCCTCCCTCACCCAGCCAGGGGACTCTCTCAGGTATAACAGGTGCTTTGCACAATTTTATTTGGCTATGATGAGTTACAGGTTTCAGAGGATACTCTTTAGGTGCAAAGGCATAAAACATCCAGTTTTAGCACTTCGAACAGTCAGACTTATTATCCCTGGCATTTGTTGTGTGCAGATGGTTGATATTAAAAATTATTCAGCTAATACAGGAATTCTCAAAACCTTAGTGAATATCAGAATCACCTGGAGGGCGTGCGAAAGCAGATTTCTGGACCCTACCCACAGACTTTATGATTTGGGTGGCCTAGGGTGGGGCCTAAGAGTTTGCACATCTAACCAAGTTCCCAGGTGATGCTGATGCTGCTGGTCCCGGAACCACACTTTGAGAACCACCATTTGGTATAAATGCTGGAGTCATCTTTGCCGTCAGGATTCCTATGGGTCAAGGTTTGTGTGTGAAGTAAAATGTCTACAAATTTGAGCAGTACATGGTTAAAGAGTTTATTATTAAATGACTTTTTAACAAAATAGTTCCACTTCTTAATGCTTGTTTTTCCTATTCCATGGACTGGCTAACATGGTCAATTTCTAACAGTCCTTTTTATTTGTAGGTCAGGATACATGTTGGCCAAGTTGCTAGTGAAGAAGACCCATATATAAATATATATATATTTGAGACATATATATACATATATATATATATATATATGAGAGACATATATATATATATATATTTGAGATGGTTTCTCACTCTGTCACCCAGGCTGTAGTACAGTGGCACGATCTCAGCTCATTGTAACCTCCGCCTCCTGGGTTCAAGTGATTCTCCTGCCTCAGCCTCCCAAGTAGCTGGGACTACAGATGCCTGCCACCATGCTCGGCTAATTTTTGTACTTTTGGTAGAGACGGAGTTTCACCGTGTTGGCCAGGCTGGTCTCAAACTCCTAACCTCAGATGATCCACCTGCCTCGGCCTCCGAAAGTGCTGGGATTACAGGCATGAACCACCACGCCCAGCCTGAAGGCCCATATTTAAAGGACCCTATGCCAGTGTTACATTATAGCCCAGATGATTCCTATGCCCTGGCCCCATGTTTTAGCCGGCCTAGGTAGCAGGCTATAGGAACTGGATGTTCGCAGTTCTCTGAGTTGACAGGGAGATGCTGGGCATTGGAATCTAGAACAAGACATTAACTGACACTGACTATGTTACAACCCAGTCAAACAAGGTCTCCTGTCAAATTCAGTCATGGTGGACACATCTTTTCCTTGAAAGTCAACAGTTCAGAACTGAGATGCAAATGGAGGATAGTCCCATTCCTCTACTTCCTCATTGGTAAAGATGCTCACCCGTCTCTCTATACTTCTTTTGTTGGCTTTCTAAGAGAGTGGATACCCTGGGGCTCTGTAATGAAGTCATAAAAGCAACCAAAATTATTTTGGAGTATTTTTCGGGTGCCTTGAAAAATATTAGTTAAATTCTTGTTCCTGTTTTAAAACTATAGGGTGATGACCAGGCACAGTGGCTCACGCCTGAAATCCCAGTACTTTGGGAGGTCAAGGCAGGAGGATCACTTAAGGTCAGGAGTTGAAGAGCCTGGCCAACATGGTGAAACCCCATCTCTACTAAAAATACAAAAAAATTAGCTGGGCATGGTGGCGCACATCCACAATCCCAGCTACTGGAGAGGCTGAGACAGGAGAACCACTTGAACCTGGAAGGCAGAGTTTGCAGTGAGCCGAGATTGCACCACTGCACTCCAGCCTGGGGGACAGAGCGAGACTCTGTCTCAAACAAACAAAAAACTATTGAGTGAACACAATTGCAAATTCACTACCATATTCTTGATGTTCGTATGCCAGGTGTCAGATGGCACAAATGCCATGAACCTCATTATCTCCTCCCCTAAAACCCTCTAGTGGCCCCCCATTGGTGGTTAATAGATGCTCAAAGAGAAAGAGGGACTAGAGAAGCTAAGGCTCTGACCCAGGAAAGCAGCTCCTTTAGGAATATGAACAAATGTCATTCTCTCTCCTCCAGCTCATCCACTGGGTCTGTCGGTCTCCCCACGCCTGGCAGCCCGTGAGGGCCAGCGATTCTCCCTCTCTCTCCACAGTGAGAGCAAGGTGCTAATCCTCTTCTGTAACTTGGTGGGGTCAGGGCAGCAGGCTAGCAGGTATGTTTCACTTTATTCTTTTTTCATGTGGTGTCTGGGATTTGTAGACCTGTGCTTGGGAGCCTGTCTAGAGTAAAATTAAATATTTATTCCCAAAGTTAATCAAGTAGGAGCCAGAAGTAGGGTCCTTTCTGACTAAGAGGATTAGAAATATCTGCCTTAGGCCGGGCGCGGTGGCTCAAGCCTGTAATCCCAGCACTTTGGGAGGCCGAGACGGGCGGATCACGAGGTCAGGGGATCGAGACCATCCTGGCTATCACGGTGAAACCCCGTCTCTACTAAAAATACAAAAACTAGCTGGGCGAGGTGGCGGGCGCCTGTAGTCCCAGCTACTCGGGAGGCTGAGGCAGGAGAATGGCTTAAACCCAGGAGGCGGAGCTTGCAGTGAGCTGAGATCCGGCCACTGCACTCCAGTCTGGGCGACAGAGTGAGACTCCGCCTCAAAAAAAAAAAAAAAAAAAAAAAGAAATATCTGCCTTAAGCGTTTGGCTCACACTGTCATTCCTAACCGTCAGACATCAGAGGCCTTCCTATTAATCGGAGGAACAATTTTTACTGCCCTCACCACTATTATTCTATATTGTAATACCTAGGCAGTGCAGTGCTAAAAGAAACTGGCTATAGAGGTGATAATTTGGTTGTCTGTCCAGAAAACCAAGAACTGGAAAGTGATTGGCAGTAAGGAAAGGGTTCAGGAAATTGATGGGTTATATAACAAATATACAAAAACAGATAGCTTTCTTATATAGCCCCAATAAAGTGTCTAAAAGACAGAATTACATTAAGATATATTTAGATGGATAAAATGTTTCTAAAATGTATCTTGAATAAGAAACTGGTAAAAACAAAATGATAGATTATGCTAATAATTAAAATATTATTTAACTCAGCTTGTAAAAATCAATTAGCCCAGACTTACTTATTGAGTAATTCATTAACTCTCTAGTAATGTGAAATATATCATTTTTGTCATGCAATAAATACTTATAGACAGGTGGCCTATTCTGTTTGACTGATTTAATTGTATATTCTTCTACCTGTATTATAATATTTTAATAATTTCAGAATTATGGTATATTTCATATTACTAGAGAGTGAATGAATTATTCAAAGGTAAGGCTGGGCTAATTGGACTAATTGATTTCTTTGTTTCTTTTTATTTTAAATAGTCAACTTTTAACTCCTGCTATGGATTCACATGTATAGATTTCAGGGTGACTAGAGAGGTAATTCTAGAAAAGGAAGCCATAATATAACTTAAAGACGGCCGAGGTGGGTGGATCACGAGGTCAGGAGTTCGAGACCAGCCTGGCTAACACAGTGAAACTCTGTCTCTACTAAAAATACAAAAAATTAGCCAGGGGTGGTGGTGTGCACCTGTAGTTCCAGCTACTTGGGAGGCTGTGGCAGGAGAATCACTTGAACCCAGGAGGCAGATGTTGCAGTCGGCTGAGATCGCACCACTGCACTCCAGCCTGGGCAACAGAGCAATACTCTGTCTCAAAAAAAAAAAAAAAAAAAAAAAATTAATAAATAAAAAATAAATTAAAAAAACAAAGACAACATGGGAGAATATTTATGTCCTTGAGCGGGGGCTAGTTTAACTTGAAAGTCAGGAGGCTGTAAAGGAAAAGGCTGATGTTTCAAATATATTTAAAAATTTAAACTAAAAGCAAATTTGAAAGGCAAAGGGCAAATGAGGAAAGATATTTATGTCATGTGAGAGGCGAAGGATTTATGTCCATCCTATAAATCCCAGCTCTCGAAAATTAAGGAGATAAATACCCTTGGTGAAATGAACCACAGAGATTAACATTAGTTCACAGAAGAAATAGAAGCATAGGTTAAAATATTCAGCATCAGCCTGGCACAGTGGCTCACGCCTGTAATCCCAGCACTTTGGAAGGCCAAGGCTGAGGTTGGGAGTTGGAGACCAGCCTGACAAATGGAGAAACCCTATCTCTACTAAAAATATAAAATTAGCCAGGTGTGGTGGTGCACTCCTATAATCCCAGCTACTCGGGAGGCTGAGGCAGGAGAATGGCTTAAACCCAGGAGGCAGAGGTTGTGGTGAGCTGAGATTGTGCCACTGCACTCCAGCCTGGGCGACAAGAGCAAAACTCTGTCTCCAAAAAAAAAAAAAGAAAATTCAGCATCATTTGTAGTAGAAGAAATTCTGGTTGCAATAACAAAATACTGTTCTTAATCTTTTAGATTGTTAAATAATTTTTAGAAATTATTTAACATTAATAATTATGTTATTATAATAATAATTATTATTATCTATAGGGTGATGCTCATATATGAATGAGCAGAGAATGCTCATTCTGGGCCAGGGTCCGGGAAATCAGGTAAATTGGTATGGCTTTTTCAGAGGATAATTTGGGAAGAAAGAGCTTTAGTCTTGCCTTTCTACTTCTGGAACTTTACCCTAAGGGAATAATTGTGCACTCAAAGGTTATGTTCAAGGTTATATCTAGTTCCTGCGATAAGCAAGCATTGTTTAAATAAAAACTTGGAACGCCGCACAGTACAGGATGGATTAAGTAAACTGATCTGTCCACACAACAATGGACGCACAGTGCCCTTGCCTGTCCAGACAGATCACCTCATACTTGTGCTCTGCTTTAGCCAATTTTATTTAACAGTTTCACATTCTTACCTCACTGGGTCTTCACACAGGCTGCAGTGAGGCCAGGAAGCAGTGAGTGGCTAGTGATTCGTCCAGGAGTACCCACAGCAGAGTTAGGGCCCGCAGGTGCGGCCTGACCCGGCATCCTGTACACCATGAGCTCACTGCTGTGCGCTTACTATGTTGGGACATGGATACCGTCCCCAATGAGGAGAATGTTCCCGATACCCCAAACCAACGGTTGTGTCATCTGGACTTATGTCTCTGCCTTGCCTTCCCCTAGCTCCAAGGTTCTCTTGCTCTACTCCCTGCTGTGGAGAAGAGACTTTGCCAGCTATCTGGTCATTTGGAGTAATCTGTTTACATAGCAGTATCTCTCTGGCTTTGTATCACTGGGCCTCTGTTTACATTGCAATGTCTCCATTTGTTACAAGGTTCTCTGGCAATTTTGGATTGTGTTTAGCTTTAAAAACCGTTTACATTATTTTTAATTGACACATAATTATACATATTTATGGGGTACAGAGTGATATTTTGATACATGCATATAGTGTGTAATGATCAAATCAGGATAATTGGCATAGCCATCACCTCAAACATTTATCATTTCATGTTGGGAAGATTCAAAATCCTATCCTCTAGCTGTTGAAAACATACAATAAATTATTGTGAACAATAGTCACTCTGTACTGCTGTAGAACACTAGAGCTTATTTCTCCTATCTAGCTATAATTTTTATTCATTACCTAACCTTTTCCTAGCTCCCACCAGCCCCTCCCAGCCTCTAGTAGAACTACTATTCTACTCTACCTCTATGACATTAACTTTTTTAGATTCCACACGCGTGAGTACATGCAGTATTTATCTTTCTGTGCCTAACTTATTTCACTTAACATAATGTCCTCCAGCCTCATCCATCTTGCCGCAAACAACAGGATTTCATTCCTTTTTCATGGGTGCATAGTATTCCATTATGTATATAGATTATGTTTCCTTTTTCATTTCTTTTCCATTCATCCCTGATGTACACTTAGGTTGATTTGGAATCTTGGCTATTGTGAACAGCTCTGCAATAAACACAGGAGTGCACAATCTTTCCTTTGGGTAAATACCCAGTAGTAGGATGGCTGGGTCATATGGTGGTTCTATTTTTAGTTTTTTGAAGAACATCCATGCTGTTCTCCACGGTGTCTCCTTTCCCACCAAGACTGTATAAGAGTTCCCTTTTCTCCATATCCTCACCAGCATTTGTTATTTCTTGTCTTTTTGATGATAGCCATCCTAACTGGGGTAAGATGATATCTCACTGGGGTTTTGACTTGCATTTCCCTGATAATTAGTAACGTTGAGCATTTTTTCACAGGCCTGTTGGCTACGTGTGTTTTTTTGAGAAACGTCTCTTCAGATCCTTTGCCCATTCTCAAATGGGGTTCTTTGTTTTTTCGCTGTTGAGTTTTCGTGCTTGGCTGTTAACTCGTCACTTATCCTATCGAGAGGAAGCCAGGGGTAGAACAACCACTCATGAATGGTGGATGTTGCTGGTTGTTCCTTTGCTGGGATAACCTGATTTCCTTGGATTTTCAGGTTTGGGCCGCCCTTCCTGATAAGGGAAGATAGAGCTGTTTCCTGGGTCCAGCTCCAGCAGTCTATCCTCAGCAAGGTCCGCCATCTTATGAAGAGTGAGGCCCCTGTACAGGTCAGTGGTGTGTGTGTGTGTGTGTGTGTGCATGCGTGTGTGTGTGAGTGTGGGTGTGTGTATTGGGAGGGTTGGAATTTAGAGTAGCTCAGGAGAGGAGAATTTGCTGTTAAAGAGTGCTCATACTGTTTTATAAAATGACTTAGATTTGTGTGCAAGTAGAAGTAACCATCTTATAGTCCGTAGTGTTTTACTTTTGTGCCATTATAAAATACCTTTCGGGGACAGAGCTTTTTCTTATTAAATCTTTCAAAACACCATTGGGAAAATGGCATTTACATTACAAAATTTTTTTTTTCACATTTTCCATCACTCACTAAGCATTTACATTATTATTCCCAATTTTGTATGTTTATGGCTTTCCATAGTTTTTCCTAGAAGATAGCATATTGTAATAAATTGCAACTGTATGTTTAAATCAACAATTTCAAAGGACTTGAGACAGAATTTCTGTGGAAAATTAAAATGAATGATTATGTCCAAATATGAAAATCTAGATGTTAAAATAATTTTGTCCAGATTTTTTAAAAACTAAGATAACTCAAAGGAAAACAACATTTGCCTTGTTTATGTATTCTCAGATTGATAGTTTCCAAACAAAAACAGAATGTTTAAGAACTATTGATTGTTTTTTTTTAGCTCCTATAATATCAGAAACTATTCTGATGGTTGCTTGAAGATGTTGAAATTTTTAGGGACAGGTCAGTTGTGTCAGATTCCTGTTTTCCCCTACCTATTCCCATAGTAAAAGCTTTTTATTCAGAGCACACACAGATCTTATCTCAGAGATAATTCCTCATAATTCATGCTCCTTCCTGCTCAGCAAAAGCCATATGTTTGATTTAGGATTTATACCAAATAACACTTTGTTAAAAACCTTCACTACATTTGTCCCAACTTTTATCTCTGAAGGATTTTGTTCAATGTACTGTAGAGCACATCCACCAAAGGGCCCAAATTAGAAACTCCTCTGCAAGTAGGTCAGTCTATCCAGTCAGAGCTTTACCTTCTCCCAAACCTTATGCTACTGATTATTGCAATACATGAAACCATTTTCATGTGAGCATTTAACTCCGCTGTCCTTCCTCTTACCTGCTCACACACTGTACTTTTTTTTTTTTTTTTTTTGAGATGGAGTCTCACTCCGTCACTAGGCTGGAGTACAGTGGTGTGATCTTGGCTGACTGCAACTTCCGCCTCCCAGGTTCAAGCGATTATCCTGCTTCAGCCTCCCAAGTAGCTAGGACTACAGGCGAGCGCCACCACGCCCAGCTAATTTTTGTATATTTAGTAGAGATGGGATTTCACCATGTTGGCCAGGATGGTCTCAATCTCTTGACCTTGTGATCCTCCCTCCTCAGCCTCCCAAAGTGCTGGGATTATAGGTGTGAGCCACCATGCCCGGCCACACCTGTACTTTTGCCTCCATACCTTTGCAGTCATTTCAGCTTTATTTTATTTTTGAGACAGGCTCTCACTCTGACACCCAGGCTGGAGTGCAGTGGTGTGGTAATGGCTCACTGCATCTTTGACCTCCCAGGCTCAAGTGATCCTCCCACCTCTGCATCCTGAGTAGCTGGGACTACAGGTGTGTGGCACCGCACCCAGCTAATTTTTTTTTTTTGTTAGAGACATTTCACCATTTTGCCTGGGGTGGTCTTGAACGCCTGGGCTCAGTCTATCCATCCGCCTAAGCCTCCCAAAGTGTTGGGATTATAGGTATGAGCCACTGTGCCTGGCCCAATTTCAATTTCAGAAATGGATCAAGCAATCAATGGGGCCAGCAAAATCCTAATACAGGCGACCTTTGACTTAGCTGCAGCTGCTTTTCCACAGTTTCACAGGTAAATGTATGGTCAGACATGATTTTCTGTAGGAGTAATGTGTTCTAGATGGTTGTGAGGCTTCCAGCGTAGCCCACCCGTTTAACCCATAATTCTTTTAATACTATATTAAATACTGGTTCAAATATAGTCATTCGAAGACAGTATATTCAGGAGTCTCAACATTGAGCTGAAGAGATTAAACATATGTGTACTGAAGGTTTGGACATGAGCCTCCCTAGCCATGAATAGAGAATGGGAAAGTTTCTTACAAAAATGACCAATTTACTGGATAGGATTAATTTGCATGTGTTATGAAAAAAATAAGAGCTGTCATTGCCATTTTTTTTTTTTTTTTTTAAAGAGATAGAGTCCCACTCTGTTGGCCAGGCTGGAGTGTGGTGGTGTGATCGTAGCTCACTGCAGCCTTGAACTCCTGGGCTCAAGTGATCCTCCCACCTCATCCTTCCAAGCAGCTGGGACTACAAGCACCTGCCATCATGCCTGGTTAATTATTTTAAATTTTTTGCAGAGATGGGGTCTCATTGTGTTGCCCAGGTTGGTCTCGAACTCCTGGCCTCAAGAAGTCCTCCCACATTGGCCTCCCAAAGTGCTGGGATTACAGGCATGAGCCACCATGCCTGGCTACCCAAACATTTTTATGGTATTTTGTAAACGGGGGTGTGTGAGGCCAGCACTATTTGTGTGCAGGCAGAGTAGGCTGCCTCTATGCAGATGTTGGTGCTGTGATGATGGCTAGCCTTTACTATCCAAACAGCAAGGCTCCATTAGGGGCGGAGGAAAAAGAGTTTTCTCCCCCAGATTTAAGTTAACATTGTCCTTAGGGAGAACACCTTTCCGTGGCCAACCCTCAATCATAGCCCCTGAAGTCATCTTACTTCCAGATGTTGATTTCCTCTTTGTTGAAGCCGTAGATGAACTAGAACGTGGTTAGAGTTTGGCTAGACATACGAGCTCCCTGCCCTTCACACTCAAGACCCCCTGCAGCCCAGTTCCAGTTTACCCACCAGCCTTGTGGCCGATGCTCCTTGTACACATCAGCTCCCACAGTCAGAGGGGTCGGCTCACAGCTCTCTGCATCTGTTTCGGGTCATTCTGTCTTACCATGTGTCGTTCCTCTTTCCTGGAATTATGACGCTTCTCTCTTGTTTTCCTCTAATTCAACCTGTCTTTCCTCCACGGTTTTTAAGAAAACGCATCTGCCTTTTACCTTTGTTAGAGTTTGGAAGAAAATTTTATTTTATTTCTGGTTGTCAAGATCATCAGTGACAAATGTAAGCATCTGTTTCTTTTATTTGAATGAAGACCCCGTTGATTTTTTTTAAAAATTTTGGTAAAAGATATATACTTTTATTTGTTTTAACCACTCATAAGTGTATATTAATTACATTTACAACGTTGTATCGCCATCACTACTACATAGATCCCCAATTTTTTCATCATCAACAAAAACTTTATTAAACATTATAGCGATCAAAACAAAAACTTTATACCTATTAAAAAACAAAAACGTTGGCTGGGCGTGGTGGCTCACGCCTGTACTCCCAGCACTTTAGAAGGCTGAGGCAGACAGATCACCTGAGGTCAGGAGTTCGAGATCAGCCTGACCAACACGGTGAAACCCCATCTCTACTAAAAATACAAAAATTAGCCAGGTGTGGTGGTGCGCACCTGTAATCCCAGCTACTCGGGAGGCTGAGGCAGGAGAATCACTTGAACCAGGGAGGTGGAGGTTGTAGTGAGCCGAGATCGCACCGCTGTACTCCAGCCTGGGTGACAGAGCAAGACTGTCTCAAAAACAAACAAACAAACAAAACTTTGTACCTATTAAACAACAATTCCCCATTTTCTCCTCTCCCTACCTCCTTGTAACTACCATTCCACTTTCCATCTGTATGAATTTTTCTGTTTTAGGTACCTTATATAACTAGAATAATATAATATTTATCTTTTTACATCTGACTTATTTCACTAAATGTCATGTTTTCAAAGGTCATCCATGTTGTAGCATATCTCAGAATTTCCTTCATTTTTTTTTCTTTTTTTGAGATGGCGTTTCACTCTTGTTGCCCAGGCTGGAGTGCAATGGCATGATTTCAGCTCACTGCAACCTCCACCTCCCAGATTCAAGTGATTCTCCTGCCTCAGCCTCCTGAGTAGCTGGGATTACAGGCATGCACCACAACACCCGGCTAAGTTTTTTGTATTTTTAGTAGAGACGGGGTTTCTCCATGTTGGTCAGGCTGATCTCAAACTCCTGACCTCAGGTGATCCACCTGCCTCAGTCGCCCAAAGTGCTGGGATTACAGGCGTGAGCCACCGCGCTGGGCTGCCTTCATTTTTAAGGCTAAATAATATCCTGTTGTGTATATATCCCACATTTTGTTTATCTGTCCATCATTGGTGGACACTTGGGTTATTTCTTTCTTTTGACTTGTGAATCATGCTGCCGTGAACATTGGTGTATAAATATCTGTTGAAGCCCCTCCTTGCGACTCTTAGATATACACCTGAGATAATTGAAGGTTATATGGTAGTTGAACATTTAACCTTTTGAGAAACTGCTGAACTGTTTTCTACAGCAGTGGTACCATCCATTTTACATTCCCACCAGCAATGCATAAGGGTTCCATTTCTCCAAATTCTTGCCAATGCTTGTTATTTTCCATTAAAAAAAAAAAAATAGGCCAGGTGCGGTGGCTCACGCCTGTAATCCCAGCCCTTTGGGAGGCTGAGGTGGGTGAGGTCAGGAGATCGAGACCATCCTGGCTAATATGGTGAAACCCTGTCTCTACGAAAAATAAAAAAAAAAAAATTAGCCGGGCGTGGTGGCGGGCACCTGTAGTCCCAGCTACTCGGGAGGCTGAGGCAGGAGAATGGCGTGAACCTGGGAGGCGGAGCTTGCAGTGAGCTGAGATTGCGCCACTGCACTGCAGCCTGGGCGACAGTGCGAGACTCCGTCTCAGAAAAAAAAAAACACCACCACCACCACCAACAAAAACATTTAGTTGTAGGCTGGGCGCGGTGGCTCACGCCTGCAATCCCAGCACTTTGGGAGGCCGAGGTGGGCGGATCACCTGAGGTCAGGTGTTGAGAGCAGCCTGGCCAACATGATGAAACCCCATCTCTACTAAAAATACAAAAATTAGCCAGGCATGGTGGCGGGCGCCTGTAATTCCAGCTGCTCAGGAGGCCGAGGCAGGAGAATCACTTGACCTCGGGAGGCGGAGGCTGTAGTGAGCCAAGATTGCGCCACTGCCACTGCACTCCAGCCTGGGCGACAGAGTGAGACTTCAGTGTCTCAAAAAAAAATTTAATTATAGCCATCCCAGTGGGTGTGAAGTGGTGCCTCAACGTGGTCTTGATTTGCATTTCTCTAATGACTAAAGATGTTGCTGATCTTTTCATGGGCGTCTTGGCCGTCTGTACCTCTTTGGAGAAGTAGCTACTCAAATGTTTGCCCATTTTTTAAATTGAGTTGTTCATTGCACTGAATTGTTAAGAGGCATCTTCCATTAAATATGTCATTGTAAGCCTCATTTCAATTTCAGAAAAGTTCGAATATAATAAACACATATCTTAGAATAATAACTAAGGTGCTATCTCTTTATGTGGCTTATTTAAAAATGTGTAAATATTTACTTTGCCTGTAAAATATACATGAACTGGCTTTTAGAAAATTGCCTCATTGTGGGGATGATAATCATCTTCATAAAGTTAGGTTAAGTTACCTATTAAAAATTAATTAACATGATTGATTTATGTTCCATTAAATGTGCCCGTATATGCTCCAGTTAAGCATTCGCTATTTAAACACACCGTGTTCATTTTTTGGGGGAAGGTTTAACGTATTAAACACAGTATTAGATCACTGCATTACAAGGTATAGTGTGAATCTTTGAAAAAAATGAAGTTTTTGTCTCTTAATTTTGAATTCTAATTATTACAGGAATATTCAAAATACACTATGGAAAATAATGATTATATTTTTTAATGTATGTGCCACTTTAGATTCCAATTTAAATTAATATAGGGGCTACATAATGACTTACGTCTGTTTTTGTCTTGGCAGAACCTGGGGTCTCTGTTCTCCATTCGCGTTGTAGGACTCTCTGTGGCCTGCAGCTATTTGTCTCCGAAGGACAGTCGGCCCCTGTGTCACTGGGCAGTTGACAGGTAGGGGGGAAGGTCCAGGTTCAGTAAGTTAATGAACCCTATCTTATTTTACTAGAGTCCTTTGAGGGTATGTGTCAATGAGATTGCTCGTAGCGTTCATTATTCTTGATCACTTACCTCTCCAGTACCGGCCGCTATGTTAGATCACTGGGCATATTCTGTGCTTTCAACTCTTATGTCTAGAGAGGCACTATTATGTCCACTTCAAAGATGGGGGGGACACCAGTGTTGTCAGAGATTAGTTAACTTGATCACACTTAAACAACTAGTTAATAGGCAAGCCCAAATTTGAACCCAGATTGATCTAACTAAAACCCAAATTTGGCCGGGCATGGTGGTTCACGCCTGTAATCCCAGCACTTTCAGAGGCTGAGTTGGGTGGATTTCCTGGGGTCAGGATTTGGAGACCAGTCTGGCCCACATGGTGAAACCCCATCTCTACTGAAAATACAAAAAAATTAGCCGGGTATGGTAGCACGCGGCTATAATCCTAGCTACACAGGAGGCTGAGGCAGGGGAATTGCTTGAACCAGGGAGGTGGAGGTTGCAGTGAGCTGAGATCGTGCCACTGCACTCCAGCCTGGGTGACAGAGCAAGACTCAATCTCAAAAAACCAAAACCAAAACCAAAAAAAACAGAACACCAAATTCGTTCAATCCGGTCGTGCTCCTGAATTCAACAGGAATATCTCCCTAGGGTACGTGAAGATTCTACAGCTGATTCATTGGTCCTAAACTGTAAGAGAGTGTGGACTGTGCCTGAGGCTTAAAGCCAGGTGGCTGTGTCTCTGGTTGCTACCTTGATAGCCTTCCGGTGTGTGTGGCCTTGCAAAACAATCCCCAGGTCGTTGCAGCATCTATGGGCAGTTCTGCTCTATAAATGAATCGTCTGGCACTTCTCTTTATTTTTCCATAGACCCCAGGTTCTCAGTAAGGTGCTCTGATTTCCTGACTTGGTCAGCCGAATTCAGCCTGACTGAGATGGGCCTCTCCCCTTCTAAAGAGACCAGGAACCAGGGTAGCGGGTGAGCCAGAGGTTCTGTGACCTACACCCCATCCACATCCTCCTTGACTGACGCATGCTTTTGCTTGACAGAGTTAGGGAGGCAGGAGAAGGACCATCAAGGGCCTGCTTGGGTCTCCCAGGGAGAGGGAGCCCCAGGAGGAGGAACCCCCTTCCCACACTCAGTCTTGGAGATAAGAACCGTGCCACCCAAAGTGGTTCTGTAGACTGCCAGCCTATGAACTGACTGTCACCAGCCCATGACAAGAACTTGAGAGGAAGCACTTAGGAATGTTAAAGCAATATGACAGAGTAATCTATAATATGGTGGATAAGATAATTTCTTTTAAAAATGGAACTTATATTGTGTATGTCTTTCCTCACCCCCCATTACTTTATTTATTTATGTATTTATTTATTTATTTATTTTTGAAACAGAGTCTCCCTTTGTCTTCCAGGCTCGAGTGCAGTGGCGCAGTCTGGGCTCCCTGCAGTCTCTGCCTTCTGGGTTCCAGCAATTTTCCTGCCTCAGCCTCCCAAGTAGCTGGGAGTATAGGCACGTGCCACCACGCCCGGTTAATTTTTTTATTTTTAGTAGAGACAGGGTTTCACCACGTTGGTCAGGCTGGTCTCGAACTCCTGACCTCAAGTGACCCACCTGCCTCTGCCTCCCAAAGTGGTGGGATTACAGATGTGAGCCACCACACCCGGCCCGTTATTTCTTTTTATAAAAGTATTGGTCTGCAGTGATTTGGAAACAAACCATCAAACTAGTCTTTTACCTTAGGTAGTTTGAGAAGCACTAGAATTGAGTAGAGTTGTCCAGCAAGCTGACCATCCTAAAGGATGTCCTCTTGAGGTCACACCTCTCCTGGCCCACACCTTCCATTCACTGGACATCTCACTACAGTCTGGCCCTTGTTCACCCCATCCCCATCCGCAATGCACCCCACAATCCCAGTCCCAGCCCTGCTGGTACAGCTTTCTCTGGCATCTGATGTGACCTTTACCTGTTTCACAGGGCTCTCCATTTAGCCCCTGCCTTGCATCTTTCATGCCTATCCCAACATCTCTTTGTTCTATAGGAAATTCTTTTCTTTTTGATAAAATACACAAAACACAAAAATTCCTTTTTTTTTTTTTTTGAGATGGAGTCTTGCTCTGTCATCCAGCCTGGAGTGCAGTGGCACAATCTCGGTTCACTACAACCTCCACTTCCCGGGTTCAAGTGATTCTCCTGCCTCAGCCTCCCGAGTAGCTGGGACTACAGGCGCCTGCCACCATGCCCGGCTAATTTTTTGTATTTGTAGTAGAGATGGAGTTTCACCGTGTTAGCCAGCATGGTCTTGATCTCCTGACCTCATGATCTGCCCGCCTCAGCCTCCCAGAGTGTTGGGATTACAGGCGTGAGCCACCCACCGCTGGGCACCAAAATTACATTATAACCACTTTAAAGTGTGCAGTTCAGTGGAATTGTTACATTCACCTAGTTTTACAGCCATTGCCACCATCCAAAGAGCTCCAGAGCTCTTTCATCTTGCAGAATGGAAACTGTGTACCTATCACACAACGTCCCTCCCCTTCGTCTTCCTCAGTCTCTGGAAAACTACCACTCTACTATCTATTACTATGAATTTGACAACTGTAGGTGCCTCAGGTAGCAGGAATCATAGTGTTTATCCTTCTGTGTTTGGCTTATTGCACTAAGCACCGTATTTTCAAGATTCACCCATGTTGCAGCACACATTAGAATTTCCTTCCTTTTTAAGGATAAATAATATTCCATTGTATGTATGCACCACCTAGAAATATATCTAGAATTTCCTTCCTTTTTAAGGGTGAATAATATTCCATTGTATGTATGCACCACCTAGAAATATATCTCCTATGAGTTTTTTTTTGTCTGCTTGAAATCTTCCTCTCCCTCTCTGGATGCTCAGACATTATTGGGTCTTAGCATTCCACACCTGGCCCTCTGGTTTCCATTTATGGATGATTTTTTTTTTTTTTTTCAGAGTCTCACTCTGTCGCCTAGTCTGGAGTGCAGTGGTGTGATCTCGGCTCACTGCAAGCTCCGCCTCTCGGGTTCAAGCAATTCTGCCCCAGCCTCCTCAGTAGCTGGGACTACAGGGGCATGCTGCCACGCCCGCCTAATTTTTTGTATTTTAGTAGAGACAGGGTTTCACCGTGTTGCCCAGGCTAGTCCCAAACTCCTGAGCTCAGGCAATCTGCCCGCCTCTGCCTCCCAAAGTGCTGGGATTACAGGCGTGAGCCACCGTGCCTGGCCCCATCCCTGGGTGGTCTTACTCTTGGTTTTGTCTACCGCCTTTAGGCCAAAGTCTCCCAGATCCATATCTCCTGCCCAGATTTTTCTCTAGATTGCAGACCCGCCTGTCCTACTTAAATGCCTCATAGACACTGGTAACTAAACACCTGTGAGTCTGAACTTTTCTTGCTTAAAGCTTTTCATTTCCCATCTTTGTGTCTAAATGGTGACATCACCATCTACTCAGGAACTCAAGCTAGGAACCTGGCATCGTCCCTGATCCCTTCTTTCTGCTTTCTCCTTCCATTCAGTCCATTTTCAGGTCTTATCTGTTCCCTATCTGGCACTTCCCCAGATCTCTCCACTCCTCTCCACGTTGACACCGTTGCCTGAATTTAGGCCCGGATCATGTCTTATCTGGATCGCTCTGGCAGCCTCCTATTTGACTTACCTGAATCCGTCCAGTGTCCTTGGTGTTAGAAACCACTGGGTGGTCTCCTGGTGCCCACGGGCTAAAGTCCACACTTGTGAGAGCCCTCCCTCTCCCATGTGGCCTGTCCCTCACTGTGCTGGGATCTTCCAGCACACACCCTGCCCTCTACTGCTGAGCTCTCCACCTGTGCGTCCTTTCCCCTCTGGTTCCCCTGACTGACTTTTTTAAAAAATTCATTAAATTTTTGGGCCAGGCACAGTGGCTCACGCCCAGCACTTCGGGAGGCCAAGGCGGATGGATCACTTGAGGCCAAAAGTTCAGACCCAGTCTGGCCAACATGGTGAAACCTCATTTCCACTGAAAATACAAAAATTAGCCAGGCGTGGTGGCGCACACCTGTAATCCCAGCTACTTGGGAGGCTGAGGCAGGAGAATCGCTCTAACCCGGGATGTGGAACTTGCAGTGAGCTGAGATTGTTCCACTGCACTCCAGCCTGGGCAACAGAGTGAGACTCTAGAGTCTCAAAAATAAATAAATAAGTAAAATAAAGGTAAAAATTTCTTAAATTTTTGTTTATTATTCATTTATTTTTATTTCTATAACTTTCTCGGGTGAATGTTGTCTTCTCACTTACATACTTTTTTTCTAAGATTTGTGGGTACATGTGCAGCTTTTTACATGGGTATGTTATGTAATGTTGGGGTTTGAGTTTCTATTGAACCCATCACTCAAATAGTGAGCATAGTACTCAATACGAGTTTTTCAACCCTCTCCCCTTTCTTCCCTCCCCTCTTTTGCAGTGCTTAATGTCTATTGTTCCCATGTTTATGTCCATGTGTGTGCCCATGGTTTAGCTCCCACTTATAAGTGAGAACATGTGGTATTTGATTTTCTGTTTCTACTTTCGTTCACTTAGGATAGTGGCCTCCAGCTTCATCCATGTTGCTGCAAAAAACAGGAATTCTTTTTTTTTTGGCTGTGTAGTATTCTATGGTGTACCTGTACCACATTTTCTTTATCCAGTCCACCATCGATGGACACTCAGGTTGACTCCATGGCCTTACTGTTATGACCAGTGCTGTGATAAATGTATGAGTGCAGGTGTTTTTTTGATACAATGATTTATTTTCCTTTGGGTTGATACCCAGGAGCAGAATTGCTGAGTTGAGTTTTTAGTTCTTTGAAAAATCACCATACTTTTTTCCATAGGAGTTGAACCAATGTACATTCCAACCAACAGTGCCTAAGCATTGTCTTTTCTCTGCATCCTCACCAATATCTGTTATTTTCTGACCTTTTTTTTTTTTTTTTTGAGACGGAATCTCGCTCTGTCGCCTAGGCTGGAGTGCAGTGGCTGGATCTCAGCTCACTGCAAGCTCTACCTCCCGGGTTTTCGCTATTCTCCTGCCTCAGCCTCCCGTGTAGCTGGGACTACAGGCGCCCGCCACCTCGCCCGGCTAATTTTTTGTATTTTTTAGTAGAGACGGGTTTCACCGTGTTAACCAGGATGGTCTCCATCTCCGGCCTCCCAAAGTGCTGGGATTACAGGCTTGAGCCACCGTGCCCGGCCTATTCTCTGACTTTTTAATAATAGCCATTGGACTGATGCAAGATGGTATTTCATTATAGCTTTAATTTGCATTTCTCTGATGATTAGTGATGATGAGCAGTTTTTAATATGTTTGTTGGCCACTCGTATGTCTTCTTTGGAGAGGTGTCTTTCATGTCCTTTGCTCACTTTTTAATAGGACTGTTTGTTTTTGTTGACTTAAGTCCCTTATATATTCTGGATATTAGTCCTTTGTCAGATGCATAGTTTGCAAAAATTTCCTCCCATCCTGTGGGCTGCCTCTTTTATTCTGTTGATAGCTTCTTTTGCTGTGCAGACCTCTTTAGTTTACTTAAGTCCCATTTTTCAATGTTTGTTTATGTTGCATTTGCTTTTGAGGTCTCAGTCATTCCTCTGGCCAGGTCCTGCCTATCTATCCTTCAGAGCAGCCCGGGGTGTGCGTCCCCAGACACCTGAGTGCCTTAGAATGATCTCCGTGTGCTCCTCCCATTAGCCTATCGGCCTCTTAAGGTGGGGATTGTTAGGTTTGTACATTTCTTGGAATAGCATCTCCATAAACATTGAATGAGGCCCTCTTTCTTTTTGTATCAGAGCTGTGCTCGTGGGAGGTAATCTCACCCTCTAGTGACAATCTGATTTCCATGTAAAGAGGGAAGTTGGGCGACAGCCACACCTCTTTCTTTTCCTGTGCTAAGGAGTTTTGTACAATAAACTTGGAGCATGAAGGTACCTGTTTTCCTTTTCCACTTGCATGTTTAAATTCCAGTCGAAGAGTAGACTGTGGATTGAGGCAGAAAGAGACGAACATTTTAGGTTTATTAGTAAGACTGATTTAAGGATCCTGCTCAGATGTGAGTCCAATTTGGGCTTTCAAATGTATTCCCCCAGAATTAAATGATGCACCCACTGACCTCCGCCAAGGCAGATCTCCCCAGTGGCAGGTCTCCGTCATTGTGGAAATGGAAAATTTGGGGGACCTAAAGAAAGAAGCTTAGATCTAGGGGTCCCCAGTTTGTCTCCTCAGAATGGAATATTTGTCACATACTTCGTCTTTCATCTGCCAGGCAGAGCTGCTTCCAGGAAACGCAAGGCACGGATGGGGGAGAATGGCAGGTGGCTAGGTTGTAGGACATAGGTAGGCCTAATGACAGGAGGTAGAGCCCACCTTCTTTTACAATCCCACCAATCAGATTAGGCGCTTCTCCTCCTTTGGAAGGAGTGAGGATGAGGAGGCAGCATGATTCTCTGCATCTACAGGAAAATGAGGGGGCAATCAGTGTTTGTCCCAACCCATCAGGGCTCGCCGGGCTGGGAGAACTTCTCCCAGACATACCTTGTTCCTCGCTCCCTCCTGGCTCACTCAGGAAGGTGTCACAACTCTAGCTCAGACCTGTCCGTGCTCAGCCATAGGACTTTGTGCCTTCCATGAGCTCAAAACCGGCTATCAGATCATCTTAGTGATAGTTTGGGACTCATCTGACATCCGCCTTTCCTTGCAACACATTTGAAACACTCCTTTGGGTGCGGATGTTGCCATCACTTGTATCTGTTCCTATTGATCTCAGGATAAAACCTCATGTCCTCCACTTTGCTGTCTTCCCATCTCTTCTGTATTGAGGCTGATCCACCTTTTCTGAAATGAGCTGGGCCCAAGTAGTTGGAAAGAGCTACAGGTTGACAGGGCACTGGGATTTTCTATGTACTGGAGGATTTGGAAGGAGAAGACTTCTTAGGTCGTGGAGGGGGGCTTAAGGGTGCTCCTTCTGTACTGCAGTGGGGGGAAAGGTAGCAGCTCTTTGGGCTTCCTCAGTATTGGGTATTTGTGTAGGATGGTCAAGCAGAAGTGCCCTGTAGACACTGAGAAGGTAGCTGCGGCTGCAGTGGAACAGCTGATATATCTCCTCAAAGTAATCCCAAATCTGTAGAGCTCACAGGCTGCCATGGGAGTGAGGGGAGGGCACTATAAGATAGGTCTGAAGGTCTGAGACAGAGCCTTCAGCCGACTTAGCAACCTCCGAGGATGGCTGACCTTGGCTTACAGGCAGTTTGGGTATTTCTGTTTGGAACATCAGTCCCCGGGTTGCGGGGAGACTGCTGAGCCCTGAAGAGCTGTGGGAAGGAGATCCCGTGTTTTCTGATGGGCTCCCTTGTTCTCTTCTCAGGGCTTTGCATCTCAGGAGGCCAGGAGGCCCTCCACATGTCAAGCTGGCGGTGGAGTGGGATAGCTCTGTCAAGGAGCGGTGAGTTCAAGGGAATTTGCCTCCTGCAGAGCTGAGACAGGGCCTGTATGTGCCCAGGTTTCCCTGGATGCAGCTTCCCCCAGCATGGCTGCAGGCAGGGTGCCCACATCTTTGAGCCAGTGTAACCCGTTCCTGCGAGATGCCTGAATGAGAATTTTCTGTATGTAAATAACAGTGACAGGAATGGAGTGACAGTGGTGGTGGTGGGTGAAGTCAAGAGTAGTAACTGCAGTCACAGTAGACACTTACGTAGCACCCACCCACTCACCCCGTGCCAGTCACTGCTCTGAACACTTTACGTGTGTATAGGGGATTTATTTCATCTTCTTCACACCCTATGTGTGGGTGGTCTGGGGTGGGTACTCCTGTAATCCACATTTCTCAGAGGTGGAAACTGAGGCACAGAGAGGTTAAGCAATTGCTGGAGGGCACATAGCTTGTACATTGGTAGAGCTGGGATTTGAACCCAGACCCTCTGGCTGGAGTCCATGCTCATTACCATACTTGGCTACCTCTGTAACACTGAGGGCATCAGCCTTGCTTTAAGAAAGGACATTGTTCACTCCAGCAAGTATTTATTGATCAACTACTAGGTGCCAGGCCCTGTGCTAGGATGAGGAAAAACAAAGATGAATAAGCCAAGGACCTGGTCCCTGTAGAAGCTGGTGGGGGAGAGAGAATTCCAGTAGAATATAGTGCTGAGTCCGACGGATGCCTGCAGCTCCCCAGGAACCCATAGACAGGGCACGGTAGCATCGCCTGGCCAATGCCTTGTGGTGGGTTTGCTGTGAGTAGAGACATAGACAAAACCTGTCTCGAAGCGGGAAAGTCCTGAACGCTGTGGGTGTCCTCTCCATGCAGCCTGTTCGGGAGCCTCCAGGAGGAGCGGGCGCAGGATGCCGACAGCGTGTGGCAGCAGCAGCAGGCGCACCAGCAGCACAGCTGTACCTTGGACGAATGTTTTCAGTTCTACACCAAGGAGGAGCAGGTCCCCCCCTGGGGGTCCATGCCCGGGCCGGGAAGGGGGCTGGCTGCCTTTGGTGGGTTGGCCACGTGCCGCGGGGGCCTCACAGTCCGGGTGGTTTCCTTTCCTTTCCAGCTGGCCCAGGATGACGCCTGGAAGTGTCCACACTGCCAAGTCCTGCAGCAAGGGATGGTGAAGCTGAGTTTGTGGACGCTGCCTGACATCCTCATCATCCACCTCAAAAGGTTCTGCCAGGTGGGCGAGAGAAGAAACAAGCTCTCCACGCTGGTGAAGTTTCCACTCTCTGGACTCAACATGGCTCCCCATGTGGCCCAGAGAAGCACCAGCCCCGAGGCGGGACTGGGCCCCTGGCCTTCCTGGAAGCAGCCGGGCTGCCTGCCCACCAGTTACCCGCTGGACTTTCTGTACGACCTGTACGCCGTCTGCAACCACCACGGCAACCTGCAAGGTGGGCATTACACAGGTGAGCCTTGCCTTGCCTTTCTGCCAATGCAGCTGTGGCCACAGCCTCGAGATGTCCCTGGAATGGGTGCTGCTCGGATGCTGAGCTCCCTGGGGCACTTAGTGAGATCTGACCCCTCACCCACCGCACACCACGGCATGTGCGACAGCAGAAGGGACCTTGTCCCGGCTACAGAGTTGACGTTGAGTTAGGTTGGAGGCTGGAATATAGACAGTTAGGCCTGATGCAGTAGCTCATGCCTGTAATCCCAGCACTTTGGGAGGCTGAGGTGGAAGAATCACTTGAGGCCACGAGTTCGAGACCAGCCTAGGCAACAAAGCGAGACCCCATTTCTACAAAAAAAAAAAAAAAAAAAAAAAATGAAGAAAAAAAAATGAACTAGGCATTGTGGCTTACACTTGTAGTCCTAGCTGCTCAGGAGGCTGAGATAGGAGGATCCTTTGAGCCCAGGAGGTTGAGGCCGTGGTGAACCATGATTGTCCCACTGTACTCCAGCCTGGGCAACAGAGCGAGACCCTGTCTCCAAAACAAATAAACCAACAAACAGAGGTTAGTTATTGCCCAAATTTTCAACCATATGAAATATGGGAGGTCATTATTGGAAACGAGAGAGTTACGTTCATTCTCATCTGCGATTCAGCGTGAGGAATCTTACTTATCGGATTCGGTGGCCTTGTGTTCTGTGGCGTACTTTTCATGTTTGTTTCTCTGGGGAACTTTAGAGCAGCGGATGAAGGGAAGGGCAGAAACAAGTGGCCAGACGATTTTCTCAATTGTTTATAATCATCCCTTTGAGGGCTTTCAGAGAGTGTCATGACGGATCATTTTTCTCGATTATGTCTTGTTTGTTTGCTTGTCCCCCACCAGGGCATCTCAGTGACGGCGAGAAGCCTATTGGTAGCTGCAGCAATTGAGCGTCTCCACCATGCAGATAGCGTGGAGGGTCATCGGGGTGAGCCTTAGCAGTCTAAGGGGTTTAGGGCATGATTTCTGTCATCGGAGAATGGATGGAACAGGCCCCCATGGAGAAAGAGAAATGAGGATGCAGTTACAGGCTAGGGACCACCTGATTGGACAGAGATGTGCTGGAAGGTCGGGTTACACTGGGCCAGCCTGGGCTGGTCACGGGTGAGGGTTATGGGGGCCACCAAAGCCGCTTTCAGCTCACAGTGGCCGCCTTATGCTGCTATGCGATGCCAGCCTGTTCTTCCACAGCTGTCCTGCTCCAGATGAGGCCTTGCCACCTTTGTAACTGCTGGGACCGTTCTGTCCAGCCACTTCTCCTGTCTCACTTCTCTGGGCTGAAAATAGCTCAGCAGGAATCCCTTGAGGCCCATATATATCTTGGGAGGCATCTCTGTTACTCAGAATTTTTTTTTTTTTTTTTTTTTATACTAAATGCGTTATGGCTGAATGAGTCCCCGTGCACACATGAGTGGTGAAAATAAGGACAGCTGGAACCTGGACCTTGTCATTTCCCGTGCTGAACGTGCTGCCTCCCCATCTATAAACCCACAGGGTGGCCCCAACATAAATTAAGGGCAGTGGTGTAAAACCACAGCAGGGAGTTAGAAGTAGCATAGGCGTGAGAAGCGTTGGTGTCTGCCTTATGAAAAGCGAGATCCAGACCCCTCCTGGGGTGAGCATTACAGAGCAGAATGCCCGATCTGGGAGGCGGTGGTTTGGCAGCAGAAGGGACACAGTCCCTGAGGGGTTCCCCTTGCAGAGATCTCCTGGGTCTGTGTTTGCACACACACTGTACCACCACCTGCCAGGAAAGAGCCTACTTAATACTAAAACCAAAGGGAGAGGAGCCCAAGGGGAATAAGGGACTGGCGAGGTGGGAGGCAGGGCAGTGTCTGCAGCCAGCACAGCCCTGGGTAAGACCCGGGCCACTTGCTCTCATCTGCGCCAGCATACACCATCTTTTCCCTCAAGACAGTCTGCACCGCCCGTTAAATGGCAGAGCCTGGGCTTCACACCTGGGTCACCCTGGCTCCAGGGTTAGTAGCTTCTGCCCTGCCGAGATGAGTGATTCCTGATATGAACAAGTCTCCAAGCCATGTAGGGTGTTGTCGATGAGTGTCAACTCCCTCATTTAGGTGAAGCACACCCTCGGTGACTTCCTAGGAAAGGATGATGGGAGCTTGCCCTCTGGAGTGCTTACGTGTCAGGAAATGCCTTTATTCCCACACCTGATTGTTAGCCTGGTGGGACATAAAGTCCTTGATTGATAATCAACAATGTTGCTCCATGTGGAGTGGGGTCTGGAGTGGGGTTTTGCTGTTGAGAATCAATCAGGCCAGTTTGATTTCTGTTCCTTTGTGTAGGATAGGATATATTTTTCTCTCTGGAAGCGTTCAGGTTCTTTATCACAGGTGCTCTGGAATGTCATGGAGTGTGCTGACCTGTGGGTCTTTCTCATTGCTTGTGTTGGGACCTGCATTCAGGGGACCTGTGTGTCTGCAGACACGTGATCTTCAGGTCTGGGAAAGAATCTTTGTGCTTTTTTGTTTTGTTTTGTTTGTGAGATGGAATCTCACTATGTCACCCAGGCTAGAGTGCAGTGGTGCGATCTCGGCTCACTGCAATCTCTGCCTCCTGGGTTCAAGTGATTCTCCTGCCCCAGCCTCCTGAGTAGCTGGGACTACAGGTGCCCGCCACCACGCCCGGCTGATTTTTGTATTTTTTAGTGGAGATGGGGTTTCGCCATGCTGGCCAGGCTGGTCTTGAACTCCTGACCTCAAATGATCTGCCTTTCTCGGCCTCCCAAAGTGCTGGGATTACAGGCGTGAGCCACTGTGCCTGGCCTAGTCTTAGGTTTCTTTTTCAGAGCATCCTGGTTTTGTTTTGAGTCCTCACTTGGCTTGACTTCTTGTGATTCCTGACACATCCAGTACTGAGCCTCTGGGGCTACAGCTGGTGGGTGGCCCCCTTCCTGCCCCCCTGCACCCCTCCACCTTCCCCAGGCACTCTGTGTTGAACCCCTTCCTTGCCAGAGGCCAGTGTGTGACCTCCACTCTGTCTGCTTGCTGGGCCCTCAAAGCTGAGCTGTTGCTTTCTGTCTCATGTCTTTTGACATTTTTATTCCTTTTTAATTATTTGCTTCTTGGAAGTATGATAGTTCTACCACATTTCAGAGTTTTAGAAATCTCAAATGCCTTTTGTTTCATTTTAAATGTGTTGAGTAGGTAATGCATGCCTATATTTCAAAATTCACGCAGCCTAAAAAACAGGGACAGTGACAAGTCTTGATTCTATCTTTGTTCCTCATCTACCCCCTCCTCATTTATAGGTAACCATTTTTAGTAGTTTCTTGTGTACTATTCTTCCACAATTTCTTTATGTAAATACAAGCAATTGTGAGTATATTTTTATATATACATATATATGTGTTGATTTTATATATTTTCTCCCTTCCCCCTAATTTAAGTAAAAGTACTATCTGCTGTGTTGCACCTGGCTTTTTTTTTTTCCCTGAAAATCTATCTTGGAAATCTTTTCATGTCCTCATTTCTAGACAGCTTCTCCGTCTTCTTTTATAAATGTAAATGCACTAAATAAATATAACAATTTATTAAATACTCTGTAGCGTAGCTGGACATTGGACTGATTCATTCTTCTACTATTACAAATGTTGCTGTCGGCTGGGTGTAGTGGCTCACGCCTGTAATCCCAGCACTTTGGGAGGCTGAGGCAGGCAGATCATTTGAGGTTAGGAGTTCAAGACCAGCCTGGCCAACATGATGAAACCCTGTCTCTACTAAAAATACAAAAATCAGCCAGGCATGTGGCATCTGCCTGTAGTCCCAGCTACTAGGAGGGCTGAGGCAGGAGAATTGCTTGAACCCAGAGGTGGAGATTGCAATGAGCCAAGATCACATCACTGCACTCCAGCCTGGGTGACAGAGTGAGACTCTTTCTCAATTTTTTAAAAAAGCACACACACACACAAATATTGCTGTCATAACCCTTTAGATATGTCATTTTCTAGATACGGAAGTTTATTGGCGGGATAAATTCTCAGACTTGGAATAGCTGTGTCTGTGTTGTAACAAGCATGAACAAGATGTCCTGCACCAAGGGTCATAGCAGTTTGCAGTCTGATAAGAGTAAGAGAGCACCTGGTTCTCTGTAGCCTCTCCAGGAGAGTGTGCAATCACACTTTCGGATTTTTGCCAGTCTAATAGGAGGAAAATGGTATCTCTGTGTAAGTCGAATATTTAGCATCTTAATAGTGTGAGCTTGAGCATCTTTTCGTATGTTTGAGTCATTGTGCTTCCTTTCCTGTAAACTGTCTCTCTGTGTCCTTGACTGTTTTTCAAATAAATTATTAGTCTTTTTCCCATCAATTTCTAGATGCTCTAATTCTTAATGGACTATGAGATTCACCTCTTTTCCGTAATATAAATTGCAAGTATTCGTTCCCTGTGTAACATCTGTCAGTTGGCTATTCCTGTGGAAATTTTTTGCCATGCAGAAAGTTTTTATTTTTGCTTTTCTGGGTAAAATTGTCAATCATTTGGATTTTGAGTCATGATTAGAAAGCCTTTTTCACTCTAAGATTAAAAAGTGTTTCTCTTGAGTTTTCTATTTGGTTTTAGCGTATTACATTTAAATCCTAGATTTGGAGTTTCTTAACGTTCTTGAGAGAAAGAGATCCAACTTTATCCCCTGGGAGTTGCCAATTTGTCCCAAGATCACTACTAATGGAAAAGCCAAATTTATTCCTTGAGATGCCATCTGCCATATTAGATAATAATTTTTCTTTTTTTTTTGAGATGGAGTCTCACTCTGTTACCCAGGCTGGAGTGCAATGGCACGGTATCGGCTCACTGAAACCTCCGCCTCCTGGGTTCTAGCGATTCTCTTGCCTCAGCCTCCTGAGTAACTGGGACTACAGGCGCGTGCCACCATACCCAGCTAATTTTTTGTATTTTTAGTAGAGACGAGGTTTCACTGTGTTAGCCAGGCTGATCTCAAACTCCTGACCTCGTGCTCTGCCTGCCTCGGCCTCCCAAAGGGCTGGGATTAGAGGCGTGAGTCTCCGTGCCCAGCCAGGGATTTTTATGACTAGAACTAACATATGTAAGAGGCTTCTCATATTGTAGGCCCCAACAATTGGTAGCTTTCAAGCTGCCGTATACTTTTACATAAATGCTGTCACACCATAGATGTATTTTTTGTTTTTAGTGGATTTTTGTTTGCCATTTTACATATCAAAATAAACTTAAAAGATGTTAAATGAAATAAAATATTATGATGAGGCACTTGACTAAATGGCAAAATGAAACACTGGGTTCCATCATGACCTCCTGGTGTGCACATCTATTTACATATGTGCGTATGTGTGTTTATGTGTACATACATAGATTAAGACAAAACAGAATTTCATGACACGATAATGACATTTGCTACATGTGATATACCTTAGTCCATTCTATTCTGGAATAACATATTAATTAATTTTTAAAATGCTTTGGCTGGGCACGGTGGCTCATGCCTGTAATCCCAGCACTTTGGGAGGCCGAGACGGGCGGATCAAGAGGTCGGGAGATTGAGACCATCCTGGCTAACACGGTGAAATCCCGTCTCTACTAAAAATACAAAAAAATTAGCCAGGCATGTTGGCGGGTGCCTGTAGTCCCAGCTACTTAGGAGGCTGAGGCAGGAGAATGGAGTGAACCCGGGAGGCAGAGCTTGCAGTGAGCTGAGATCGTGGCACTGCACTCCAGCCTGGGCAACAGAGCGAGAATCCATCTCAAAAAAAAGAAAAAGGAAAAAGCTTTAAAATATTTTATTTTTTATTTATTAAACATTTTTTTTTTAAGGTGCACTGATTACCAGTGTCCTGATGGGCTGATGACTGGCAATTTGGAAGACACCGAACTATATAGAAATCCAGGATCTTTGCTCATTAATTCATTGCACAAATATCTATTAAGTACCCGTTTCTATGCCAGACCCTGCACTAGGTCCTGGAGCTTCAGTGATGAACAAGACAAATATGAGGCCTGCCCTCATGGGACTTCAGTCTCACTTTGGGGACAGACAATAAAAAGATGCTTATTTAGCACTTTCACTACCTGGCATTTTGAAAGGGTGACTGATCGACTGATTGACTGTGTCTGTGATAGATATAAGGACTCTCCAAGGATATCACATGTAGGCTCAGAGCTAAGGATGAGATAGAACTGCTGTGTGAACAATGGGAGGAATTGCATTATGAGCAGAGCCTGTAGCATGTGCAAAGGCCCTGAGGCAGAGAGCATTCAGTGTGTTTAAGACATGATGAGAGCCTGGATGAAGTGCGGCCGTCTGGGGCTAAGTGACAAAGGGTGGGGCTGGAGAAGTGGGCAGGACACTCTAGGCCATGGATGGGAGTTTGCATTTTTTCCAAAGGGATGATAAATCATTTAAAGGTTCTAAGCAGAGGAGTGAAGACATAATCTAGTGTACAAATCAAACTAGTTGCTCTGCTGTATGGAGAATATGTAGAAGGGATCTAGAGTGGAAGTTGGAATTCCAGTTAGGAGGGTGCTTCAGGGGCTGAGTGAGAGACACCATTGGCTGAGATGTTGGTGTTGACAATCAAGATATTCGAGACATATTTTGAAAGTAGAATCAATAGGTCTGGCTTTTGGACTAGGTGTGGAGTGGAAGGAAAAGCAAGAGCAAAGATGAACTCCTGGGTGGCTGACTTGGATTACTGTGGAGGTCAGCAAACTGTGACCCACAGGCCAGATCCAGTCTAGGGCCTGTTTGTTGTTGTTTGAGATGGAGTCTTCATCTGTTGCCGGGGCTGGAGTGCAGTGGCACGATCTCAGCTCACTGCAACCTCTGCCGCCTGGGTTCAAGCGATTCTCCTGCCTCAGCCTCCCAAGCAGCTGGGAATACAGGCGCCCACCACTATGCCCAGCTAATTTTTTGTATTTTTAGTAGAGATGGGGTTTCACTATTTTGGCCAGGCTGGCCTTGAACTCCTGACCTTGTGATTCACCCACCTTGGCCTCCCTAAGTGCTGGGATACAGGCGTGAGCCACTGTGCCCAGCTGGGTTTTTTTGTTTTTTTGTTTTACTTTATTAATAATTCATGGATTAAAAACAGTTTTTACAATTTTAAAAGTGGGAGAAAGACGTGCAGAACGTGTGTCAGAGAACATGTGGCCATATGTGACCTGCAAAGCCTCAATATTTGTCATCTGGTCCCTTATGGGAAAAGTTTGCAAACCTCCAGATTACTAGGTTATGCTGTCATTTGCTGACACGTAGAGGGCAAGGAAAAGGATATTTTGTTGTGGTTGTTTGAGAAGTGGTGAGAATATGTATGAACTTTCCTTAGACGTTTGACTTCAGTTCTTAGAAAGAGGTATGCCATGAGCCCAATTGTGATTCTCATCTTCACTTTTATTGCATACTTAATCAGAGATATGCATTTTGAAGCTTCTCAGAAGAAATGGGGTGAACGCTGACATTATTGTTTAGCTACCTGACTTGGGAGCTCCCTTTTATTAGAGATTTTGCCTGAGGAAGGGGTAGAATATTCAACTTACAATAACAGTACTCTTGGCCGGGCATGGTGACTCACGCCTGTAATCCCAACGCTTTAGGAGGCCAAGGTGGGTGGATCACCTTAGGTCAGGAGTTCAAGACCAGTCTGGCCAACATGGTGAAACCCCGTCTCTAATAAAAATACAAATATTAGGCGGGTGTGGTGGCAGGCACCTGTAATCCCAGCTACCCAGGAGGCTGAGGCAGGAGAATTGCTAGAACCTGGGGGACAGAGGTTGCCGTGAGCCGAGAAGGTGCCACTTCACTCCAGCCTGGGCAAAAGAGCGAAACTCTGTCTCCAAAATAAATAAATAAAAATAAAAATAATAACAGCACTCGTTATCAGTAAGAATCTGTGGGTATAACCTATTGATCTTTTCTGATTCCAAAAAAGTTCATTTCTGGCCAAAAATGGACTGTTTTTTTTTTTTTTTTTTTCTCATTCTGGTTTAAATATACCACTTTTTCAGCTATGCCAGTGGGAAATGTCTTCCTACCTTTTGGGGCTCCAGTAACTGAGACTTGGGGTTGGGACCTTTGCAGCCTACTGCCGGAACTCTCTGGATGGCCAGTGGTACAGTTACGATGACAGCACGGTGGAACCGCTTCGAGAAGATGAGGTCAACACCAGAGGGGCTTACATCCTCTTCTATCAGAAGCGGAACAGCATCCCTCCCTGGTCAGCCAGCAGCTCCATGAGAGGTAGGTGCTGCTGCTCATGACAGGAGGGGGTGTGGTGAAGTCACTGAAAGAACTGGGAAGAGGCTCAGCAGGACCAGGAGAGGTTGGCAAGGATCTGAAAGAGGAAGCCCGGGCTGCTGCTGTAGAATCTGAGTAGCACAGACTAGTTGCTCATTTGCCAGGGTGTGGGATGGATAGATGATAATTCAGGAAAGGGGAAAAGGATAATTGTTTGTATTCAGGACAGGTGACACTTGGCAGTGTGGAATTCCATATTCCTAGTCTCATATGACAGCAGGTTTTATTAGGTGTGTGTAATATAAACTGATGTCAGTCCTGTTGGGAAGGCAGGGCAGTTATAAAGGATCCTGGATTTTTCTAGGAAAGGTACCTTTTTTTTTTTTTTTTTTTTTGAGAGGGAGTCTCACTCTGTCACCAGGCTGGAGTGCAGCGGCATGATCTTGGCTCACTGCAACCTCCGCCTCCTGGGTTCAAGCAGTTCTCCTGTCTCTGCCTCCCAAGTAGCTGGGACTACAGGCACATGCCACCACCATGCTCAGCTAATTTTTGTATTTTTAGTAGAGACAGGGTTTCACCATGTTGGCCAGGATGGCCTCGATCTCTTGACCTCTTGATCCGCCCGCCTCAGCCTCTCAAAGGGAGCTGTTTAAACACTGCTGCACTCCAAGAATTCATTTATTAGACAGCCTCAAACTTGCTTGGAACTGGAGAAAGAAAGTGCCAAAGCTGACCCTTTCATGGGATTTGTTTCATGCTGCAAACCAACTGTCCTTATCTTTGGGACAAGAGAGCATTAAAAAAAAAAAAATTAAGCAGATTTTCTCCTAACGGTTATCAGAAAATGGCCAAATAAATCCAAGAGTCCTCAGCAGGTCTAAACCAATCCTAATGCAAGTGCAGCTTCCATTTATAGAAGGATATGTTGAAAAAAGAAGTAAAAACCTGTCCTATTAGAGAAAAGAAGGTTTTCTAACAGTCCAGTATAATAAAGACAATGTATCCCTATGGTGCAAAAGGTAGACATCCTTACTGCCCGTTGTAAAAGATTTGGTTTCCCTAAACTTGGGATACACTCCTGTAACATGGCTTATTACCTGCTGAACTGTGCGTACTGGGGCCCTGGTACTGGTAATGATGAAATGTTGCTACTGTGCCTCTGGCTACAGCTCTGAGTAATACAGTCCTTTGGCTCTGGAAAAGAAACAAAAAACATATTTCGGATGCCAAAGCTGGTGACAAGGAATTTCATGGAAAGCATTTCAATGCTTGTCAACGTACTTCCCTTTGCTGTTGTTGTTGTTGTTTTGTTTTTTATTTTTTGAGATGGAGTTTCGCTCTCGTTGCCCAGGCTGGAGTGCAGTAGCGCGATCTCGGCTCGCTGCAATCTCCGCCTCCCAGGTTTACACGATCCTCCTGCCTCAGCCTCCTGAGTAACTGGGATTACAGGCGCCCGCCACCACACTCGGCTAATTTTTTGTGTGTTTCGTAGAGATGGGATTTCATCATGTAGGTCAGGCTGGTCTTGAACTCCTGACCTCAGGTGATCCGCTTGCCTAATCCTCTGTAAGTGCTGGGATGCCAGGCGTGAGCCACTACACCCCGCCCATACTTTCCTTTTTGTGCTCAAATGCCTCTCCCTAAACTTGTAAGCTTCGTCATATGGGTGCCCAATCACAGGTTTCCCCTCTCGTCATTGACTCGTTTCTGCAGTTCTGCTCTGGTTCTGTAGTTCCAGGGCTGAAGGATGGGGCTGGAATGGGGATCTGGCTGTGAGGTGCTCCCCTAGGACTCTGAAGGGCTAGGGTTGGGCTCAGCCTCCCTCTCTGTGTTTCCTCCACAGGCTCTACCAGCTCCTCCCTGTCGGACCACTGGCTCCTACGCCTGGGGAGCCACGCTGGCAGCACAAGAGGAAGCCTGCTGTCCTGGAGCTCCGCCCCCTGCCCCTCCCTGCCCCAGGTTCCCGACTCTCCCATCTTCACCAACAGCCTCTGCAACCAGGAAAAGGGTACGTTGGTTACATGTGCTTGGTTTATTTTCATTTCCTGTAACGTCCATTGTTATTGCTCTGTATGAAAGCCCTGTCACTTTATAGCCTCGAATGGAAAGCGTCCATCATTACGAGAGGTTTGTTCATCTCTTAAGTGGGGTCTTCTACGACCTGCCCTTCCTTGCCCGCTTCTCCCCATCCTCTTCCCTCCAGCCACAGGTACCTTTTCTCTGCCCCTGTGTAGCTTACTGTCATAAATAAGTAAACCTGGGAACATGGTACTTAAAGAAGGAAGAATGGAAAAGAGAATCAGGGAAGAGGGTATCCGGGCCCGGGGTGGAGGAGGGAGGGTGCACAGGGTCCTGGAGATAGGGCGGGAGGGGAACATCTTTCTAGGGGGTGACACTGAGCAGAGCCCTGAGTGAGACAGAGTGACTTATGTAGAAGCCTAGGGTGTGTTCCAGGAGAGGAGCCCTCCAGGGTGAAGGCTGGGAGTGAGCATTGGTTGTGTGAGGGGCTAAAGAAACCAGAGCTGTGGCCAGAGCAGAGACACCCAGGAGTAGAGAGAGCAGGAGTGGACAGAGGTCATGTCAGAACCTACCTTTCCGAGTTTGAGGTATAAAGTTTGAACTCTTCTAAGTGTAGTGGATAGCGAGTGGAGAGGTGTTTTTTGTTTTGTTTTTTTAATGCTTCTGCTTTAATCATTGCTTTTTAAAAATTGACACATAATAATTGTACATATATATGGGGTACATGTGATATTTTGATACATGCGTACAGTGTGTAATGGCCAAAGTAGGGTATTTAGAATATCCATCACCTCAAACACTTATCATTTCTTCGTGCCGTGAACATTTCAAATCTCTTCTAGCTATTTATATTAACTGTAGTCACCTTCCTGTGCTATTAAACATAAGAACTTATTTTATCTAAATGTGTATTTGTACTTTTTTTTATTTTTTTTTATTTTGAGACAGAGTCTCACTCTGTCACACAGGCTGGAGTCCAGTGGCACAATCTCGGCTCACTGCCACCTCTGCCTCCCAGGTTCGAGCGATTCTCCTGCCTCAGCCTCCAGCTGGGATTACAGGCACCTGCCACTACGCCTGGCTAATTTTTGTACTTTTCATAGAGATGGGGTTTCATCACGTTGGTCAGGCTGATCTCAAACTCCTGACTTCACATGATCTGCCCGCCTCGGCCTCCCAAAGTGCTGGGATTACAGGTATGAGCCACCGCACCTGGCCTAGTTGTACCTATTAACCCACCTCTCTTCATCCACCCCCATTCCCAGCCTCTGGCAACCATCATTCTACTCCATACCTCCATAAAATTGACTTTTTTTTAGCTTGCTGGAGAGTTCTGAGCAGGGAAGTGGCTGATCTGATTCATAGTTTTTAGAGAGTCTACTCTGGCTACTGTGTGGAGAATACATCGCAGGGAGGCAAGAGTGGGGACGTAGGAAGGTCATTCAGGAGACTAACATGGTTATATCCAGGTGGGAGACAGTGGTGGTTTGAACTAGCATGTTAGGTAAGAGATGGTCAAACTGGATATATTTTGAAGCTAGAGCTGCTAGGATTTGCCAATGTGGGGTGTACGGTGTGAAGGAAACAGAAGAGTCAAGGATAACTCCTTGCTTAGGGCCTAAATAACGAGGGGAAGAGCTGCACAGTTAATGAGATGGGAGAAAGTTGGGTAGGAACAGTTCATTTTGGAGGGAAGGCAAGGTTTTTTGACATAGTAATTTTGAGAATCCTGGAAGACATCAGTCCCCAGCCTTTTTGGCACCAGGGACCAGTTTCATGGAAGACAATTTTTGCACCGACTCGGGGTGAGGATGGTTTGGGATGAAACTGTTCCACCTCAGATCATCAGGCATGAGATTCTCGTAAGGAGCCTGCAACCTGAGATTCTCGTAAGGAGCCTGCAACCTGCATCCCTCACGTGCGCAATTCACAATAGGCTTCGTGTTCCCATGAGCATCTAATACCCCCCGCTGATCTGACAGGAGGTGGAGCTCAGGCGGTAATGCGAGTGACGGGGAGCAGCTTTAAATACAGATGAAGCGGCCGGGCGTGGTGGCTCACGCCTGTCATCCCAGCACTTTGGGAGGCCGAGGCGGGCGGATCACGAGGTCACGAGATCGAGACCATCCTGGCTAATACGGTGAAACCCCGTCTCTACTAAAAATACAAAAAAAGTAGCTGGGCATGGTGGCGGCACCTGTAGTCCCAGCTACTCGGGAGGCTGAGGCAGGAGAATGGCGGGAACCCGGGAGCCGGAGCTTGCAGTGAGCTTGCAGTGGATCACTACTTGTCCACAGCCCAGGGGTTCAGGGGTTGGGGGACCCTGCTAGGACATCACATCAATGTGATAACTGGGGAGTGGAGAGAAATATTTGAGAGTCATCAGCACACGGATGGAACGGTGCTGGCTGAGCTCCCCTGGGGAAATAGTACAGCTGGAAAAGAATGAAGGCTGGGCACAGTGGCTTACGCCTGTAATCCCAGCACTTTGGGAGGCTGAGGTGGGCGGATCATAGGGGCAGGAGTTTGAGACCAGCCTGACCAACATAGTGAGACCCTGTCTGTACTAAAAATACAAAATAATTAGCTGGGCATGGTGGCAGGTGCCTGTAATCCCAGCTACTCAGGAGGCTGAGGCAGGGGAATCACTTGAACCTGGGAGGTAGAGGTTGCAGTGAGCCGAGATCGCGCCACTGCATTGAAGCCTGGGTAACAGAGCAAGACTCCATCTCAAAATAAAAAAAAAAAATGAAGACCCAAGACCAAACCTGGGGGTTCTCCAACATCTAAGCATTGAGCAGCCAAGAAAAGAACTGAGAAGGAGCAGCCAGTGAGGGGAAGAAAACCAGGTGAGTGTGGTTGACAGATGCAAAAAAAATAAGAAAAAGGAATCTTAAGGAAGCATCTGACTGTGCTGAATGCTGCTGAAAGGCTGAGAAAGGTGAGGATGGGTAGATTCCATCAGGCTGGAAGCCCTCTGGTGACCCCTCCCTCCGGCCCGGCAGAAGCTCCAGGAGCATCTGCTATGGCTGGAGAGAAGGGAGGCCTTCCTGCAGCAGGTGGCCCAGAGGCTGAGGTGGAGGAAGTGGCAGTGCGTGCACACTCCAGCAAGCAAGGTGACTGAAGGAAGGCAGGCTGACAGCTCAGTAGGAGATAGTAGAGATGCATTCAGATGATCAGGTCTACAGGGAGACGTTGATGACAGTACTGGGAACAAGGGGATAGCCACAGAAACAAAGTCCTAAAGGCTGAGCATTGTCAGATCACACCTGGAATCCCAGCATTTTGAGAGGCCAAGGTGGGAGGATCGCTTGAGTCCAAGAGTTCAAGACTAACCCGGGCAACATAGTGAGACCCCCATCTCTATAAAAAGTTAGCCAGGCATGGTGGCATGTGCCTGTTGTCCCAGCTACTTCAGAGGCTGAGGTGGGAGGATCTCTTGAGCTTGGGAAGTTACGGTTAAAGTGAGCTGTGAGCACACCACTGCACTCTGGCCTGGGTGACAGAGCGAGAGCTTATCTCAAAAAAACAAGCAAAAAAACCAGCATTACTATGTAACAACTGTATGTCTGTGTATGTGTGTTTGTGCCTGTGCGTATATCTGTGTCTTTGTGTGTGTCTCTCTGTGTGTGTCTCTGTGTGTCTTTGGGTGTGTGTGTGTCTCTGTGTGTGTGTCTATGTGTGTGTTTGTGTCTTGTGTGTACATCTGTGTATGTGTCCGTGTGTGTGTGTGTCTGTATGTGTGTGTCTGTGTCTCTAGGTATGTTTCTGTGTGTGTCTGTGTGTGTGTCTCCATGTGTGTATGTGTCTGTGTGTGTCTCTGTGTCTGTATCTGTATATCTGTGTGTGTGTCTCTGTGGGTCTATGTGTATGTATCTGTGTATATGTGTCTGTGTCTCTGTGTGTGTGTCTGTGTATCTGTGTATCTGTGTGTATGTATCTGTGTATATGTGTCTGTGTGTGTGTGTGTCTGTGTTTGCATCTCTGTGTGTGTCTCTGTATGTGTCTATGTATGTAAGAGTATGTATGAGTGTGTTTGTGTATTGTTTGTACCTGTGTGTCTGTGTGTCTTTGTGTGTGTGTGTGTGTGTGTGTGTGTGATCTTTAGCCTTTGTGTTCCTTCAGCCAGAAAGTGGTAACATGTTCAAATTATTTTTTTAGTTCTTTATTTCTTGTTAGGTCCTAACTTCTTTTTTTAAATACAATTTTAATAGAAATATCATATATAGTTGTGATTAGTATACTTTACATATTGCATACAATTATATATAATATATATAAGTATATGTAAGTAAAGTATATTAATCCTTCATTACTTAAAGTATATGAAGTATACATCTGATAAATTTTCATAAAATGAACATCCTCATGTACCAGATTAAAAAACAGAATGTTCCAGCACCTTGCTCCTTTGTATCTCTCTCAATCACACTGTTTTAAATGAAAAACAGCTTGGAGATACATAGTTCTCTGCACAGAAATTTACTTACGAGAGAGAGCGAACTGTTGTCTTTTGACGATTGTTAATAAAAAAGCAAACACAGGGGTGTGGAGAAGAGGCCTTGCAGGGTGAGGTGGGGGAGCCACCTCCTCCTTTCTGCAGATTCATCCATGGGCTGGAATCTGTTGTGGAGGCTAGCCTCGTGGTCTGACCTGGAGAAATCTGGCCTGGTCACCAAGGGGAGCACCTTGAGTTGTTACAGATTTATGGTTTCTTGAGTTATTTATGGATTCTCCAAAAATCCAATGCAAGTTTGGTCATGAAGCTATCTGCAATGTCTGCTACTTGACAAATCTCATCGTTTCCCTTATTAAAGTTTCTTACATCGAGCCGGGCACGGTGGCTCACACCTGTAATCCCAGCACTTTGGGAGGCCGAGACAGGCGGATCACCTGAGGTCAGGAGTTTGAGACCAGCCTGACCCTGACCAACATGGTGAAACCCCGTCTCTAGTAAAAATACAAAAGCTAGCTGGACGTGGTGGCACGCGCCTGTAATCTGAGCTACTCTGGAGGCTGAGGCAGGAGAATCACTTGAACCCAGTAGGCGGAGTTTGCAATGAGCCAAGATCGTGCCACTGTACTCCAGCCTGAGCAACAGAGCAAGACTCTCTCCCAAAAAATAAAAAATGATGATTTAAAAAGTCCTTACATTGTAAGAATAGTTTACATTTTGCATTGTGGTTAGGTTTCGGAGTTGTTTCTGGTTTGCAGCCATTACCAGTAGTCCTGCTGTGAACATTTTTGATCATGTCCTTGGTGTCCACACCTCTGCATTTCTGTTGGGTGCATGCCTAGGAGTGGAATTGCTTTGGCACAGTGTGTGTGTGTGTATGTGTGTGTATGTGTGTGTGTATTCATCAGCTGCTTATTTCTTTATACTTTATGTCATCATTGTATCCAAGTACCCAATGCAATACAGCAGGTCCTTAAATAGTGTCATTTTGTTCAACGGTCATTTCACTATAATGTTGATGAGGAAAATTAGTTGATTCCTGGCCGGGACTACTGGAGAATGCAGTTTGCTCACTCTCCCCACGTCTGCGTGGGTTTCCTCCGGGTGCTCCAGTGTCCTCCCACATCCTAAAGATGGATCGTTAGGTGATCTGATTGTCTGCATGGTCTCAGTGTGAGTGCGAGCCTCCCTGAAATGGGAGGGGGCCTGTCCAGGGCTGGTTCCTGCCATTCATGACCCTGAGCTGGAATAAGTGGGCAAATAATTATCTTACTTGTTACTTTTCTTAAATGTATGTATAGCTCACTTTTGTTTGTTTGTTTGTTTTTTTGAGATGGAGTCTTGTTCTGTCGCCCAGGCTGAAGTGCAATGGCGTGATCTCGGCTCACTACAACCTCCACCTCCCAGGTGCAAGCAATTCTCCTGCCTCAGACTCCCGAGTAGCTGGGACTACAGGCGCGCACCACCATGTCCAGCTAATTTTTGTATTTTTAGTAGAGACGGGGTTTCACCAAGTTGGCCAGGATGGTCTCAATCTCTTGATCTCGTGATCTGCCCACCTCGGCCTCCCAAAGTGCTGGGATTACAGGGTGTGAGCCACCGCGCCTAGCCGTAGCTCACATTTATTTCAATGTTTAATAGTAGAAGTGTTTGGGTCTTTATTTAGAAGTCTGACGATGCTTTTGGGACCAGAAATATGCTGTAGGAGCTTAACTATTATTTGTATCAATTAGTCTTTGGGAAAGTTGGTTTCATTATATGTTGTTTTGATTCAAGTTCAAGTTATCAAGGGCCTGTCAATGATGCTGCAAAGACTTACTGTACCAGGCGTGTACCAAACTCTGGTTACATATTTGTGAGTTGAATAGAGACGATGATAGGATCTTAAAGCTACAATTGGTTTTAGATTCTCACTGAGTCCGCCCCTCTGGTTTACATTGATTTGTGTGTCAGAGTTAGTTAATTCATTCCCCAGTGTGTGGCATTTGGGCTGCCAGAATTTCACGAGTAGACATGACACTCATAGCATGTCTGTGCATCTTGGAGTTGTCTAATTTCCTTAGAATAATGTTTCTGGGCCGGGAGCAGTGGCTCGTGCCTGTACTCCCAGCACTTTGGGAGGCCGAGGTGGGCAGATCATCTGAGGTTGGGAGTTCGAGACCAGCCTGATCAAATAGAGAAACCCCGTCTCTACTAAAAATACAAAATTAGTTGGGCGTGGTGGTGCATGCCTGTCATCCCAGCTATTCAGGAGGCTGAGGCAGGAGAATTGCTTGAACCCAGGAGGCAGAGGTTGCAGTAAGCCGAGATCGTGCCATTGCACTCTAGCCTAGGCAACAAGAGTGAAACTCCACGTAAAAAAAAAAAAAAAAAATAGTGTCTACAGCAAAAAAGATGTTCTTTCTCAAGCTCATTCATCCCTGTCAGCACCGCCTATGATAAGTTCAAAAATTCATCCCAGCTCTGTTTAACGGCAAAGTACCTCAGGCCATTTCTCGGTTCTCCCAAGAAGAAATGTGCTTGACACCCTCCCAAGAGGAGGCGATTTCAAAGGATGGCCCAAGTTTTTCTCATGCTATTCAGACAGATGTCAGGCACACCTCTAGAAAAACTCCTCAGAGACCTCTGAGAGGGCTGGGGGAGGGATGATAACTGTCCTGCAGACCCTTGCAGGCATTGTACTCACATTCACTAGTTCAGTCCTCAAAACCCTTGGGAGAGATGATCTTATAGCCCTACCAAGGGGAAATCTTGGTGTGACTCGGTGTGAAGCAACCAGTTGCACCTGGTTGTACAGCTCACCCCTGGAAAGTGGTGGGACTGAAATGGACCCGTTCCCTCTGGGTGCCAGGTCTTGGCTCTCAGGCTCTTTAGACATACATTCCAGATTAGAGTCGCTTTCACTTGGAGAGAGACTGCAAGAGTCTTGCTTCCTAAGAGAGCTTTTCCTCTTGGGGTTTGACTAAAATGGTGACAGATTTTGAAACTTGTTTTAGAAGTTCTGAGATGGTTGAAAAATCCAGCGTTTGCTGGGTGTGGTGGTTCATGCCTGTAATCCCAGCACTTTGGGAGGCCGAGGCAGGTGCATCACTTGAGGTTGGGAGTTCGAGACCAGCCTGGTCCACATGGCAAAACCTTGTCTCTACTAAAAATGCAAAAATTAGCTGGGCATGATAGCCATGCCTGTGATCCCAGCTACTCAAGAAGGTGAGGCTGGAGAATCACTTGAGCCGAAGAAGTGGAGGTTGGAGTGAGCCGAGATCCCATCAGTGTGCTCCAGCCTGAGTGACAGAGTGAGACCCTATCTCAAAAAAAAAGAAAGACTAGGAGGCCGAGGCAGGCCGATCACTTGAGATGAGGAATTTCTCAATAGCTTGGCCAATGTGGTGAAACTCCGTCTACTAAAAATGCAAAAATTAGTTGGGCATGGTGGCGCGTGCCTATAATCCCAGCTACCTGGGAGGCTGAGGCAGGAGAATCACTTAAATCTGTGAGGTGGAGATTGCAGTGAGCCGAGATTGCGCCACTGCACTCCAGCCTGGGCGACAGAGACTCCATCTCAAAAAAAAAAAAAAAAAAAAAAGAAGAAGAAGAAGAAGAAGAAAAAAGAAAGAAGAAAAAGAAAAATCCAGCTTTTTTTTTTTTTAACTAAACCCGGGCAAGACGAAAATCTAGCAAATCTAGCATATAAGTTTTCAAATAGTGGTGGGTAGCCCTTCTTCCCACCGTCATGAGTTTGCAAATATGTAGGAGAGAGTGGTTTTTTTTTTTTGTTTTTGTTTGTTTTTGAGATGGAGTTTTGCTCTTGTTGCCCAGGCTGGAGTGCCATGGTGCAATCTCTGTTCACTGTAACCTCCGCCTCCCAGGTTCAAGCAATTCTCCTGCCTCAGCCTCCCGAGTAGCTGGGATTATAGGCATGCACCACCATGCCTGGCTAATTTTGTATTTTTAGTAGAGATGGGGTTTCTCTATGTTGGTCAGGCTGGTCTTGAACTCCCGACCTCAGGTGATCTGCCCACCTGGGCCTCCCAAAATGCTGGGATTACAGGTGTGAGCCACCGCGCCCGGCTGGGTTTTTTTGACTGTCAAAATTAGTAGAGGTGACTACTGGCATTTATTCCCCAGGTTGGGGGCAAGAATGCTAAGTGTCCTGCAATGCCCAAGAGTAGTCCCACTCAGTAAAAAGTCACCACTGCAAAACACCAGCAGGTAGGTCTCTGTGTAGAAGTGTTGGCAGCCTGAGAACACCACCTTTCTGGTAGCCCTGGTTACGAACATCATAACAATGAAGGAATCTTAAACCAAAATGAATGGATCCAAGTTTTTTAGAGACTGCAACTTATATAATTGAGGTGGGTGTGGGGAAAGGTTCTATAAGAAAAAGAACATAGAAACATCTTACTTTTGCAATTTTTATACAATAATGACCATGTAAAAAAAATGGCTAGGGGTCCTTCCCAGAGACCCCCTCGTAATAAGGGGCCCTGAAAGTTAAGCTTTCATAGCTTCTCAGTATGGGCACTTCTGATGATAAATTTCCTCTATGGTTTTATTGGGCCTCAAAGGTTTTGGTTTTCTCTTTTTAAGCACTTTCCAGATAGTATTTCATTTCAGTTTTGATTTCTTCTTTGATCTAGAGGTTATCTGGAAGTCTCAACTATTTCAGACTATTTTGGTCAACTTTATTCTTTGATTTTTGTGGGTTGTGATCCAAGAATGTGGTTTTCAAAAATTATTCCCTTTTTCGAGTCAGACGTGCCGCAAGTTCACATATTAGTCCCTTTTTGTGGTCAAGTACATGATTACTATTTTGCAAATGCTCTGTGCACATGCAAACTAATGTATATTGTCTATTTGAGGGATGTGAGCTTTATGTCATAACTATTAAATGTACCTTCTCTGAGACTCCTGGCAGGAATGAAATATATGGAAACCTTCCTGTATAGCTGTATCTTTTTTTTTTTTTGAGACTGAGTTTCGCTCTTGTTGCTCAGGCTGGAGTGCAATGGCCCAATCTTGGCTCACCGCAATCTCTACCTCCCAGGTTCAAGCAATTCTCCTGCCTCAGCCTCCCCAGTAGCTGGGATTACAGGCGCCTGCCACCACACCAGCCAATTTTTTTTTTTTTTTTTTTTTGTATTTTTAGTACAGACAGGGTTTCACTATGTTGGCCAAGCTGGTCTCAAACTCCTGACCTCAGGTGATCCACCTGCCTTGGCCTCCTACAGTGTTGGGATTACAGGCGTGAGCCACTGCACCCAGCCTAGCTGTATCTTTAATCAAGAAATCCTTGCGTTTTAATAATTTTCGCTTTATCTTGTTAGTTGCTTTGTTACTAGGTGTCTACGGGTTTATGACTATTAGATCTCTTTTATAAATTGTGCTTTTTATCATTATAATGTGGTTCTTTATCCCTGCTCAATGTTTTCAACTTTAAATTCTACTTTGTCCAAGTTTAATAATTCCACCCTTTTCTTCTTTCTTTTTGCCTTCTCTCTTTCTCATTTGCCTGCTGTCATTTTTTGCCACTCTCTTGGGCTTTGGGAACCTTTCTTTTTGAGTTAGTTTTAAGTGGTTTCTGGTCAACAGCCTGGTGCTGGGTTTTTTGTTTTCTTTTTACCAAAAATTCAGAGGCTGTCTTATAACTGGAGCCTTCCATTCATGCCGACTTAATGGAACAGCTGCAAAACTTGATTTTGTTCATTTCATTTTTAAAGATTTTCTGTGGCTGCTGCTTCTTTTCCTTTCCTTATTGTGCTGATGTGAGCGTGTTGCTCTTTGTTTCCTGGTTCATTGGGAAGTTCTGCTGCTCAGGTCACAAAGTAGCAGTTTGTTAATCTGCTTTCTCCGTCTCAGTATTTAGAAGCCAATTATTTCCTGCAAGGTGCTGTATTTCACCACTGTCTTCTCTCCTTCCCCCCGATAAGATGAGAAATATATAATATATCTGTTGTCAGTCTTTTCCCTGTCATTCCCCACAAAATGAGAGCTTCGAAAGGCTTTCACGTGCCCCCTCTGGTCTCTTTTGCAAGCTCTTAGATTTTGCTGACAGGGCCTAATACTTTCTACTCCAGACGGTTATCAGAACGCCCCTCGCAGCACTTCACTTTACGTGACACATTCTGGGCCGTCTGTCCTGCATATAGGGTGGTGGATGGTACCCGGATTGCAGGGTCCACTGTGCACCACTATTTTTCTCCTCTTTGTCACCCCCCGTCTTGAGGTGGTAGGTCTGGTTCATTCGAGTGTGTGTGATATGTTCTCAAAATCTTTGCCCAGCCGCAAGTATTTCCTTTCACTTGGGAGTGAATGGCAGCTTGGCTGGTTGCACGACTCTTGGGTCGCCGTTCTTTTCTCTCAGGCATCTGAAGCTGTTTTCCCACAGCCTCCCTGGCCCCAGGGTTGCAGGTGAGAAGCCCAGGCTTTTTTTTTTTTTTTTTTTTTTTTTGTTGATGGGAGAGTCATTTGTTTTTTCTGGTTGGAAGCTTTTAAGATCCTCCCCTTGACCTTGGAGTTTAGAAATTCTCCCAGAATATGCCTAGGCACAGGTTTTTGTTCTTCAACCTTACCTAAAACTTGGGGGTGCCTTTTGTTCTGCAGACTCGGGCCTGTCTTTAGAGAAATGTCTTTTGGTTTTTGTGTAATGATTGTCTCTCCTGCTTTTGATGTTTTTGTGATTTGTTGTTGAGTCTCCTGGATCTGTCTTCTGAGTCTCCTGCCTTTTTCCTTGTAGTTCGTTCCTTCCTCCCTTCCTCCCTTCCTCCCCCTCTCTCTCTGTCTCTGTCTCTGTCTCTCTTTCTCTCTTTCTTTCTTTTTTCGAGATGGAGTCTCACTCTGTGGCCCAGGCTGGAGGGCAGTAGTACAATCTTGGCTCACTGCAACCTCCCCGTCCCGGGTCCAAGCGATTTTCCTGCCTCAGCCTCATGAATAGCTGGGATTACAGGCGCGCACCAACACACCCGGCTAATTTTTCTGTTTTTAGTAGAGACGGGCTTTTGTATTTTTAGTAGAGACGGCGTTTCACCATGTCGGTCAGGCCAGTCTTGAACTCTGCTGCTGTGGTCCAATTTGTTAATTGCTAATTTGACCTCGTGATCCGCCCATCTCGGCCTCCCAAAGTGCTGGGATTACAGGCGAGAGCCACCGCACCCGGCCTCCCTTGTAGTTTCTATCTCTTGGTCAGTCATGATTTTCAGTCCCTGTTTTTTCAGTGTCTTCCTTGAGATGCAAGTTTACTGATCATTTTAAGCTGTCGCGTTTCTGCTGGTGGCTCTGTTTCATCAGCGGCCTGCTCCGATGGTTCTGTTGATTCTTCTCGGACTGCCAGACCCCCTCGTGCATATTGCTGTTTTCTTTTCTACCCCACCCTCTCTTGCATGGCAGTGGCTCTTGGAGTAATAAAAGGGGCAGTGGCTTTGGCTCCCAAGAGCTGGTGGTGTGACAGCCAGCCTTTTTCTTCCCCGCTTCGTCCTGCTGGTTCAATATTGGAGGTGGAGAAGCTTCAACTCATCGGTGTAGCTTTTTCTTATGGGGACCAGAAGAAAGCTGGGGGGTAGGCTTGTCCCGGGTTGCACCCAGACCTCCATGCAGAAATGGTCATCAGGCTGTGAAGTAATTGTACACGGCTCAAGAAACATCATATGGGGCCTGGCATGGTGGCTCACACCTGTAATCCCAGCACTTTGGGAGGCTGAGGCAGGTGGATCACTTGAGGTCATGAGTTCAAGACCAGCCTGGCCAACATGGTGAAACCCCATCTCTGCTAAAAATACAAAAATTAGCCACACGTGGTGGTGGGCACCTGTAATCCCAGCTACTGGGGAGGCCGAGGCAGGAGAATCACTTGAACCCAGGAGGTAGGGGTTGCAGTGAGCCAAGATCACACCACTGGACTCTAGCCTGGGGGACAAGAGCGAGACTCTGTCTCAAAAAAAAAAAAAAAAAAGAAAAAGAAAAAAAAGAAAAGAAGCATTGTATGGTATCATATATTCTTCTTGCTTTTGCCAAACCTCATAAAGACAGGTGCATCATATTATTTTCCCTCAACTGTATCCCCAGCATTGAAGACAGTCCTTGGCACATAGTAGGTGCTTATTAAATATTTTTTGAAGGAGTAAGCAGGTGGATGTATGAAGCATGATGGAAGCCCTTGAAGAGACAGAAGGTACTCAACTAGGAAAAGTCTTGTTCTGTGGTGGGAGGGCGGGGGGAAGCTAAGCATGGCACCAAGAGGTCCCCAGCCCTGTTCACAAAACACATGAGTTTGGATTGATGCGTATTTCATTAGCCAAAAATAAAAAAGTCATGTAGAAATCAAGGTGGCCACACAGGGATAGGAACAGATGTGGCTGTTCTCAAAGCTGCACCTGCTGGCTCCAGAGCTGCAGTGTGGAGGGGGTGTCGGGGGACTGTGCCTGTCAGCTGCACTGGCACCATCTGCATGGGTGGGGGGGGCTCTTGTGGGGTCCAAGGAGCACATTATGAATGCTGCGGGGCTTATGTAACCTTCAGGAAGAAGGTAACTGCCTGTGTCTTTAATGCAGTATAAGGCTCTAGGCTCTTCTTGGTTCTCATTCAAGCCAGACTGGCTGGAAACAGAATCTTCTTGGAGTGGGGTGGGGCAGGGGTTGAACCAGAATTAGTGCCCAGGGGTCTCTGAACACCACTGTGTTCAGCATCTGTCTCCCAGCATCCCAGAAGGTTCGTCCATCTCCCCAGCGGAGGGGTACCGGGACTTGCACCCACCCTGGGCGGGAAGTGACTTAGTAGAGAGGAAGTGTGATGTGAGCATGGGGGCCTCTTACTCCCTTCTGTTCTTACGCTGTGTATTTCTCAATTTTATTAAAGCCGTCACTGTCTCAGATCCTGTTATCATAGCGCAGTAAGTGGAAGGAGAATAAAGCTAGGGGTGCTTTTTCACTGCCATCTTGAGAAAGAGGAGACGCGAGTTCCGTGGGCATCTGTGGTTCCCATGAAATGTAGCTCAGGCGTTGATGTCAGCCCTGGCCTCAGACCCTGTCCTACCAGGAAGAAAGGAAGAACTGCTATTTCGGGCAGCTGCCAACTCCTCTCGCCACCTGCTGGGGCTCCAGGCAACATGCTCTCATTTTGAAAGGCTAAAAGTCACAGCTTTGTCCTGCTAATACAAAGCGTCCCTTTCTGCTCTTCCCAGGGCTGTAGAAGAGAGAGAGAGAGAAAAAAAAGAAATAAACTTCACACACATCTCAGACTGCAGAATATTTCTTCCCCCCGAGGGCTGCGAATTTAATAAGGTCAATCCAAACCAAAATTACAGAGTATTTTGGGTAAAATTGTGTCTATGACTGGCTAATCTAAAGAAATGCTTTGAGAAAAAAAAAATACATATATGTGTGTGTATATATATATATAACATTCTCTTTTTTTTTTTTTTTTTTTTTTTTT
>NC_045449.1:9683188-9684019 GCF_002776525.5 Piliocolobus tephrosceles
GAGTAGCTGGGACTACAGGCGCCCGCCACCTCGCCTGGCTAGTTTTTTTGTATTTTTTTAGTAGAGACGGGGTTTCATCGTGTTAGCCAGGATGGTCTTGATCTCCTGACCTCTTGATCCGCCCATCTCGGCCTCCCAAAGTGCTGGGATTACAGGCTTGAGCCACCGCGCCCGGCCTATATATAACATTCTCTATGAAAAACCTGGAAAGTCAAATCCTTGAGATGCTTTCTAACTCCTTTCAGAGGTAATGGGCTTTCTGCTTCTTCCCACTCCCGCCATTTCTCCAGGGGTGCTTGGTTGATGCGCACCTTGCCTCCCCTGCGTTCCTGCAGCATTCACTTTCCTGCGTCTCGTTCCTTTGCCCTTCCTGAGCTCTCACCCGCGCACCTGACAATCCCTGGCCCCTCTCTGTGTCACACATCGTGTTGGCTGTGCCGCTAACAGGGGTCTTTTTATGGCAGCAGTTCTGCTCCCTTTTGGAGCTTCTCTGTTTCATAGTTCGTTCAGGCTGTTAGAACAGAATACCACGCCTGGGCAGCTTATCCACAACAGACATTTCTTCCCCACAGTCCTGCAGGCTGGAAGTCTGAGATCAGGGTGCCGGCATGATGAGGCCCTGGAGAGGTTCTTCTGGGCTGCAGACAGCTTCATGTGTCCGCACATGGCAGAAAGAGAGCTGACTAGATCTTTGGCCCCTTCTTAGAAGGGCACTAATCCCATTCACGAGGGCTCCACCCTCACGACCTAATTACCACCTTATAATACCATCATCTTGGGGATTAGAGCTTCAGTGTATGACTCTCAGGGGACACTAACCTTCAGTCCACA
>NC_045449.1:9684419-9699302 GCF_002776525.5 Piliocolobus tephrosceles
TTTTTTTTTTTTTTTTTTTTTTTTTTGAGATGGAGTCTTGCTCTGTCGCCCAGGCTGGAGTGCAGTGGCACGATCTTCGCTCACTGCAACCTCCGCCTCCCGGGTTCACGCCATTCTCCTGCCTCAGCCTCCCGAGTAGCTGGGACTACAGGCGCCCGCCACAACGCCCGGCTAGTTTTTTGTATTTTTTAGTGGAGACGGGGTTTCACCGTGTTAGCCAGGATGGTCTTGATCTCCTGACCTCGTGATCCGCCCGCCTTGGCCTCCCAAAGTGCTGAGCCACACTGATTACAGGCGTGAGCCACCGCGCCCGGCCAAAACAAGGCATTTTAATGGTACAGTGACTGATGACTGAGAATTTCTTTCCTTTTGTTTTTTTTTTTGAGACAGAATCTTGCTCTGTCACCCAGGCTGCAGTGCAGTGACATGATCTCGGCTCACTGCCACCTCCACCTCCTGGGTTCAAGCGATTCTCCTGCCTCAGCCTCCTGAATAGCTGGGATTATAGGCATGTGCCACCGTGCCAAACTCCTGACCTTGTGACCCGCCCGCCTTAGCCTCCCAAGACTGAGAATTTAAGCAAAAACACATAACTTTGGTTGTACATGTCCTTTTAGAAATGTTGAGATACAGGAAACAAAACAAAAAAAAAATCCATCACAAACAGCACTGCCATGGCCCTATCCACACCTTATTTTTGGCATCTATTTCTCTATTCTTATTTGTATGTTTTCACATGCATACATAATACATGCACGTATATACATTTTTACAAGTCGTATAGGTTGGTGCAAAAGTAATTGCGGTTTTTGCCTTTTTTTTTTTTTTTTTTTAATACAATTTTTTCTTCTTTTTTAGCCCAGGGTAGGATATCAGTTTCTTGAATTTGAAAAATACAAGGACCTAATATGACCTAGAAAAGCAGAACTTTTGCTAGGCATTGCATTTCATGGGAATATTTAAAGATGGATGAAACTCATGTTCATTCTTAGGGCTAGATGCCCATGAGACTGAGCGTTGCCAGGTGTCTGTGCTGCCCAGCATGTGGATACCTTCTTTGGCACTGGCTTACCCTGTGGCTTCAAACGTGTAAGTGGATATTGAGGAAGAGTGGGTGAAACCATTGCTGTTCCCCAAAGGTGGGAACCCTCTGTGGCTTCTTCACTGCTGTGTCTCCAGTGCCCAGCGCAGTGCCTGCCACATCAGCGGTGCTCAGTGAACGTGAGATGACTGGCATTTAGCTGTGGGGTGGCTTGTACACTGACAGCCTTTCTGTCTCTTTCAGGAGGGTTGGAGCCCAGGCGTTTGGTACGGGGCGTGAAAGGCAGAAGCATTAGCATGAAGGCACCTACCGCTTCCCGAGCCAAGCAGGGACCGTTCAAGACCATGCCTCTGCGGTGGTCCTTTGGATCCAAGGAGAAACCACCAGGTGCCTCTGTCGAGTTGGTGGAGTACTTGGAATCCAGACGAAGACCTCGGTCCACGAGCCAGTCCATTGTGTCACTGTTGACGGGCACTGCGGGTGAGGATGAGAAGTCAGCATCGCCGAGGTCCAACCTCGCCCTTCCTGCTAACAGCGAAGATGGTGGGCGGGCCATCGAAAGAGGTCCAGCCGGGGTGCCCTGTCCCTCGGCTCAACCCAACCACTGTCCAGCCCCTGGAAACTCAGATGGTCCAAACACAGCAAGGAAACTCAAAGAAAATGCAGGGCAGGACATCAAGCTTCCCAGAAAGTTTGACCTGCCTCTCACTGTGATGCCTTCAGCAGAGCATGAGAAACCAGCTCGACCGGAGGGCCAGAAGGCCATGAACTGGAAGGAGAGCTTCCAGATGGGAAGCAAGAGTAGCCCCCCCTCCCCCTATGTGGGATTCTCTGGAAACAGCAAAGACAGTCGCCGAGGCACCTCTGAGCTAGACAGACCCCTGCAGGGGACACTCACCCTTCTGAGGTCCGTGTTTCGGAAGAAGGAGAACAGGAGGAATGAGAGGGCAGAGGTCTCTCCACAAGTGCCCCCCGTCTCCCTGGTGAGTGGCAGGCTGAGTCCTGCCATGGACGGGCAGGTTCCAGGCTCACCTCCTGCCCTCAGGATCCCAGAGGGCCTGGCCAGGGGCCTGGGCAGCCGGCTTGAGAGGGATGTGTGGTCAGCTCCCAGCTCTCTCCGCCTCCCTCGTAAAGCCAGCAGAGCCCCGAGAGGCAGTGCACTGGGCATGTCACAAAGGACTGTTCCAGGGGAGCAGGCTTCTTATGGCACATTTCAGAGGGTCAAATACCACACTCTTTCTTTAGGTCGAAAGAAAACCTTACCGGAGTCCAGCTTTTGATGGAGCATATCAGTATTATGTGACGCTGGCGTTCTTGGGACTTTGCCAAGCAACTGTAGGCAGCTTGTGTTGAAAGTGGGTTTCCAGGAAGCCAGTTGTCTTGTAATCCTTTAAAAATTGTGTGTGTGTGTGTGTGTTTTGAGGGGGGGGGTCTCCATATCTAGACTTCTAACACCCAAGGTCCACATAACCCAAGGTCCAAAACCTTCCTGTATCATTGGGTGCTTTGCTACAGTCTGGCCACTAGAGGATGCTATTGGGTCAATATTACCAGTTTCAGGGCAAGAACTGGTATTTACTAAAGAGCTTTGGATGTGGGCAAACAAGGTGAGCCTGGTTAATAAGAATCTTCAAAGTCATGTCAAATACTGTCATTGGCTTTTCCTTTTTCTTTCTTTTTTTTTTTAAACATTGTGGACTTAAATAAAAATATTTTATTTTTAATGCTTTACTGGGATAAGCATTAAAGATACCAAAAAAAAAAAAAAAAAAGAGAAAAAAAACAAAAGAATGATAGTGATGGTAAGCCAAGATTCTAGCAGAGAGAGATGGGAGATAAATGGCTGAGAGTTCAGGTGAATATTTAATATATTACAAATTGTATTAAAGTTTTTCAAGGTATTTTAAAAATAACTATTTTGATACTACAAAAAAAGTTCATTTTTTTTAATTTAAATATGAGATATATGTACAATTTTAATAAAATCCTGTCCATGAAACACGCATGGCTATCTGAATTATTCAGGTTTGATAAATGACCTTGTTTCATTCCTGCTGAGTAAACTTGGTTCGTTGCTTGCTATTGCTATCAGAAAGTAGTTACTTGAATTCTTTCTAAAATCTAAAAGTGCTTTTCGTTCCAGTGACTTGCTGTTTTCTAAAGAGTGGAAGCCTCCTCAGGCCTCTCTCTGGAGGGCTTGTACTTGAAAAGACACGAGTTCCACATCTGCCTGACAGATAATTAGTTGACCATCCCATTTCCTAAAGGTCTGCACACTCTTGAGTAGCGACTCTTACAAATATCCTATCATTTCTTACTTAGAAGCTGCTAAGCCTGACCCCAGGCCTGGGGCCCAACAGTTGAGGTCACCTGTACTTAAACAGTCCTTTTTCTGCAAATACTTCCTTTTTTGATGGGAAACATTTGTTCAAGACACCTGATCCCAAGAATTAAGTCTTCCCCCATACATATAGCATGACTCATTGACATGTCTCTGCTACATTTTTTTTCTTAAGAAGGAAGAATGGGCCGGACGTGGTGGCTCACGCCTGTAATCCCAGCACTTTGGGAGGCCGAGGAGGGCAGACCACCTGAGGTCAAGAGTTCGAGACCAGCCTGGCCAACATGGTGAAACCCTGTCTCTACTAAAAATAACAAAATAGCTGGGCGTGGTGGTGTGCACCTGTAATCTCAGCTACTCGGGAGGCTAAGGCAGCAGAATTGCTTGAACCCAGGAAGTGGAGGTTGCAGCAAGCCAAGATCGCACCATTGCATTCCAACCTGGGTGACAGACTGAGACTCCCTCTCAAAAAGAAAACCACAAAAACCAAAAAAACAGAAAAACAAGGAAGAATGGAGTCCATTTTTTACCCCAGTGAAAAAGACAACTTACCTTTGATCAAAGCAACAGTTAGAAGGTAGAACTGAGATAACAGAGAAAGCAAGAAGACCCAGCCACCTGACCCCAGAAGGCAATATGGATACCAGTAAACCTGTGTGTTTGCATTGCCAAAGAGGTCCATGTTCTCTTCAAGCCTTACACTGAGGTACACTTAGGCACTGTGGAAGACATGGTTGTCCAAGTCCTCTTGGGTGAATAGGAGTCTAGGAGTCTTCCTGCTTTATCTGATTCTTTCTCTTCTGTTGACTCTCAGGGCAATTTGTCACATTCAGTTTCCATGCTCTTCTTAAGCTCAGTCTTACTTTCTTCCTCCTCCAAGAGATTGGATTGGAACTCAGAGATGCACCTTCCTGGCTTCTCTCTGCTAAGGACTCAGCCTTTAGAATAGTCTTGGTTTGTTGGGATATCGTGAGAGGGTCCCGGGCCTTAGCAGTGTTCTCTGTAACACATTTGCTCTAGGCTCTGAACCATGGAGATTCAGGAAGAGGTAATTACACTTGACCCCTGATGGATATCTGTCCATCTGGGGTCTGCAACAATGATGCCTGAGGCACCCTTGCATCCCCTTCCCTGAGGTCGCTTCTCCCTTTAGAAGGACCCAGTAGAAGGCTGTGAGAACAGAGCATGGGAAATGGTTGAGTCCAATTTCTGCCTGGATTGGAGGCAATAGGGTCATGGTTCCAACCTTGGCCATGCATCTGATGATAGGCTGCAGCCTTCTGGTCAAGTGATCCTTGAGGAGAAAACATGGGAGAACCATTGGATGCTTTTTTCCTATCACAAAGATCCTCCTGGGGATTGCCAGCTAGGAGTTAGAGAAAAGTTGAAAGCCATTGAGCCACAGAGGAGCATAGCCAGAAATGGAGCTAGCTCAGGATGGCCAAATGGGCCTCCCATTCTTCCTCTGGAAGCTCAGATCCTCGCCTGGGTCTGTTCCTGCTGTCTGAGGCTTGGTTGCCAGGTCCGACCTGCAGACCCTGGCCGAATGATGGATGAAGGAAGGCACTCAGACACAGGTATCCACTGAAAGAGCAGCCTAGGGGACCGGGCCACTTACAGACCCCAAGGAGGGTGCTGTGAAGAGTCAGCAGCTGTGGCCTCGACAAGCTGGTCCTGTGGGCATTTGTTCAGCACAGATTTAATGACAAAGGCTTTGAGTCAACACACTTGTGGGTAATCAGCATGGTCACCCTCCCCAGAGAGAGCAGTCCTGCATGGATGATTAAAGGCCAGGTTCCTTGTGACAGAAAACCAAACACCGCGTATTCTCACTCGTAAGTGGGAGTTGAACAATGAGAACACATGGACACAGGGAGGGGAATGCCACCCACTGGGACCTGTTGTAGGGTGGGGATTGGGAGAAGGATAGTGTTAGGAGAAATACCTAATGTAAATGACGAGTTGATGGGTACAGCAAACCAGTGTGGCACATGTATACCTCTGTAACAAACCTACACATTGTGCGCATGTACCCTAGAACTTAAAGTATAATAATAACATTTTTAAAAGGCCAGGTTCCAAGGCCTAAGTAAACGAACTTATCTAGATCAGTTTCTTCACATCCCCTTATTATCTAACCTAAGCTTTCAGGCAACGAATAAGAGAATCTGGCTGCCTTCAGCCAAGTCCTTTTCCGAAGCTTTGTAAAACCTCTTGGCCTTCCAAGAAGCTTTGCATCTTTCTACAATTTTTCCCATCACCCTGACTGATCTCCTACACTTGGTCACTGGTCTGATGGTCACAGCCCATTCCTGACTCCTAAAGTGTCTCCCAGGTTTGAGGCCCCCCCTTCTTTATCCTCCACTCCTGCTCTTTTCCACTAGTGGAAGGAAGGTCTTGCAAGTCCAGAATCTTGGGCTGAGCAGTCATACAGGTAGCGCCAAAAGCTCCAAGGGCCCACAGGGTCAGAGAAGAAAGCCAGGAAGTCTAGAGGAGGAGAGGCCATAGCCCATAGGAGTCATATAATTACAGTTCTAGCTACATCTCATCAGTAGGATATCACCTGTAGTGAGGCACCACCAGCATGATGTCCTGAGGAATGGTGAGCTAATCAAGCACGTGCTGACTTGATTTCATCCTAGAGCTGCAGAGATCGCAGCTAATAATTACCGCTGAGGAGCATCGATATAGTACTTAACTGTGGGCAAGACACTCTTCTAAGCACTTTACGATATTAACTCATTTAATTCATAATAAACTTTTGAGGCAGGTACTCCTATCTCTGTTTTACAGGTGAAGAAACTGAGGCACAGAGAGATTAAGTAATCTGCCAAAGGTCACACAACTAGTAAGCAGCAGTGCCAGGACTTGAACCCAGGTAATCCTGGCTCTGGAGTTCCTTCTCTGAATTACTGGAAAAAGCCATGCTGTCCCTCTGAAGGTATACTACTAACGCTGTCAGTCAAACCAAGTTGCTTCTGATATTCTCTGTTCATCAACATGGAGAAAGATGCGTTTTCCAAATCAATAGCTCATTCTCAAGTGTCAGGAGCTGTATTTACTAATTCCAGCAAGGAGACCACATCTGGTCCCACTACTTGATTAAGTCTTTGATAGATACAGTTATTCTCTAAGTCCCATTAACCTTTTGTACCAAATGGGCGAGCTGGGTAGAGATGCGATAGGCATCAGGACACAGCAGGTTTTAAGTCTTTGTGACCTTATTGCTGATTTTTCTAGGGATGCACTTTTGCTTTTGATTCACTTTAGTGATTGGGAGAGATTGCTTCAGTGACGTGGGCTTGACCCTAACATAATTTATTCTATAAACATTTGAGAGTTCACTATATAATAAACACTGTTTCAGGCTCTGGGAATGTAGTAGTAAATTAGAGAAATGGTCCTCGCCTTTAAAGCAATTTCTTTTTGTTTGTTTGTTGTTTGTTTTTTTGAGACGGAGTCTCACCCTGTTGCTCAGGCTGGAGTGTAGTGGTGCGATCTCAGCTCACTGCAAGCTCTGCCTCCTGGGTTCATGCCATTCTCCTGCCTCAGCCTCCTGAGTAGCTGGGACTACAGGCGCCTGCCACTACCCCCAGCTAACTTTTTTTTGTAGTTTTAGTAGAGACGGGGTTTCACCGTGTTGGTCAGGACAGTCTCGATCTCCTGACCTCGTGATCCGCCCACCTTGGCCTCCCAAAGTGCTGGGATTACAGGCTTGAGCCACCGTGCCTGGCCTAAAGCAATTTCTATTCTAGTTGGAAGAGACAAAGAAACAGTAAACATAACTAAGGTAATTTTAGGTACTATAAGTATTATGAAATTTAACAAGATCGCATGCAACTCGGCCAGGGGAAAGCAATGTGGGCATTTGGTTACTTGCTGAGGTCAGTCAACTAAACACTCAGAATATTGAAATATCCTAGCAAAGAGCCCGGTTTCCACTGGGTCTGCCAAGATAATAAAGATGGAGTTTTACCATGTTGGCCAGGCCGGTCTTGGAACTCCTGACCTCAGGTGATCCACCCACTTTGGCCTCCCAAAGTGTTGGGATTACAGGCGTGAGCCACTGCGCCCAGCCCTTTTCTTCTCTAATATAGACATTTATTGTTATAAATTTCCTTGATTCTCCAAATTCCATGTTGTGTTTTCATTTCCATTCAGTTCAAAGTATCCTCTGATTTCCCTTTTGATTTCTCTTTTGACCCACGGGTTATTCAGAAGTATGTTTTTAGCCTGAGGGCCAGAAGTGGTGACTCCATATTCCTCTGTGGTGGTAGAAATGTGAGATTCGAATGTTGTGTATGACGATGTGCCCACCCTGTGGAAATGCTGGTCTTCGTCGGAAGACAGCGAGGTGGAGCTGCAGAGAGAAGAGGTGGGAGACACACTGGAAGTATTATTCTCTTAGTCCATTTAGTTCCCACCTGTGCTGACATTTCTTCATCTTCACCCATCTTATCTTTTCTTCTTCTCTTCTGATGTTCTCTTTCCTATGCTCATTTATCTAGGCCCCTCCATTTAGTCCATTTTCTGGATGAAGAACCCCAGTTAGTGACCGAATACTGAAAAAAAAAAAAAAAGATCAAATTTTAAGAACATGTCCCCCACCCCGTTTTTTCTTTTTTCTTTCTTTGTTTTTTGAGATAGAGTCTCGCTCTGTGGCCCAGGCTGGAGTGCAGCGGCGCTATCTCGGCTCACTGCAACCTCTGCCTCCTGGGTTCAAGTGATTCTTCTGCCTCAACTTCCCGAATAACTGGGACTACAGATGCCCGCCACCACGCCCGGCTAATTTTTTGTATTTTTAGTAGAGACGGGGTTTCACTAAAGTCTCGATCTCCTGACCTCGTGATCCGCCCGGCCTCCCAAAGTGCTGGGATTACAGGCGTGAGCCAACGTGCCCGGCCGGTCCCCTTTTCAATGAGGTATTTTGGGGTCTGTCTTCAGTAGCAGTGCTTTTCTTTCCTTACCTGGCATGGTGTCTACGAGGGGAGTTGTGGCAGCCGTCAAGGGTCTTTTATTAAAAGTCCTATAAGTTCCCATCCAGGGTTAGCTATCAGTTATGTGGCCTTATGGTAAGTAAATGGATGCTTGCGGGCCTTGGTTTGTTCATCAGTAAAATGGCAGCTCTGCAGTGATGAGCTGTAGTGGGCTCCTATCAGCTCCTGAGAGCCAGGTGTTAAAGATTCAGGAGCTTCACGCATCTTGAAATCAGCCATAGCGGAATTATTTACGGCAATAAAATCAGCAAACGTTACAAATTGGGACTTTTTTTTTTCTTGGAGAGCACAAGACCAGCACACCACTAGAATTAGGATACTGTCATTTGACACCTCACAGGGTTTTTTAGGAACACATCTCTTAAAGCTGAAGAGTTTGCACTTGTAAAGGGATGATGGCCTGTGCTTTGGAATCGGCCACACGTGGACTCACATCCTGCCCTGCTACTCCCTAGTTTGTGACCTTGACAAATTCCTTCTTCTGTCTGAGCCAGAGTTTCCTCTACATCGAAGGGATGGTAATACCCATTTCGCAGTGGTGAGGTAGGAAATTAGTCAACAGTGCGAACTGTTAACACTGAATAAATAACTGACTATACTTTGCAAAGAATAACACCATTTATTTGGAAAAGATTATGAAGGGATGTTCTGGGCCAGGTGTGGTGGCTCACGCGAGTAATCCCAGCAGTTTGGGAGGCCAAGGCAGGCAGATCACTTGAGGTCAGGAGTTCGAGACCAGCCTGGACAACATGGGGAAACCCCCCCGTCTCTACTAAAAATACAAAAATTAGATGAACATGGTGGCACACTCCTGTAATCCCTACTAGGGAGGCTGAGGCAGAAGAATCACTTGAACCTGGGAGGTGGAGGTTCCAGTGAGCCGAGATCGTGCCACTGCACTCCAGCCTGGGCGACGGAGTGAGATTCGGTCTCAAAAAAAAAAAGTTTCCGAGGAACTATTGCTTTCTTTAGTTCCAGCCTCCATGGGTGGGGATTGACAGATGGCAGATCTCGCTGGTGATCCAGTCATTTCCTTTTTGTGCAAGGCCTCAGAAAGTACTTTAGTATTACTACTACTAATGTCACCACTACCACTAGTACCACCAACAAACATTTACTACTACATGGCAGCACCTGCTACCAGGGCTCTACATAAATGAACTCATTTATGCTTCAAACATTCCTACGACACAAATAACACTGGTAGCTCCGTTTTGCAGGGGTAGAGGTGGAGACACAGAGAGTTTATATTCTGCGTTTGGATCACATTCGACTATTTTTTTTTTTTAAAGACAGAGTTTCGCTCTTGTTGCCCAGGCTGGTGTGCAAGGGCGCTATCTTGGCTCACTGCAACCTCTGCCTCCCAGGTTCAAGCAATTCTCCTGCCTCAGCCTCCCAAGTAGCTGGGAGTACAGGCATGCACCACCACGCCTGGCTAATTTTTTGTATTTAGTAGAGACGGGGTTTCACCATGTTGGTCAGGCTCTTCTCGAACTCCTGACCTCAGGTGATCTACCTGTCTTGGCCTCCCAAAGTGCTGGGATTACAGACGTGAGCCACAATGCCCAGCCATATATTTGACTATTTTTGACCTACCAAAATGGCAGTTTCATGGGGTTCAACATAATAACATGATCAGGGGCATCCAGTTGGTTGCAGGATGGCCAGAATCTGCTTTCTATGAGGGCAACAGTTTGAGCAAATGACCATAGGGTTCCTTTTTTTTTTTTTTTTTTTTTAGACAGAGTCTTGCTCTTGTCACCCAGGCTGGTGTGCAATGGTGCGATCTTGGCTTACTACAATCTCTGCCTCCCAGGTTCAAGCAATTCTCCTGCCTTAGCCTCCTGCGTAGCTGGGATTACAGGCGCCTGCCACCACGCCTGGCTAATTTTTGTACTTTTAGCAGAGACAGGGTTTCACCACATTGGCCAGGCTGATCTCAAACTCCTGACCTCAGTTGATCTACTCACCTCAGCCTCCCAAAGTGCTGGGATTACAGGCGTGAGCCATGGCACCTGGCTGACCATAGAATTCTAACAGATATCATGAAAGATGAAGAGGGCAGGAAAAAAGTGAAGAGCAATGAGTCTCATAATTTATACCATTAAATCTTAATGATATAAATCGAGATAAAATACAGTTGAATCACAGAATACTATGCAGCCAGAAAAAAAGAATGAAATTATATCCTTTGCAGCAACATGGATGAATCTGGAGGCCATTATCCTAAGTGAACTAACTCAGAAGCAGAAAATGAAATATGTCATGTTGTCATTTATAAGTGAGAGCTAAATGATGTATACACATGAATGTAAAGATGAAAATAATAGGCACTGGGACTGCAAAAGCGGGGAGGGCATGAGAAGACTGAGGGTTGAAAAATTACCTGTTGGGTACAGTGTTCAGTATTTGGGTGATGGGCACACTGGAAGCCCGGTCCCCACTGTTACACAATATACCCACGTAACAAACATGCATTTGTACCCCCGAATCTAATCTTTTTATAAAGAGATAAAATACAGTTGAAAACTTAAAATATTGGCCAGTTGTGGTGGCTCACGCCTGTAATCCCAGCGCTTTGGGAGGCTAAGGCGGGTGGATCACTTGAGGTCAGGAGTTTGAGACTAGCCTGGGCAAGTGCTGAAACTCTGTCTGTACTAAAAATATAAAAAAATTAGCCAGGCGTGGTGGTATATGCCTTTAATCCTAGCTACTCACGAGGCTGAGGCGGGAGGATCACTTGAACCTGGGAGGTGGAGGTTGCAGTGAGCTGAGATCATGATACTGCATTCTAGCCTGGGTAACAGAGTGAGACTTTATATATTTAAAAAAAAAAAAAAAAGAAGAAGGAAGTTTAAAATATTATGATAAATGAATATTATTGAAACGCAAGTGATATAAAAATAGAGAAAAATGTAATAATAAGTTGAATGTAAATTTTTAAACTATTTCAGCAAAATCAAGCCACAAAAGGAGGCTATCTAGACAAGAGAGGCAAAGTACAAATCTGGCAGCAGAGGCAAGTTCCCAACCTCCTGCCCTCCCTACTTCCACTGATGTAGTGATCTTTGAGTTTGGCAATTTTAATGCGTGGCTCTTTGCTTTGTTATCTTTCAGAGATCAGTCCGTGTATTCAATCTGCCTTCTAGATGGTGGAAAGCCTGTGAAGTTGTTTCCAGGCTGGAAGGGCCAATTCAATGAATACCTCACTCACCATGCTGTCATAGACATTTCTACCTTCTTTTGTAATTTTTTTTTTTTTTTTTTTTGAGATGGAGTCTCGCTCTGTCGTCCAGGCTGGAGTACAGTGGCGCAATCTCAGCTCACTGCAAGCTCTGCCTCCCGGGTTCATGCCATTCTTCTGCCTCAGCCTCCCGAGTAGCTGGGACTACAGGCACCCGCCACCATGCCTGGCTAATTTTTTGTGTTTTTAGTAGAGATGGGGTTTCACCGTGTTAGCCAGGATGGTCTCAAACTCCTGTGATTCACCCGCCTCGGCCTCCCAAAGTTCTGGGATTACAGGCGTGAGCCACCGCCCCAAGCCTAATTGGTTTTTAGTTACGTACCACCATACTAAAGTTATTGTTTTGCTACTTGCTTTCTTTTTTAACTTAAAATTTTGGAGCTTTTCCCAGATCTCTACAGATCTGCCCTATAGATGCTTTTCAAATGCTGCTTATAACTTCGTAATGCAAATGAACCATAGTTTATCCTCCAATTCAGGAGCATTTAGATTATTATTATTTTGCGACACAGGGTTGCACTCTGCTGCCCAGGCTGGAGTGCACTGGCATGATCTCGGCTCATTGCAACCTTGACCTCCCAGGCTCAAACAATCCTCCCACCTCAGCCTCCTGAGTAGCCGAGACTACAGGCATGCACCACCATACCTGGCTAATTGAAAAAAAATTTTTTTGTAGGGATTGGAGTGGGGGGAGGTCTCGCTTTTTTGCCCAGGCTGGTCTTGAACCCCAGGTCTCAAGGGATCCTCTCGCTTCGGCCTTCTAAAATGCTGGGATTACAGGCATGAGTCACTGTGCCTGGACGTAGATTGTTTCTAAGCTTTTGTCATTGAAAACAAAAACGTCCTAAAAAGAAATAGTGTCCTGAACATCATTCTTTATATATATCTTCTAGGAGAAAAACTTTGTCTTGTTACATTAAATTATGTTCTGGTGTGAAGGAATTTGCACATTTAAAGATATCTTGTATTGGAGAAAGAGAGTGGTTATGGGGGAATGTAGGGGGAGCTTCTTGGGGATGTGGCCTGCCCTTTTGCAGATGCCGACTACTGCCGTGTGTTATTAGCCTTGTAATTTTCTCTGATGTTTGCCATGAATGAACCACTTGAGCTGAGTATCAATGATAACCTTTTCAGAATGGCATGTGTCTGCTTGGGTCTGACATTCCCATTTCTCTCATGTCCCCTGAGACCTAGACAACATATTCTCCACGACAACCTGTTTGTTTTTGAGACGGAGTCCCGCTCTGTCGCCCAGGCTGGAGTGGAACGGCGCAATCTCGGCTCACTGCAACCTCCACCTCCCAGGTTCAAGTGATTTTCCTGCCTCAGCCTCCAGAGTAGCTGAGATTACAGGCACGTGCCACCATGCCCGGCTAGTTTTTGTATTTTTAGTAGAGACGGGGTTTTACCATATTGGCCAGGCTGATCTCAAACTCCTGACCTCATGATCCGCCCACCTCGGCCTCCTGAAGTGCTGGGATTACAGGCGTGAGCCACCGCGCCCGGCCGACAACCTCTTGTAGGTGACCTGGTGTCTTCATTTTCCGTTCAGGGACTGAGGATGCTGGGCAAGACACCGTCAACACAAGGCTCCTTACCAGCCTAGGGGAAGACCAGACACCTGCATCCATACCCGAAACCCGGCAAGCCACCTCCTGATGAAAGCCCCGTGAAACACAAGAAGCATTGCTTCAGGATTCTCCTGAAGATAAAGGAATCTCGTAGTAGGGCTTCTATTAGCTAAAGGGCTTATGATAACCTCATGTAAGAGGTTAAACAAAAGTTACAGGGCTTAGGCCAGGCACAGTGGCTCACGCCTGTAATCCCAACACTTTGGGAGGCTGAGGCTGGCGGATCACAAGGTCAGAAGATCGAGACCATCCTGGCTAACATGGTGAAACCCCATCTCTGCTAAAAATACAAAAAATTGCCAGGTGTGGTGGTGGCGCTTGTAGTCCGAGCTACTGGGGAGGCTGAGGCAGGAGAATGGCGTGAACCCGGGAGGCGGAGCTTGCAGTGAGCCGAGACCACGCCACTGCGTTCCAGCCTGGGCGACAGAGTGACTCCGCCTCAAAAAAAAAAAAAAAAAAAGTTACAGGGCTTAGAACAGCACTGAGGGGACTGGGCGACTACTGGAGAGAGATCAACCAAAGACTGGGAGGTGAATTTTTGTCCCAAACACGTGCTCATTGCAGTGACTTTGAGCAAATCACCTCATCCCCCTGTGTCTTATTTTCATTATATGGCATATGTAGAAAGAGGATCTTCTAGCTCGGACAACTGTTTGATTGTACTGGGAAGTGGTTAAGGCTCTAGATTCGATGACCAGATCCACTATTTACTAAATGCAGGATTTGGAAAATTGCTCATGTATAAAATGAGGTTGATGAGGCAACCTACCTCACTGAATTGTGATGAGGATTACACTCATTGGAAATATTCACAATAGTGCCAAACATATAAATACGTTCAACAAACGTTCATTTTTATTATGTCTATAACCTTCTAATCAAAGAGAGCATTGTAAATCTTAAGGGACTTAGGAAGAATGTAGAACAAAAGTGAGTGTTTCGGTTGGGACGTAAGGCACCTGCAGAGGAAATTCTTCTATGATGAGGAGAACTTGGGAAGAACTTAATTTTCTCTTGAAACGAGAGAGCTCTTCAATTCAGCTGCGATGTGTTTTCCCTGCCAGGACCCTGGATCTCAAAGGGGAAGGAAAGAGGAACACTCTTCGACTTTCTCCTGTTTGTGTGGATGTTGGATTTTCTCCTGGGAACCAGACTGGCACAGAGAAAGGTAACACTGTTTTCTTTCCACTGCTTTACTCAGTCCCTGATCTTGGCGCTACAAGTATCAGTCAGAGTCCATTTAGGAGACAGAAGCCACACAGTAATTTGAACAAGCTTAATATAAATATACCTTATTAATTACAACATGTTACAGCGTAACAATACTATAACAGATTATTGAGGAATTGGCTCATAATAAGTAAAGAAGATTCTAAAAAATGTGGGAGGGCTGGGGCGGTGGCACACGACTGTAATCCCAGCACTTTGGGAGGCTGAGGTGGTGGATCATTTGAGGTCAGGTGTTCGAAATCAGCCTGGCCAACATGGTAAAACCCCGTAGTAGTGGCACGCATCTGTAATCCCAGCTCCTTGGGAGGCTGAGCAGGAGAATCACTTGAACCTGGAAGGTGGGGTTTGCAGTGAGCTGAGATCGCACCATTGCACTCCAGCCTGGGCAAGAAGAGTGA
>NC_045449.1:9699702-9700350 GCF_002776525.5 Piliocolobus tephrosceles
GGGAGAGGAGGGGGAGGGGAGAGGAGGGGGAGGGGAGGGGGGAGGGGAAGGGGAGGGGGAAAGAAAGTAAAAAGAAAAGAAAAAAGGAAGGAAGGAAAGAAAGGAAAGAAAGAAAGAAAGAGGAAGGAAGGGAGGGAGGGAGGAAGGAAGGAAGGGAGGGAGGGAGGAAGGGAATAACAGATATACCTCTAGGGGCTCAGATAGAGTATTCAGGGATGAGACCCTACATCCCCCCAGGACTGGGGTGCCAATCTATGGTCCAGTGATTGGAGAGGAGTTGGGCGGTACTGCACCCTGGCAGGCTTGAAATCTGCCTTCCAGGATGTTGTAGGGGAAGCTCTTCAAAGGAGGTATCTCCCGGGAGGCACTCCAATACAGTACTCCGAAGGGGTTGCTGGGGAAGCTGCTGGCTGCCATGCACCGCACAAACTGGATATTGGAAAAGCCACCTGCATTAAGGCAACCTGCTGTTGGACATGCTGCCTCTGCTGCAGGAGCTGGGCACTGGGAAAGTCCTGTCTGTACTGCAGGGGTTTGCTGAGAGAAGCACCCCAGCACCCAGGCTGAAATCCCTCTCCAGCGCCCTCTACTGACAAAACTTGACATCATACTATCTGGAAATGGAAAACTATCTAAAGGGCTCAGATC
>NC_045449.1:9700450-9767717 GCF_002776525.5 Piliocolobus tephrosceles
TCCCGGGTTCAAGTGATTCTCCTGCCTCAGCCTCCCACGTAGCTGGGATTACAGGCGCCGGCCACCACGCCTGGCTTATTTTTTGTAATTTTTTTTTAGTAGAGATAGGGTTTCACTATGTTGGCCAGGCTGGTCTTGAACTCCTGACCCTGTGATCTACCCACCTCAGCCTCCCAAAGTGCTGGGGTTACAGGTGTGAGCCACCACGCCCAGACAGGGCTCAGATCAATTTTCATAGAGCCGACAGTGAAGCTTATATTAGAAGGCAATACACTGATACCTGGCAACAAGTAAATTTTTCCCATTCTTATTTTGTAAATGAATGGGCATCTCTTACGGGGTCTCATCTTTCTGTAGGTAGCTCAATTTCTGTGTCCCATCCTCCAGCCTTTCAGAGATAAGACTCCTTTAACTCTGTCTGCAGGGACCAAACGCCCAACTGGTATTCAGTTCCAATAGTCCTTTGTGCTGTTTGGCTTCTGTTCACTGGTCTGACTTTGAAATTCTCCTTTTTTACTGGCACCTGAAGAGATCCCTTTCTTAATTTTGAGCTTTCCTATATCTTAAAAATTTTGTTGTTTTATTTTATTTCTGGAATCAGAGGAAGAAGTCCTTTGATTCCATTCAGCCTGCCATATTGGCTGGAAGTTGACTCAGAAGTAGTAGGCAACAAAGAAAATAAACACAGACACGGAGATGGGGAAGAGAATACCTTACATGTTGGTATGCAAAGTCATGATGTGGTTTTGTAAACACAAAAACAGACAGGACCACCTCCTGTCTGTAGCATTGTCCCCATAGACCAGATAAACTTTGCGTCTGAATTGGCCTCTTGATTTTCTTTTTCTTTTCTCTTTTTTTTAAGACGGAGTCTCGCTCTGTGGCCCAGGCTGGAGTGCAGTGGCCAGATCTCAGCTCACTTCAAGCTCCGCCTCCCGGGTTCACGCCATTCTCCTGCCTCAGCCTCCTGAGTAGCTGGGACTACAGGCGCCCGCCACCTCGCCCGGCTAGTTTTTTGTATTTTTTTTTTTTTTTTAGTAGAGATGGGGTTTCACCGTGTTAGCCAGGATGGTCTCGATCTCCTGACCTCGTGATCCACCCGTCTTGGCCTCCCAACGTGCTGGGATTACAGGCTTGAGCCACCGTGCCCGGCCAGCCTCTTGATTTTCTAAACAAGTGAGTATCCTTGCAAAAGAAGAGAAAACGCCCTGTATTCTATGTGAAATGTTTACTGCTTTTTATTAACTATTAACCAATGTATGACCATAGTAAAAAATTTCAAATACATGGAAGAGTTGAAAGAATAAATAATGTCATGAGCACAATGTAGCCAGAGTCCCAATACCTTTCCCAGAAGTCGCTATCACCAGTTTGGAGTGTTTCTTCCATATTTCTATATTTCATTTGTGCATTCCCCTTGTATAAAGAAAAATGTAACTTTCGTTTGCATGTATGTTTTATACATAATGAGAACATGATGCGTGTATTTTTTGCAACATGCTTTTATAACTTGGAGATGTTTTTATATTGTCTTTTATGGATATACCTCATCCTTTTCCCTATGATTTTTCTACAGGAAGCACATCTTTCTTCCCCTTAGTCATATGTCTGCATGTCACCAATCCTACTCCTGAATCCAGCAGTGAACCCATCTCTCAGACCCAGCATTTCAGCATATTACTCTTGGCCACAGTGTTGGGAAAAAAAAAGGGGGGGTGAGAGGTCGTAGGAATTGTCTCAGGATCATCAGTGCCAATCTTGGACTTTGACTAAAATTTGAAGAAAAACTGATGCTTTGTATTCTATAGTACTACAGGTAGCAAGGATTACTTAACCCCTATTGATGGGCATTTCATTTTATCCCATTTTTTGTTTTGTTTTAAACAAGGGAGGAATGGAAATGGTTATGCTCTTCTTTAATTCAAGTTTTCATGAATGAGAAAATTATTCATGTCCTTCTGTATTTCTTCACCTAGGTCTTGCGCATGACTTTTAGTATTTATTCCCATATAATTGATAGTTTTCATTGCCATTGGAAAGGGAATCTTTTTCTCTATTAAATTTTCAAATAGCTTTTTTTGTATGTGCGTTACAGAGTCTCACTCTTTCTCCCAGGCTGGAGTGCAGTAGTGTAATCTCGGTTCACGGCAACCTCCATCTCCTGGGCTCAAGCGATTCTCCTACCTCAGTCTCCCATGTAGCTGATACTACAGGCATGAGCCACCACACCTGGCTAATTTTTGTATTTTTCATACAGATGAGGTTTCCCCGTGTTGCCCAGGCTGATCTCAAACTCCAGAGCTCAGGTGATCCACCTGCCTTGGCCTCCCAAAGTGCTGGGATTACAGGTGTGAGTCACCATGCCCGGCTGTTTTTTGTTTTTTTGTTTTTTTAATTGGATCTTGTGTCTGGTCAACTTGACTTTGCTATTCATTTTTTTTTTAAATAAGTGATTCTCTTATTAATACTAATTTTGTCTCTTCCTTTTAAGTGTCCATACTTCTAATTTTCTTGTGTCTCTGTACTAGTTATGACCAACAGTATTGACTCATTTGTGGTGATGAAAGCTAACATCCATGGCTAGTTTGTGACTTTAGTATTTTACCTTTTAGGAACGACATTGGTTGTAAATATCCTTCCTTTATGTTCCTTTAAGAAGTTGAGACCTTAGGCTAATATTTTCTTAAATTAGGAATAAATGTTGATTTCTCAATTTTTTCATGGTGAAACAATCATGTTATTTTTCATAAATGTTTAAAGTGTGTTTATAATGTGTATTCTGTGAGTACAAGTTTTATAAATAACTATTACATCAAATTTATTGATTAATCAAAAACTCATAACACTTTACCTTTTTTACTTGATCTATTGATTTTTGAGAAGACTATTATTCTATATTATTATGATTTCTCCACTGTATTTCCTTATGTTTTTGCTTTATATATTTAAAAACACTATCAGATGCCTGATTTATCTATTTTGCTTGTATTTTGTCACTATAAAATATCTCCTTTTTACTTAAATTTTATTTTGCTTATTATTCTGTTACACCTATGTTCTTTTTGTTAGCATTTGACAAGTGTATCTTTCAATATTCCTTTTTTAAGGTGTGTCTTTTGTAGTACCATACCACTGATTTTTTTTTGTAAACCTAAATCAGATGATCTCCATCTTTTAATGGGAAATTTAACTCCATCTCATTTATTGTGATTACTGATAGTTTGGACTTATTTTTGCTTCCTTTCTGTCTTTTATTATTGATCAGATCAAATTTCCTTTGTTCCTTCTTCAATAATAGTTTAAAAATTTATGTCTTATTTATATCCTACTGTTTACATTAACATTTTATTTTACGTATTGTATTTTTCTATCAGTGGTTAGATTTAACCAGTGCAAGACACAAATCTTTTTTTTTTTTTTTTTGAGATGGAGTCTCGCTCTGTCTCCCAGGCTGGAGTGCAGTGGCGCAATCTCGGCTCACTGCAAGCTCCGCTTCCCGGGTTCACGCCATTCTCCTGCCTCAGCCTCCCGAGTAGCTGGGGCTACAGGCGCCCGCCACCACACCTGGCTAATTTTTTTTGTGTGTGTTTTTAGTAGAGACGGGATTTCACTGTGTTAGCCAGGATAGTCTCGATCTCCTGACCTCGTGATCCGCCTGTCTCGGCCTCCCAAAGTGCTGGGATTACAGGCATGAGTCACCGCATCCAGCCAGGACACAAATCTTAACAAATTACTTCCTTTTATAAAAAAATTATTTTGGCTACTCCTGGACCTTTCTAATTCTAAATACATTTTAGAGTCAGTTAGTTAATTTATACACACACACACACACACACATACAATTGCTAGGGTACTGATTGGGATTTTATTTAATCTATAGATTGGTTTGGGGAGAGTTGACATTATAATAGTATTTAATCTTCTAATCCATAAACATAACCGTCCAACTGTTTAGGTCTTTAAAAATTTCTCTCAATAACATTTGTAGTTTACTGTATAGAGCCTTTACATTTTATTATGTTTGTTCTTAGTTATTTGCTATATGATGGAACATCTAGTATTGCTCATTCTTCAGGATTTATGTTTTCCAATATTGTCTCTGCTCTGTTATGTCTACCTATTCTCTTTTTTGGAACTCCAATTAGAAATATGTTGGAGGCTGGGTGTGGTGGCTCACATCTGTAATCCCAGCACTTTGGGAGGCCAAGGTGGGCGGATAACCTGAGGTCAGGCATTCGAGACCAGCCTGGCCAACATGGCGAAACCCTATCTCTTTTGTATTTTTGTAAAAATACAAAAATTAGCCAGGCATGGTAGTGTGTGCCTGTAATCCTAGCTACTCAGGAGGCTGAGACAGGAGAACTGCTGGAACCTGGGAGGCAGAGGTTGCAGTGAGCTGAGATCACGCCACTGCACTTCAGGCTGGGTGACAGACCTAGACTCCATCTCAAAAAAAAAAGAAAAAGAAAAAGAAAAAGAAAAAGAAATATGTTGGAACTTACCCAATACCTCTTAAACTCTCTTTTATATTTTCCATCTCCTTGCTTTTCTGGACTATATTCTGGATAATTTCTTATGACCTATCTAATAGTCTGCTAATTAGCTATGCAATATTTTCTGCTAAGCCTATTGTGGGTTTTATTATTAGAAGTTTTTGTTTTTAATTATAATAATCATTTATAGTTTATTATTCACTAAAGACATTGTTAGACTTATCTTTTACTTTTTATTTTTTATTTTATTTTATTTTTTTGAGAAGGAGTCTTGCTCTGTTGCCCAGCCTGGAGTGCAGTGGCGCGATCTCGGCTCACTGCAAGCTCCGCCTCCCGGGTTCACGCCATTCTCCTGGCTCAGCCTCCGGAGTAGCTGGGACTACAGGCGCCCGCCACCATGCCCGGCTAGTTTTTTGTATTTTTTTTTAGTAGAGACGGGGTTTCACCATGTTAGCCAGGATGGTCTCGATCTCCTGACCTCGTGATCCGCCCGTCTCGGCCTCCCAAAGTGCTGGGATTACAGGCTTGAGCCACCGCACCCAGCCTTTTGTATTTTTTTAGTAGAGACGAGGTTTCACCGTGTTAGCCAGGATGGTCTGGATCTCCTGACCTCGTGATCCGCCTGTCTTGGCCTCCCAAAGTGCTGGGATTACAGGCTTGAGCCACCGCGCCCGGCCGTCTTTTACTTTTTAAAACGTGCTAAGCACGGTTGATTTCTAATTTGTTTTTCTATTGTCTATGGTTTCTCACTTACCATGACTTATTATATTTTTGATTGTGGGCTTCTTTTTTATTGTGAAGTTGTCATTTATTTCTTGTTCGTGTATCTACGGGTCAGCCACAGCAGGCTTCACCGGACATTGATCCAAGCAAATCACCTGCCCAAAGCTCAAATCAGAAAGACAGAATTGTTCACCCTCCTTCATTTATTGGATGGCATCCCAAAGTTCCATGGCAAAGGGCATGGATTTACAATCCCACTACAGGGATAAAGTTAATATTTGAGAATAATTATTTAGTCTATCACAATATGACTGCATAATGTAGTCTACCACAATATGCCTGCCTATTTGGCGGTTTCTGGGGTTTGTTTTCTGCTTCTCATGCTCCAAAAGTCATGAAAACTGAAGACGTAGGATCAGCACATATTCTCAGGGCAAAAGCAAGTCCAATGCCCTAGTTACATCTTTAAATTTCTCCTTTTGCTTAGACTTACTTCTGCCAAATCAGCCACACCAAAGGAAAAAAGGTTGTGGTTATTTTTCTTAAAATTTTAGTCAAAGTCCTGAGATTGGTATTGATGAGCCTGAGACAATTCCGATGACCCCCACCCCACCCTTTTTTTTTTTTCAACACCGTGGCTAAGAGTAGTATGCTGAAATGCTAGGTCTGAGTGATGGGTTCACTACTGGATTCAGGAGTAGGATCAGTGACTTGCAGACAATATGACTAAGAGGAAGAAAGATGTGTTTCCTATAGAAAAATCAGAGGAAAATGAATGCTGAGCAGGTAAGAGCAACAGATATCTACTGTTTGTGCTTATCTCTAAAATCATGGATTCCAACAGATGGGGATTATAGCAGAGGACACTCTGGGTGGAGTGAAGACATGAAGCTATGAAAGGGTGGGATTGTTCAGGGTAAATCATATCTTTTGATAAGAGTGTAGAATATATACTGGGCAATGGAGTGGAACAAAACTGGCATATTTGGGCCAGTCAGTGGCCAAGTGCTTGGCTAAGGCATTGGGACCTTATCTGGCAACCGATGAAGAGCCTCTCATTCAAATATTTTTTATAAGTTTCGACTCCTCCAGGATTATCAGGCAGGAAGGAAAAACAAATGATAAAGATAGGATATGCGAGGGAAGGATCCAAGGCAACAGGCTGATTAATGTGGGTCAGGATAAAAACAACTCAGTCAAAGGAGTGGACAGGAAGCAGAAACTGGGGACTGTCAGAGAGTGGAGGAGGAGAAAACTCTGGTTCCAGAGGTGACGCCAGAAAGAGATGTCCGCTGGATGCTCCTGCCCTGTTGAAGGACACAGTTGCTGGCAGCCATCAACACAGAAACAGTGGCCATCACCCTCAGTGAGTCTGCCATTTTCCCACCCATTCCCCCTTATTTAATTCTAGACTTGTTTTTTTCTCTAGTCCTCCTTGTCTCCCACGCAAGTTTAGACAGAACCATTCATTAGATGGCTAGCATCCTGCTTTTTCCAGCCCAATCACTTCCCTTTCATCTACTCGACAGATTTATCTCAGCATGTCATTTTTTCCTCTTTAGCCCTTGAGTTGTTCATCGATAAAACAGAACTGCCCTCCTGCCACATCCCCTTCCAGTTCTACTGTTCTCTGAATCCTCCAGTGCTCCATCCATCTCTCCCATCCCTTCTGATCTTCTTCCATGACCTAAACAAGCCCCCTTCTGGTCACTTCCTTTTATCTGGTGAAAGCCTACATACTGTTACACATTTAGGTTTCTATGTATATCTGCTATATCCAGCATGCAGCCTTGTACAGTTAAAATATATTGAGATGTTTATCTAACTTGTTTTAACCTTGGACTGTAAGCCCCTCATCATCCATGGGCTAAATTATCACCGTGACATGAAAAGTATGTTTATTGGAATTTTCTATATAGACAATGTATTAGTTGGGGAGAAGAGAGCCTAGATTAGACATCAAAGCTCTTGAGTGGGCTATTTACTAGTTAAGTGACTTTTAACCTCTTTAGGCTGGATTAATATTTGATTTCTCTGCCTCCCCGTGATGTGGAGAAGTGAATGTGAAAATAGACCAATCTACCTTTTCAAATGAGAAGTCCTACATCAATGTGAGGCAAGGCAACAAGCTTATTAGATTGATAATGAGCACTGTGTTCTAGTGCCAAGTGTAATCGGGGAGTGAGGTACAGCCAGAGCTCACAGAGCTGTTCTTTTTTTTTTTCTTTTCTTTTTTTTTTTTTTTTGAGACAGAGTCTCGCTCTGTCACCCAGGCTGGAGTGTAGTGGCGCGATCTCGGCTCACTGCAACCTCCACCTCCCGGGTTCAAGCGATTCACCTGCCTCAGCCTCCCGAGTAGTTGGGATTATGCACTACCACACCCGGCTAATTTTTGTATTTTTAGTGGAGACGTGGTTTCACCATGTTGGCCGGGATGGTCTTGATCTCCTGAACTCATGATCTGCCCGCCTCAGCCTCCCAAAGTGCTGGGATTACAGGCATGAGCCACTGCGCCCGGCCAGCATTGCATGTTATATGTGGATTATGTTTGCAAATCAGTCAAAATTGCCCTGGAAGTGACTTTAGATCACACATGAAGGGCAGGATACCCTATGTTGTGTTACTATGGAACATTAAATGTGTTCCATCCAAAACTAAGATGCTTATATTTGTTCCTCTAAGGCTTCTTTAGTCAGGGTTGCTCAACAGCCCTTATTTAATTCCATTTCATCTGTAAGGGTATCTTTTTAGCTAGCATTACCTATGAGTTCAGCCACACGAAAAACGTCTTTTGGTTCTTTCTCAATGTTGGAAAACACTTCGGATATCCCACAAAGTATTCCTACAGGCTTTATCAGCACACACCCATTGTTTTATCATTTTATTATATATTTTGCCAATTCACTATAATTGATTTCTCATAAATGTTATGTATACACATTAAAGGTATGGATGATACAGCTCCACAGTAACAGAAGTAAAAATGAATTGATAGCGTAACTCAACATTCTCAAGGCCTTACTGACCTGTGGGCACAAATGCAACATCAGCGAAAACCACCCAAATTCCAGCGGCTCTCACAATGCTGAAAATTTCTACAGTGTGTTTCTCAAATATTTCTGGTGATCTCTAGGGAGAGGCCTCATAGGTGCTCATGAGCAAGACTGACCCTGTTGGTGGCTGCCCCCATATAATTCCTCCTGCATGGAAGGGCCTCATCTGTATGCAAATTCCTGCAAGTGCGTCACCCCCATCAGTGCTCCTGAACAGGTGTGTGTAGCTGGCATCACTGCTATGGTAGTAAGAGTCATTAATGGAATTATGAATCTTGCTTATATATTATCGTATGCCTTGCCAAACCTCTTCACATTGGATTATGTCAGGAGGTGAATAATTAAGCAGGATATGCGTTCGGATAAAAGTGAAGGTCATGACGATCTCATTAGACCATCAAAGGGTCCGGTTATTAATATGGAAACAGTACAATCAATACAGGACTTCTCATAAAAGTAATAACTATATGACCGGGCACGGTGGCTCACGCCTGTAATCCTAGCACTTTGGGAGGCTGAGGTGGGCGGATCACGAGGTCAGGAGATTGAGACAATCCTGGCTAACACGGGTGAAACCCCATCTCTACTAAAAATACAAAAAATTGGCCGGGTGTGGTGGCACATGCCTGTAGCCCCAGCTACTTGGGAGGCTGAGGCAGGAGAATCACTTGAACCCTGGAGGCAGAGGTTGCAGTGAGCCAAGATTGCACCGCTGCACTCCAGCCTGGGTGACAGAGCGACACTCCATCTCAAAAAAAAAAAAAGTAATAAATATATAATCAAGTATTATGTATTTATCATTAAATATAAATAATAAATATACACACAAGTAGAATAAAACATAGAACTTTTCCTTCGGTAACACTAGGTAGTGTCTTAACAGATGCCCTCCTGACTTTAAACATAAAGTTACCTCATTTAGCTAGAAAGATACTTGAAGTTTGAAGAAAAACGTATTGCACATTCCCTTTTAAACACGTCACTAACATTCTGTTTAAAATAAGTTTACCTTAGGGGTCCCAGTGTTTGGGGCAGGCTTCTGAATGCTCAAATTCAGGGAATATTTTCCTCACCTGGGTATTTATTTTTACCTTCCTCTGGGCTCGTATTTCTTCTTTCAGAGAGGGCAGAGGGATGAGTTTGCTTGTTTCTTGTTTTTGAATTGACGAGTGGAGAGGCAATACAGGGTTGACTCAGGGGACAGGAATAGCCTCACCATTCCTTGGAGGTGAGTGGGTCTCCTGATTGAGGGGAGTTTCTGTCTTGGCCAAGGGGCCCCTGGACAACGTCTCGATTTTCTTCCTGAAGCAACTGGATCTGCTGCCTCTCCCAGCACATCTGCGTGTGGAGTTGGTCCCAGTTGCATATCCCTGCCCTCCCCTCCCAACAACATCTTGACGGAGCTCTTTCTCTCGTAGCTCAGGGGCAGGGGGCATTTTTGCAGATGGAAAGCTAGAGGCAGACAGGCTTGCTGAGGTCTGAATAGGTCTTGCCTTAGGATCCTAAGAGAAAAGGAATTCCCAGAGCTGCCTCGTTTCCTTGGAAGACCTATTCTTATGGGTCTTTTCTTTTCATTCTTTAGACTGAAGATTCTTCCTGGGCTCAAGGGAAAGGCAAGTGGAAACATTCTGAACAACACCCATTTTGGCATCCAGGACTCATTTGGCAACAAGCAGGTGCTTTTACCCAAAGATATGGATGGAAGGATAAGAGAGGAACTGGGTTCTATCATCTATCTATCTATCTATCTATCTATCTATCTATCTATCTATCTATCCATCCATCCACCTATCTATCCATCGATCGATCTGCCTATCTATCCATCCATCCATCCATCCATCCATTAAGGAATGGGAAAGGATAGATATGGAAGAATGTTTTGTTTTGTTTTAACAAAAATGCTGTTGAAAATTCTTTAGGGTGAGAGTAACACAATCGTGGAGTTACTGTTAGCATCAAGATGTGAGAATGTATTGTTGTGTTATAAATTTTACTTTCTTTCTTAAGCATCCAGGCTGTTTCTAAAGAAGCTTTTTATTTCCTCACCAGGTTCTTACTTTACCTGACATCTTATGACAACAAAACCATGGTGGATGCTTGTGTACAAGCTCAACAGTCCTTTGAGTCAGAATTCTGATTCTTACATACATGCGGGCACACACACACACACACACCCTTAAAGATAAATTAATTAAATGAATTAAATATTTGGAGATCATTATAAACAGGAGATATATGGAGGACAGACAAATAATTCTCAAATCATGAAACTTGCTTAAGTAACTAATTTACAATGCTGAGAAAGGCTTAGTCATCTACTTTAAGAAATTAAATCTTTCATAAAGAACACTGAATAAAGCAAGGGTTGAATGGCTACTGGATTTCTTAACCAACACCTCAATCTGAGTGGTTTTAGCTGGATGGTCTCTTCTCAGGATGCTCCAGGCCCAGGTCAGTTCTACCCTCTGCATTAGTGTCCTAGGGCTGCCATAGCAAAATGCCACAGACTGGGGTGGCTTAAGCAACAGAAATGAATTTTTCTCACAGTTCTGGAGGCTGGAAGTCCAAGATCAAGGTGTCAGCAGGTTCAGCTTCTCTGGAGGCCTCTCTCCTTGGCTTGCAGAGGGCAGCCTTCTTGCTATGTCCTCACATAGCCTTTCCTCTGTGCACACTCATCCTTGCTGTTTCCTCTTCTTTTGAGGACACCAGTCAGGTTGGATTAGAGCCCACCCTAGTGACTGCATTTTAAACTACTCATCTCTTTAAAGGCTCTATCTCCAAACAGATCACATTCTGATGAACTAGGGCTTATGCCTTCAACATATAAACATTGTAGGGGAACACCATTTAATCCATAATACCTCATAAATGCTCTCCTGCAGCTTGTACTCATTTGGACTTGAGGTGCTCTCTGTGCCATTAATTACCTTTGAACAAACCTTGGCCTGCCAAGTCCAGGATATGTGCTCACTGATTAACTTAATTAATTTTTTAAGTGGATGACTAAGCCTTTCTCAGCATTGTAAATTAGTTACTTAAGCAACTTTCCTATGGTTTGAGAATTATTTATCTGCCATTCATACCTCTCCTGTTTATAATGATCTCCAACTATGAGTTTCAAAAACCCCAGCAAAAGTCAAACACATCATCTCTCTACAAAAAGTTATTTTCTTTCACTATTCATGTCCTCATTTCCTGTGAAAATAGGCTCTCCTTTGAGACACCCTCTAAACTGGACTAGATCTGTCTAAATGTGGAGAACATAATCTTTCAGCCACTTCCTCATTCCTTTATTTATTTATTTTTTTTGTTAGACGGTATCTTGCTCTGTTGCCCAGGCTGGAGTGCAGTTGTGTGATCTTGGCTCACTGCAACCTCCGCATCCCAGGTTCAAGCGATTCTCCTGCCTCAGCCTCCTGAGTAGCTGGGATTACAGGTGTCCGCCACCATCCTGGTGAATTTTTGTATTTTTTTAGTAGAGATGGGGTTTCACCATGTTGGTCAGGCTGGTCTCGAACTCCTGACCTTGTGATCCTCCCACCTCAGCCTCCCAAAGTGCTGGGATTACAGGCATGAGCCACCACACCTGGCCGCCACTTCCTTATTCTACATGGAACCAAGCACTCTTTTATTTTGATATCTGGTACTCTTTGAAGTGGATTTGCTCATCCTTCGCGGCTTCATCCTCTGTGTTTGCCTCCCTAGACCTTGACATAGAGTCAGCAGTGCCCCTGTGTTGGGGCATCCATACTTCCAGTACCGCAATTGGCATATTGGGAGGTTTGGGTTTCCATCTTTGTGCTCTCAGCAGATGCGATCCTCTTCAAACAAAGTGACAATAATGATGGGCATGGGAGAAGTGAAGGGAGAATAAAAGGGGGCATAGCCCTATAACACAGATAGACGGGTAGACTGTGGCCCAGAGCATGGAGTGACTTACGTTCAGGGAGCCTGTTGTGGCATGAAAGGGACTAGGAAATAGGAATTAAATGATCTCCTAGAGTCTCCTCCAGCAATAGCTCAATAGCCCCAGCTTCAGACTTTGGGACATCTAGTTCAGTGGTCTTCTCACAGTGTGTATAAAATCTTTCCAAAAGAATAATGTTCTTTATCAACATCAGAGATGACGAATACTTCATAGTGAAATCATCTCTCAATTATATTTGTAATATAAAGCAAATGATGTGACATACAATCCCAGCCATAGGAAGTTGGCTGGAACTTGGATGAAAAGATCTATGTCAGGGCTGAGCTTGAGTCCCTACCTCTTTTTTTTTTTTTTTTTTTTTTAAGATGGAGTGTCTCACTCTGTCACCCAGGCTGGGGTGCAGTGGTGTGATATCGGCTCACTGCAACCTCTGCCTTGTGGGTTCAAGCGATTCTCCTGCCTCAGCCTGCCTAGTAGCTAGAATTACAGGCACCCCCTGCCCAACCCCATGTCCAGCTAATTTTTTTGTATTTTTAGTAGAGACAGAGTTTCACCATGTTGGCCAGGCAAGTCTCAAACTCCTGACCTCAGGTGATCTGCCCGCCTTGGCCTCCCAAAGTGCTGGAATTACAGGCATGAGCCACTGCACCCGGCTGAGTCCCCACCTCTATAGGACCATTTGGGAGACTTTGTGGTCTTTGCTTTCTCTGAAGGTGCTCAGAGATAAGGATGCCATGTGGTATATGTCCTTTTCTTTAACCGAGTCATAGCTTTGCATCTTTTCTTGTCCCAGAATCAAAGTGCTAATTATTTATTTTATTTTATTTTATTTTATTTTTGAGACAGTCTCACACTGTCGCCCGGGTTGGAGTGCAGTGGCACAATCTTAGCTCACTGCAACCTCTGCCTCCAGGGTTCAAGAGATTCTCCTGCCTCAGCCTCCTGGGTAGCTGGGATTACAGGCACCCGCCACTATGCCCAGCTAATTTTTTGGTATTTTTGGTAAAGATGGGGTTTCACCATGTTGGTCAGGCTGGTCTCAAACTCCTGACCTCGTGATTCACCCACCTCGGCCTCCCAAAGTGCTGGGATTACAGGCGTGAGCCACCGTGCCAGGTCAAAGGGCTGATTATCTTAACAGCGACCCCCATCAGAACCTCACTGGCCGGCTGGCTGCGTTCATTTCTCACTCATCTTCGGAGGGTGCCTGAGGCGTATGGAGTCTTACTTTTTGTGATGCCCTACAGAAGGAAGGTAGGAGCTTCAGCAGAGAGAAGGGGTATGCAAGATTTTAGCATTCAGCGTATATCATATATACAACATATACCAGAGGAAAGGGCTAATGAAACATTTGCAGTGATTCTTACTGCTTTTGTGATCTGCTTTTCTTTTTCTTTTTTCTTTTTTTTGAGATGGAATCTTGCTCTGTTGCCCACGCTGGAGTACAATGGCGCGATCTGGGCTCACTGCAACCTCTGCCTCTTGGGTTCAAACGATTCTCCTGTTTCAGCCTCCCGAGTAGCTGGGATAACAGGCGGGTGCCATGACACTCGTCTAACTTATTGTATTTTTAGTAGAGACGGGGTTTCTCCATGTTGGCCAGGCTGGTCTCAAACTCCTGACCTCAGGTGATCCACCCACCTCGGCCTCCCAAAGTGCTGGGATTACAGGCATGAACCACTGTGCCCAGATATTGTGGTCTGCCTCTTATAATTTCTTTATTTCATCTCTTCTAATCCTCAGTAGCCTCCTTGCTAGCCTACAGCCCAAAATCACAGACATGCTTTTATTTGCACATGGATTACTCTTCAAAGGAGCGCTAATTAGGTGGTAGGAAGATTACTTGGACAAATAATGTTTTAATGAGATTTTCTCAAATTAATTCATCTTCAAAAATATGCTGAGATAGATTGGATAGCAAATAACTCATGTCAAAATAATTGTTTCTAAAAATTGAAATCATGAAAGAACTGGAAAAGATATAGTGACAAATAATTATTAAAATTTTTTATTTTAAATTATTAAAAGTTATTTAATAATTTTAAGTGACTTAAAAAATTATTTATTTTATTTTTGAGACAGAGTCTCACACTGTCGCCCGGGTTGGAGTGCAGTGGGAATTCTTTTTAACAGAAAAAGCAGCTGGGCGCGGTGGCTCATGATGAAACCCCGTCTCTACTAAAAAAAAATACAAAAAATTAGCGGGGCGTAGTGGCGGGCGCCTGTAGTCCCAGCTACTCGGGAGGCTGAGGCGGGAGAATGGCGTGAACCCGGGAGGCGGAGCTTTCAGTGAGCTGAGATCGCGCCATTGCACTCCAGTCTGGGCAACAGAGCGAGACGCTGTCTCAGAAAAAAAAAAAAGAAAAAAAAAATTAGTTGGGCTTGATGGCACAAGCTACTCTGGAGGCTGAGACAGAAGAATCGCTTGAACCCGGGAGGCAGAGCTTGCAGTGAGTTGAGATCGCGCCATTGCACTCCAGCCTGGGGGACAAGAGCAAGACTCCGTCTCAAAAAAAACAAAACAAAACAAAAAAAGAGAATAAGACAAGGTTGATGTATATACATCCCCGAATAGTCGTACGGAGTTTGCATTTAGAGTGTTCACTGTGTGCCGACCAAGATATTACTTGCTGGAATTTCAGAGATAAGTGAGAAATTGTTTGTATCCTTCAGGAACCCACAGACAATGAGATTTATGGGAGACAGGTAGAGGAAGGATTCCCGATTGAGGGTAGAGGGTGTATTGTTACGGTGTAAACAGCTGCATGAAATTAGGAATGTCTCAGTCATATAGGAAGGGTCAGGAAGAAGCTAGGTTAGTTGGAGCATCAGGTTTGTGCAGGATGTTAGATTAAACACACATCTGAAAGAGAAGTCTGTGGATGCCAGGATGAAGAGCAAGAAGCTGTTGAATACCTCAGGCCCAGGAAAGGATATGATAAAAATTGTATTTCAGGAATATTTCTATCTTATAACTTAATTAACATCTTTTTCTATTTTAGAAAACCAAGATAAGTGGGTCATACCCAAAGCAAAATGAAAGATTTGAACCAGGTAGAAAATGACAAGCACTTGCTAAACGGACAGAGAATCTGAAGTTCTAAAGCTTTGGGTAAAGAATTGGCGTTGGGAGTAGAGATACAGGCATATTTTGGAATGGAATATTTTGACTTTGCTATTTTATGACTCATTGTAGCAAAACTATCACTCATTTCTTTTTTTTTCTTTTCTTTTTTTTTTTTTTTTTTTTTTGAGACGGAGTTTTGCTTTTGTCACCCAGGCTGGAGTGCAATGGCACCATCTCAGCTCACTACAACCTCTGCCTCCCGGGTTCAAGCGATTCTCCTGCCTCAGCCTCCTGAGTAGCATCACGCCCGGCTAATTTTTGTATTTTTAGTAGAGACGGGGTTTCACCATGTTGGCCAGGATGGTCTCAAACTTCTGACCTCAGGTGATCCACCCGCCTTGGCTTCCCAAAGTGCTGGGATGACAGGCGTGAGCCACCGCGCTCAGCCCACCTATATCATTTTTGAACATCCTCATGGGAGCCCTGAAATGCCCCCAGTCAGAATGTTCTCAAGCACAACATGGCAACCACATCACCCTAATAAGAACTGGCTTATTTAAGGAAATGATGGCTCATTTAGTCTTTGAAAGAACCCCTTGATAAATTTGTGAAGCAACCAGAGTGATTTGTTAGAACTTCTAAACAGAGAAACTCAGCAGTTTCAGGTTGGAACTTTCCTGCTTTGAGCTGGATGCTACAGTGAAACTTTTGTATAACGAAGAACATATACAATGTAGTTTTCAATAAGATATTAGGATAAGCAGACAAGGACTTTAAAATAACTTGAATTAATTCAGGAAAACAGATGAAAGAGTGGAGAAGTTTACCAGAGAACTCAAATCTCAAAAAAAAATAAATAAATAAAATAAAAATAAATAAAGATAGCCAATGGGAATTCTAAAAATGAAATTAAAATGCAGTGTCAGAGGCCAGGTGCAGTGGCTCACATCTGTAATCCCAGCACTTTGGGAGGCCGAGGCGGGCGGATTATGAGGTCAGGAGATCGAGACCGTCCTGGTTAACACGGTGAAACCCCGTCTCTACTAAAAATACAAAAAAAATTAGCCAGGTGTGGTGGCGGGCACCTGCAGTCCCAGCTACTCGGGAGGCTGAGGCAGGAGAATGGTGTGAACCCAGGAGGCGGAGCTTGCAGTGAGCCAAGATCATGCCACTGCGCTCCAGCCTGGGCAACAGAGCGAGACTCCATCTAAAAAAAAAAAAAAAAAAAAAATGCAGTGTCAGAAATTAAGAACTCAGGTTGAGTGTGGTGGCTCATGCCTGTAATCCCAACACTTTGGGAAGCCAAGGCAGGAGGATCACTGGAGCATAAAAATTCAAGACCAGGCTGGGCAACATAGGGAGATGGTGTCTCTACAAATAATAAAAAACAATTAGCCAGGTGTGGTGGTGTGTGCCTGTAGTCCCAACTACTTGGGAGGCTGAGGCAGGAGGTTTACTTGAGCCTGGGAGGTCTAAGCTGCAGTGAGCTGTGATCGTGCCACTGCCCTCCAGCCTGGGCAGCAGAGCCAGACTCTGTATAAAAAAAAATTAAGGAGCTGGGGGCAGTGGCTCACACCTGTAATCCCAGCACTTTGGGAGGCTGAGGTGGGCAGATCACGCGGTCAGGAGTTCGAGACCAGCCTGGCCAATATGGTGAAACCCTGTCTCTACTAAAAATACAAAAATTAGTTGGGCATGGCGGCACGTGCCTGTAATCCCAGCTACTCAGGAGGCTGAGGCAGGAGGATTGCTTAAGCCTAGGAGGCGGAGGTTGCCGTGAGCCGAAGGTTGCAGTGAGCCGAGATTGCTCCATTGCACTCCAGCCTGGGTGACAGAGTGAGACCCCATCTCAGAAAAAAAAAAAAAAAGATTAAGGAACTGAAAACAGCAGAATGGTCACAGCAGAAGACACAACAAATAAATACAACTACAGTTCAATAGAAAATATCCCTATAAGGGGTAAATGAGTTGTGAAACATTCGTATCATGGAATACCTCTCAGAACAACAAAAAACAAAAAAATAGAAACCACTGATACAACCTGAATGACTCATGTAGAAATCGTGTGACGAAAGCAAAGCACAAAAAAAGCACATACTCTATGATTCCACTTATGCAAAATTCAAGAACAGCTAAAAATGACCTATGGGTGGTTGATGTCAAACTGGTGGTTATTTCTGAGGGTAGAGGTTGACTAGGTATGAGGAAACATTTGGAGGTAACAGAAAATTCCATCATTTGATCTGCATGGTGGTTACATGGGTGCATACACGTGGACAATTCCACTGAGCTGTATATGTACGGTTTGTGCGCTTTACGGTGTATAAGAAATAGCTCCATTTAAAAACATACCAAAGAGGGCATTTCCCCCCCGATGTGATGTCTGTTATTTACTCCTCCTCATTTTTCCCGAGCTGGGAGGAGGGCCCCTCGGTGTCCTCAGTTGCCTCTATGGATGCTGGAAAGTTTGTCAACGAGGAAGGAACCTGAATGCTCTCAGGAAGCTGCAGAGTACGTACCATGAGGTGCAGAGCTGGACGCAGGAGGGGTCAGGTCTCCTTTGGGGAGCACCTACCCTGAGGTCTGGAGGAAGACAGCTGGGACCCTGGCTTTCTGGTGGGTGAGCACACCTCTGCAGAAGCACTAAGATGTGGAAGCAGAGCCTAGGGACCCTGAAAGACTTTGGCAAGATGTGATCGAAAAATTTTGAAGTGATCAAATATCTATATCTATATTTATTTATTTATATATACACACATTTATATATACTTAATATAACTTAATATATATTATACTTAATATTAATATATACTTAATATGTACTTAATATTAAACATATACATAAATATATAAATATGCTTATATATTATATAATAGCATAGTTATATGTTATATAAATAATATATATTTATATTATGTATTTACATATATTTATTTAACAAAATAGTATTAAATACATATATAGATATATTTCTATATCATATATTTTATATATGATATATTTTATATATAATATATTTCTTTATTAAATAAATATATATACACATACACACACACACACATATATATATGGAGAGAGAGAGAGAGTCCTATTGTATACAGCAGAGAAATGAAAAGGCATAATTTTCCTAGGTGGACAGTTTTTGTACCTTCATGGAAGGGGTCAAGGAGAGTTGAGCGTGTCATTCTGGGGCGTTGTGGAAGCATGGCGGCAGGAGTTCTGACCGAGGAGAAGCCAGTGGGGACGTTGGCACAGACCACCCTGCCCTTCACTTCCCATTTCACAGCACTTTGCCAAGTTCCACTGTTCACTCCTCTGAGCCTTAACTTGCCCTTTCGGCATTTTCCTCCAAGTACAGATCAAGCCCTTAAAACAGTCCGTGTGCACTTAGGATGTGATACACAAGTGGCTAGATTTTGCCTTACTGGCCGTCAGTTTAAATTTCCCGGAACATGTTGAGTCTCTGGGGAGTTCAGAGAAGCAGGAAGGACTTAGTAGATAGAACTGGTGGGTGAAGAGCTGACTTTGAAGGGAGGAAGGGTGAAATTTTGTGGCTGATCTGAAAGAAGGTTCTAGAGCCTGTAGGGAGGCATGGCCCTTTTAGTGGCTAGAGATTAGTGCAAATTTTTAGCCAGATCAAGTTTTTGAACAGCTTTCTTTCAAAGCATTTGGAACATTCTCAGTTGAACAAGTACACGTAGCTGGCCTGGCATGACTACAGAGTCTACACTGTAGACAGATCAAAGGTGGAGGATATTTAAGCACACCCCAGGTTATTCCTTAGGTAACCCCTTGAAGTATATCATTATCTAAAATGAGCATGTCCTTACTGAAGATACATAGGATGAGGCAGACCTGATGGAGACCCTAGGAAATTATAAATATGTCATAAATATGAAAGTGTAAACTTGCATGCATGCAAATGGTTTAAAGAATAATAAAAGATTACTTATGAAATGACTACTAAACTTAAGGAACACCAACTTTCTTTCTTTCTTTTTTTTTTTTTTCTGAGGCAGAGTCTTGCTCTGTCACTAGGCTGGAGTGCAGTGGTGCGACCTTGGCTCACTGCAACCTCTGCTTCCCAAGTTCAAGCAATTCTCATGCCTCAGCCTCTTGAGTAGCGGGGATTACAGGCGCCCTCCACCACGCTCTACTAATTTTTTTAGAGATGGGGTTTCACCATGTTGGCTAGGCTGGTCTCGAACTCCTGACCTCAGGTGATCCACCCGCCTCAGCCTCACAAAGATAAGGTCACATTCTAAGGTACTGGAGGTTAGAAAATCATATTTTTTAATAGGAGAGACAGAATTCATCCTATAACATGAGGTGATTAGGGATCATTTAATGAAGGGGCATCGCAAAGATTTTGTCAGGATTAAGGGATTCCAAGAAAGGACAAAGAAGCACCCAGGGCCAGCAGCAGCTGGACCCATGAATGCCCCTAGGCCCCAAGGGGCAAAGGGCAGGAGTGGCTCCTGAGGGTAACCAGTGGTTCAGTGGCAGGTTGCCACTGCAGCCTTAGTCTCTCCCTGCCAGCCAGGGTGGCTGAGCCCGGTCAGTAGCCAACAGACAAGGGCACCTATTGCAGCGGCCACAAGTGCCAGCACTAAGATGGAGCGCTCACAGCATCCGGAGGGGCACAGATGGTTCCAGGCGCTGATTGTGGCTATGCCCAGCTGTGTGTCTTCATCTGTGTGGTCTTCTTGCAGCCACATCTAGGGTGGCCCCTGAGGCTCCAAGAACTGTGCTCTCTGTAAAGATTCTGGTCTCGGGCCGGGGCAGTGGTTCACGCCTGTAATCCCAGCACTTTGGGAGGCCAAGGTGGGAGTTGATCACCCAAGGCCAGGAGTTCGAGACCAGCCTGGCCAACATGGTGAAACTCTGTCTCAACTAAATACAAAAAATTAAATGGGTGTCATTGCAGGCACCTGTAATCCCAGCTACTTGGGAGGCTGAGGCAGGATAATCACTTCAACCCAGGAAACAGAGGTTGCAGTGAGCCTAGATCACACCACTGCACTCCAGCCTGGGCAACAAGAGCCAAACTCTGTCTTAAAAAAAAAAAAAAAAAAAAGGCCAGGCGTGGTGGCTCATGCCTGTAATCCCAGCACTTTGGGAGGCTGAGGCGGGCAGATCACCTGAGGTTGGGAGTTCGAGACTAGCCTGACCAACATGGAGAAGCCCCGTCTCTACTAAAAAATAAAAAATAAAAAAAAAATTAGCCAGGCCTGATGGCGTATGCCTGTAATCCCAGCTACTCAGGAGGCTGAGGCGGGAGAATCCCTTGAACCCGGGAGGCGGAGGTTGCGGTGAGCCGAGATCTCGCCATTGCACTGCAGCCAAAAAAAAAAAAGATTGTGTGTGGTCTCCCCAGAGAAGAGCCCAGCTGTGAACAGTGGCTGTCAGGGCAACTGATTGCTTTGTCTCTCTGCTTCTTTAGGTTACCCACACTTTCTAATGTTAAACATTTTATAGATATGGGTGGTTGGGGGTGGGAGGAGAAAACCACCTGTGCTTCTCTCTATGTGGAGTGTGAGGACTGCTTCACCCCTTGCAGTGTCTTGGCGCAGTCCCTTTAAGGTCTGGGGCAGTTACTGGGGCCTGGATTCCACTCCTCCTGGGTCCCAGGAGCTAACTGCCCGTGTTCTGCCCAGGGCAGCTGTGTCTCATAGAACATAATCACCTTCCGCTGTCTCATCGTGACATGGGTCTATCAGCCCTTCCGATGAATTCAGGCTGATGCGAAGACCTAATGGAATCTTGCAAGGGGAAGCCCATTGGAAATTGTGAATGGAATTAGGTGGGTTACTGCTGCTGTGCGGAAGGGTTTCCTGGAGAGATGAGCTGTAAAATTGGTTTGGAGACACAGTGCCCCCCGGTGGCTATTTGTCATATTACATGGCATTTAATTAATTAATTAATTATTATTTTTTTTACCCCCACTATGTTTCAAGATAAGGATTGTGGATTTTCATTCATAGGCCAATGAGCTACCCCATCCTGAGAGCGCATCAGGGCCTGAGTGGGCGCAGGGACATCTGAAATCACCAGGGAGCATTTAGCCAGAGGGAGGCCAAAGCCCATGGACAGGACATTTAACTGCAGGGCGCTTAGGCTGCCCACCAGGTAGACTGGCCAGGTCCACCCGCAAGTCTCTGACCTCCCTCTGCCAGTTGGCAGGGGATCAGTGGAGCAGAGCCACTTAAACCGGAGAGTCCTTCGTGGTCCGTTGCTCCACGTGGCTTCTTTCGGGGAATCCCAGGTGTCTGCTGTCACCCTGCCTCAGAGTCCTCACTCTCCCAGAATGTGGCTTTCAGTACCAGTGTGGACAATTCCAGACACAATCCCTTCCTGCTCCCCCTCCATCCCTTTGGGGTGTTCTCGGCCTGGAACTCACCTGTGACCAGGCAGAGCCCTAAAGGGAACAGGTAAGGGCCCTACAGCCTGGATCTGGGTCGTGGCCACGCTCTGCTGGCATATCACCCTTGGTGTGTCCCAGGATTGGCTGCTGTGACCCTGGCTCCAGCTGCTCCGGTCCCAAAGCTGGATCCCTACTCTCTGGTCACCAGTTAAGTTTCAGGCCTCTCCCCTTTTGATTGCAGCCCTTACCCCACCCTCTATTGCTTCATCCTGAGCACCCCAATATACCCTCCACCCACTAACAACAACCTCTCAAAAGACAGTTCCCTTGCAGGCTCCAGGCCTGCCGTGCCTGCCTGCTTCGGTGACTCCCTAAGTTCTGACCTGACATCGTGCCTCCACGGTCGCAGGACGGGACCAGCAGCCTGGTCCTGGGGTAGGCTGGACTCCAGGTGATCAGTGATCCTGGGCATTTTGCTTTCTAAATCAGGATTTACAGATGTGCATATGTGTACCCTATATATGTCGTTTTGTAAATGATTTAGGTTCAGGGAAGAAATTTTTGCCCTCTTTCATCTACAAATGTTAGAAAAGCTCGAGTCGTTACAATATTAGTGCAAAAAGGTACCCTATGCTTTCCGAGTGCCCAAGATTCATTTACTGGTTTTCATTTGTTTTTTTTCTTTTTTTGAGACGGAGTCTCGCTCAGTTGCCCAGGCTGGAGTGCAGTGGTGTGATCTCGGCTCACTGCAACGTCTACCTCCTGGGTTCAAGAGATTCTCCTGCCTCAGCCTCCTGAGTAGCTGGGATTATAGGTGCGTGCCACTACACTCGGGGAATTTTTGTATTTTTAGTAGAGACGGGGTTTCCCTATGCTGGCCAGGCTGGTTTCAAACTCCTGACCTCAGGTGATCCGCTCACCTTGGCCTCCCAAAGTGCTGGGATTACAGGCGTGAGCCACCACACCTGGCCTCATTTACTGTTTTGTATAAGAAAAAGGAGACTACACGAAGTGCCCACCTCCAAGGACAGCATGGCGTTTTAAATGCTTTTTGCTTTGAGAATTGAAGGAAAGGCTGAAATAAGGTGGATACCTGGGCAGAGGTTCTCAGCATTTGTTAAAAGCAATGTGGAAGCTAAAATTCCAGCTTAGCTGCGTGGGTGGGGATGGTGGGGGCGGAGGTGCAGGTGAGAGCTGGGGATGGAGTTGGGAGGGGTCTGAGGCCAATGAAATCAGTCTGGAAGGGGCTGATTCTCACACACCCCTAACTCTAGAGCTGCTAGCCACACGTGGCTATTTAAGTTTAAATTAATTATAATTAAATAGCATTACAAATTCAGTGTCTCAGACACAGAGGGCCACGTTTCGAGGGCCCAGCAGCCACATGTGGCCAGTGCTGCCATGGTGGACAACGCAGATTATAGAATATTTCCATCCTCGCAGCACTGTTCTAAAGGGTCGTCAAGTCCTGTCTCGTGGGTGGAGGTGAAGTGGCCAGGTCAGCCTTCTATACAGTGGAGGTGGTTTTCAGACTGAGTTCCTGAGCACATACGCATACAATGTGAGTGTGTGTATGTCGGGGTTAGAGGCATTGCAGCTCATGTTTCCTGCTGAGTCGTCACCCTACAGAGCAGGGAAGCTTCTGGAAGTGTGACCTGGGAATGTGGAGAACCCCAGGCTCTGTAGCTTCTGAGCTGGCTCCAGGCCATCCTCACTGTCAAGGGGCGACCCCACACAGATGAGGGGTGGGGCTGCAAGGGCCCCCAGTGTGGAGCACAGGACAGAAGAGCCAGCACCTGCCAGAAAAACCTTTATTTCCAGGGGGTGGCCCATTTGGCCTGCTGCAGTTACCCCTCCTCCGGGACATTGAGCTTCTCCTTCACCCCACAGGCCACTACGGCGAAAAAGAACTCCGGGAAGAAGGTGCGGACGTACACGGCGGCCTTGGGAATGGGGTTGGCCATGAACACCTCTTGCTTTTTCCTCCGCACGGTGCGCATCACCTCCTCCGCCACCTCCACGGGGTGCACGCCGTAGGTCAGCTTCCTGAAAAAGACTGAACGGCCCCAGTTGGGGGTGGGGTTATGGCCTCAGTGGGGAGCCAGCTGGTCAGAGCCCTGCACTTGCACAAAGGCTGGGGGGCGGGAAGCCTGGGCTGTCCCCGGTGTCACAGGTTCCAGGCCCCCTCCGCCGCCCGCGGACTGCGGCACTCTGCGGGAGGCACTCCACTCTCCGGGCTTCCTTCTGCCTCGTCGTCTATAAGGTGGAGCTGGTTTCCTACCCTGATAATTTCGCAGGGCGATTACGTGTGGGGGAAGGGATGCAAAAGAGGTTAGGATCTAAGAAGGTGCCAGGTGGATTAATGGGCTGTTTGTGACGGTCGTGAGGCTGTGCTTGTCAGGAGCATCCTGGAACCCCTGGCTGCCCCCTATCTTGGATCGTCTTGGTTCCTCAAGGTGGAAGCCTTGGGCAAGGTGTAGCGCCTGTACGCTTAGCGTATCCTAGAGTAGTGGCCATAATAAGGTGCACTGATAGATAGAAGGGCTGGTTGCTATTCCAGAACCTTCAGTCCTCCCAACAACCCTAAGAGGTAGGTATTGCTATTATCCCTCATTTTCTAAAATGAAAATAATAATACTAACAAATAATAATAGCAATACCTACCTCTTAGAGAGGCACGAAGTGATTAAGGGTCTTGCTCATGTCCAACCCTCTAATATGTGGCAGAGGCCGGCATCCAGGGCAGGCTTTTTTTGACGGAGCCTCGCGCTGTAGCCCAGGCTGGACTGCAGTGGTGCGCTATCGGCTCACTGCAAGCTCCGCCTTGCAGGTTCAAGTGATTCTCCTGCTTCAACCTCCCAAGTAGCTGGGACTACAGGCACGCACCACCACGCCCGGCTAACGTTATGTATTTTTAGTAGAGACGGGCTTTCACCATGCTGGCCAGGATGGTGTCGATTTCCTGACCCCGTGGTCCTCGCCCGCCTCAGCCTCCCAAAGGGCTGGGATTAATAGGCGTGAGCCACTGTGCCGCGCCCAGGTGGCCTGGCTTTAGACTCTCGGCCTCCACTCTGTGCACGGGAAAGGGGGAGCAGGAAAGTTCTTCAATCCCATGACATCTGGGAAACAGGTCCAGCGACAGGCAGTTGCTTGCCGAGGTGGCAGAGGAAGCTGAGTGGCTAAGCTCAGCGCGCCCATGGGCCGTAGGCTGCAGGGAGGATTCTGCCTACCGGGTGCCTCAGGTCTAAAGGTTTGTGGCCCCCGCCCTGCTGTTGGGGGTTGCTGAGCCTCTTCCACTCCCACCCCCAGACTCATGATTCAGGAGTACCCATCTGAAGGTCATTCACCCCCCAGTGACACCGGACTGTTCCCGAGGCCCCCAGGGGCCTCAGCTTCCCTCTGAAGTCTCACATTTCCAAATGGAGGCTTCCCAGTTTCCTTGCTCTGGATACACGTGGTACGACCGGATGAAAGTCGGGCTCACGGTGCTGATGACAACGTCGTATTCCTCCACTTCGGCTCGGAGGCAGTCAAAGAAGCCCAGGGCTGCGTGCTTGGAGGCAGCGTCTGCAGGAGAAACCATCCAGAGGTGGGCGCAGGACACTCCGGCCCGGCTTCCCGGTGGGGGCATTGGAAGCAGGAGGGCCGACAGACACGTTTCCTGCAAGCGCAGAGCTGAGAGGGTCCTCAAGAATCTGCCCCTCACTTTACTAATGAGGACAGAGAGCCCTCGGGAGTGGTGGACATGGAGCTGGAACTGAATCGAGCTTGGCCACTTGCTGGTGGTGTGACCTGACCTTGGGCAAATCACTTTGCCTCTCTGAGGCTCAGTTTTCTTATCTTTAAAATGGGAGTAATATTTTCCTTGCCAAATTACTGTGAAGATCAAATGAGAAAACATACAGAATGCTGGCACCCACATGAATTCCCCTTCCTTCCTGGGAAGGCTGATGCTAAGAAACTTGTCCAAGATTTGGGGCCGGCTGGTGGCTGCAGTGAGCCCGAATCACAGATATCCCCTCTCCCTTCCTGTTTGCCTTTTCCTCGGAGAGCCCATCCAGGTCATCCACTCACCAAATTCAGTTCAAATCATAGAAGCCATGGGTTGGGCAAAAAAGGATCATTCCAGGAATTCCAAAAAGAAGGGAGTGGACATTGCTTAGAGCTTTGGGAAGTTAGAGCCACATCTGGGGTGTGATGCACCCCAACTTCACATTTTAGGGGTGTCAGCCAGAGGCGGAAGGGGCAGAAGGTGGATGTACTGTGGTTCCTGCCACTGTGCCCGGATGGCTTCAACCAGAACCCTTCCCTGGTTTCCCTGACATCATGACCAGCAAGCTTCCAGTTCTCTCCAATGAGGCTTTTTTTTGTTTTTTTGAGACGGAGTCTCGCTCTGTCGCCCAGGCTGGAGTGCAATGGTGCGATCTCGGCTCACTGCAAGCTCCGTCTCCCAGGTTCAAGCAATTCTCCTGCCTCAGCCTCCTGAGTAGCTGGGTTTACAGGCACACAGCACCGTGCCCAGCTAATTTTTGTATTTTTAGTAGAGATGGGAGTTCACCATGTTGGCCAGACTGGTCTCGAACTCCTGACCTCAGGTGATCTGCCTGTCTTGGTCTCCCAAAGTGCTGGGATCACAGGCGTGAGTCACCATGCCCTGCAGAACCATGTGCTTTAAATGGATGCGTAATGTGGTATGTGAATTACACCCGCCAATGCAAGTGTTAACAAAAAAGGTCTACCAGCTTGTTTTTCATTGATCCACCATCTCCTTGATTCCTTCAGTCATTCAACAGTGAAGCCCCTGCTCTGGTGGGTGAGGAGCTGGGGACCCAGAGGTGGACAGAGGCAGCTCTGGTCTCACGGAGTACTCAGTTCATCAGTGGGGCAGATACATGGACAGGTGACTTTCCACGTGGTGTTTTTTGTTTTGTTTTATTTTGTTTTGTTTTGAGAGGGAATCTTGCTCTGTTGCCTGGGCTGGAGTACAGTGGCTCGATCTTGGCTCACTGCAACCTCTGCCTCGCAGGCTTGAACAGTTCTCCTGCCTCAGCCTCCGAGTAACTGGGATTACGGGTGCACACCACCACGCCTGGCTAATTTTTGTATTTTTAGTAGAGAGAGGTTTCATCATGTTGGCCAGGCTGGTCTCAAACTCCTGACCTCAAGTGATCCACCCGCCTCGGCCTCCCAAAGTGCTGGGATTACAGGTGTGAGCCACTGTGCCCGGCCCCATGTGGCATGGTTGATGCAGGAAAGGGGTGGGTGCCTGCAGCGGGAGGGACACACGGCAGGCTGCATCCCCTTTCAAGTCTGTGTGCCAGGTTCTGAGCCTCAGAGCCCCCATCTCCTTGCCTGAGTGGATGGTAAGGGAACTGTCCTGGGGTGCTCAGGGACATTGCGTGCCTTTGGTCAAAAGAAACAAACCTCTGAGTCAATAGACCCCAGGTCACTCCCACGCCAGCCCCTTGTGTCTGACCAAAGCCAGATTCAGAGGAAGAAGATAATTTGGGGCCAGTCCAGGGTGGTATCGCTTCAGTTCTGACATTTACGTGGGAAACTCTGTGCCCCTCAATTCCTCAGCGCAGAGAAGCCAGACCATGGCTGATGGGGGTGGAGACAGCCTTGAGAGAATTCTGAGTTCCCAATACTGTGTTTTGCAAATGTTCCCAGGAAACTCGTGCATTTGTCCTATATGGGTCAGTGGCCAAAGGACCCATTGTCATGCCCATGCCTCGCTATGTTATGTCACTTCTGTGTCCCCATCACCTGGCTTTAGGCATTCAAACACTTTGTTGAATGAATGAAGGCAGGAAGCAAGGAAGGTGAAAAGTCACCCAGCTGCTGAAAATAACAGACAGGAAGTTTAAAAATACAAGGAGCAGTGGGGAGATTCCTAAGTGGGCTGGGGAAGACAGGAAAGTGTGGGATGTGCCAGAGACTGCTGTATGTGGCCCATTCACTCTTCCCTTCTTCCTGGGCCCCCAAGTGGACTGCACTCCCCAGTGTCCCTTGCACTTAGGTGTGACTGAGTTCTCCCAGTAGGATGTGAGCAGCGGTGATGCCAGCCTGGGGGCAATGGGATGTCCAAGGCCAGCCTGGGGTTTTGGACATTGGGCATGGATCCTCCACAGTCTCTTCCTTCTTCTTGCCAGGAGGGACCCAGCTGTGACCACCCAGAAGATGGTGTTGATGGAATGATTTAGCATGACCCTGGGCCCCCAATGACACTGCAGCATGGTGCCACCTGCTTGCCTGGTGCCATTCTCATTGAGGTTACTACATGGAGGAGTAATCAAGTTTTCCCACATCACAGGCTCACAGCACAGTAGGCTTAAACTAGCTAAGGCAAATGGCAAAAGGAAGGTAAAACACTACTAGAGGGGGCGTTGTGGGCTGAATTCTGTTGTCAGCCCTCCCAAAATTTATATGCTGAAACCCAATCCCCAGTGCTCAGAATGTGACTGTATTTAGACATATTTAAAGAGGTAATTAATATAAAATGAGGCCATTAGGCTGGGCCCTACTCCAATCTGACTGGTGCTGTTATAAGAAGAAGAAATTTGGGGCCGGGTGTGGTGGCTCACGCCTGTAATCCCAGCACTTTGAGAGGCCAAGGCAGACCAATCACCCAAGGTCAGGAGTTTGAGACCAACTTAGCCAATATGGTAAAACCCTGTCTCTACTAAAAACACAAAAATTAGCCAGGTGTGGTGGCGGGTGGCTGTAGTCCCAGCTACTCAGGAGGCTGAGGCAGAAGAATCGCTTGAACCTGGGAGGCAGAGGTTGTAGTGAGCCAAGATCTTGCCATTGCACTCCAGCCTGGGCAACAGAGTGAGATTCTGTCTCAAAAAAAAAAAAAAAAAAAAAAAAAAAAAAAAAAAAGAAGAAGAAGAAGAGGAAATTTGGACATACAAGGAGGCAACAGACATGCACATGCACAGAGGAAAGACTGTGTGGGGACACAGCAAGAAGGCAGCTATCTGTGAGCCAGGGAGAGGGATTCCAGAGAAAACCAACCCTGCTGACACTTTGATCATGGACTTCCAGCTTCCAGAATAAAAAAAAAAATTTCTGTTGTGTAAGCCCCAGCCTTGGAATTTTGTTATGGCAGCCTGAGCAAATTCATATGGGGACCTACTCATTTTTTTCCCTCCCTTTTTCCTGTCTACCCTTGTACCCATCAAACATTTACTGAGCCCCTAATTTGCACATGGTAGTGTGGGTCACGAAGAAATGTATATGGCATGTTCCCCGCCTCTTAGAACTAGCTCATCAGATGTGGAAATGGCTCTAGAATTTTTCCAGCTAAATCCAGGAACATACACCTAGAAGTCCTTCTCCCCGTCGAACTTTTGAAAGAACGCTCATTTTTGGAGCTGCCCCCACCCTGAATTCTGCCCCTTTCTGTTTTTCCTGGTTCCGTCCTCAGAAGGTCTCCATTGCCCTCCCATTTTGTGATGTGTACCCATCCTTCTCTTTCCCAATGGTAATCTTCCCTGACCTTCAAGGGCATCTTTATGGAGGAAGGGGTATTGTAGCTATGACTGTGCATCTTTGTCAGGAGCGTGACCTTCACCTGGCATTGTCAGGTTCACCTAGTGCACGTCCTGCCCACATAGGAGACTGTGAGCTTCGCAGACAGAGGGAGCTTATCTTTAATATCTCAGCATCTCCCATAGCCACTTGCATGCTGTAGGCGCTCAAAAAATAGGAACCATAGGGATGAAAGAAAACCCAGCAGATGGTGTCATCCTTGGACCCTTTCCTCTGTGACCATCTGCCTAGTCTTAGACATAACAGCTCCTGCCTTATACCATAAGACATACAACAGAAGATTCGTATTTTTATCTTAGCAACTTACAAGCTGTACGGAACGGGATTCCAAACTTTCCTTGGATGTTATTCACTAACACGATTTGGCCTGTTCTCCGGGAGATCATGTTGGGAAGCAGGGCTGGAAAACACAGGACAAAGAGTCATGGTTAAAACTTTGCGACCGAGTTACGTAGCAGCCGGCAGACCCCTCCCCCGGCTCCCCTTCATCATGGGCTCCCTCCGTGGTAATTAGATTGCAGCAGGGCAGAGATGGAATGAACCCTCCAATCGTTTATCCAGCGTTCCCAAAGCATGGGCTGGTGAATTGCTGGGTGATTTTAAATTGGTGCTTTCCCACCAATGTGCATTTAGTGACACTGATTTCTTTTTATTGAAGGCATGTTTATACTTATTGTATTTTCCTCTCGACTTCTGTTTAGATGCACGGGGAACACGTGCAGATTTGTTATATGGGTATATCGCACTCAGGTAGTGCGTGTGGTACCCAATAGAATAGAACAGACGCCGATCTCAGTAGTGAGAAAGTCATTCCTGTTTCAATTCTCCTACTATGGCCTCCAGAAGGAAGAAGGAAGTCTCACGATGGTTCTAGTACATCTTTAACGCCTCTCTTGCAGGTGCTAATCTTTTAACAAAGAGAGGGAAGATTCTGACGTTCTCAGGCTACCTTGGGAGAACTTACTTTGTTTAATTTTCAGGTTGCCCTTTATTAATTGAGAATGAAAGAGGTTTTAAATTTGTGTTGGTTTTATACACATTTCCTCCTAAAGTGAATTTAATTTAAAAATGAGAAAATTCAGAGAAAGGTATTACATTAATAATAGTACAGGTGGAATGGGGATATGGCAAAAAGTGAAAAGACAGTACTCAAAGAGTCAACTTTCAGAATGATCTGTGAAACCCAGCACCTCCATGTTAAACATGGACGAACTGGGCTGGGCGCAGTGGCTCACGCCTGTAATCTCAGCACTTTGGGAGGTTGAGGCGGGTGGATCACAAGGTCAGGAGATGGAGACCATCCTGGCTAACACGGTGAAACCCTGTCTCTACTAAAAGAATACAAAAAATTAGCCGGGTGTGGTGGCGGGTGCCTGTAGGAGAATCACTTGAACATGGGAGGTAGACCCGGGAGGTGGAAGCTGCAGTGAGCTGAGATCACGCCACTGCATTCCAGCCTGGGAAACAGCGAGACTCCATCTTGAAAAAAAAAAAGAAACAAAAACAAAAACAAAAACAAAAGCAAGATGGACAAACTGAAGTCCAGAGCTAGGGACTAGACCCAGGGTCCTTAGTGAGGGCTAATCAGGAAGAGAAACCATTTCTGGCCCTTTTCCACTCCACTTTCTTTGTTCATTGCTTTGATGCCAGTGAACAGTCTCTGTTAAAGGTTGATAGGTGACACACTTGTGCTGGCCTGTTTGCTGTGTCCACAGGGACTGGATTGGAGGAAACTGTTATCTCTGGGACACCATTTTAGAAGCTTTGGAAAGTCATATTTCTGCCCCAAATGCTTCTTTCTCTTAATCTTAGTACTCGGAATCCTATTGTTAGAGGTGCCCAGCATGGGAGCTGGTTGTAGAGACGGTAGTTGTAAGATCATGCTAGATCTTAGACCTTGCCAGGACACCCAACTCCCTAAATGGAGGTGTTCTCCACATTACATTCCCCCTGAGCTTCTGCTTTGATAAACTTTTATTTTTTTTTTTGGAGAGCAGGGGCTTCAACTTTTCTTTCTTTTAGACGGAGTCTCAGCCTGTCACCCAAGCTGGAGTGCAATGGCGTGATCTCAGCTCACTGTAACCTCAGCCTCCTGGGTTCAAACGATCCTCCTGCCTCAGCCTCCTGAGTAGCTGGGATTACAGGCGCCCACCATGATGCCTGGCTAATTTTTGTATTTTTAGTAGAGACAGGGTTTCACCATGTTGGCCAGGCTGGTCTTGAACTTCTGACCTCATGATCTGTCAACTTTTCATTCTACTCTGTGGTCATTTCCAGCCCCATTTCCCATGCTTCAGACCTGTGTTTGAACTTGGTGGTGAGAAATCTGCACCTGGGTGTCTCCTAGGCTCCTCAGACAGGCTCACATAAGAATCACCATCTTATTCATTAAAGGGAGACAGCCTCCTGCCTTCCCTGTTTCTGTGAAGGGATTGACAGAATACTGGGCCTCTTGTAATTTGGTAATAAGTCCTTTTTCTTCTTCATTTCTGAGGACAGAATCTTTACCTTTGACCAACTGTCATGGTTAGAAGCAGATCAACCGCAAGGTTGATACAGCAGAATGTACACAGTTGTTAGGACAATTGTTGGAGGATGAGACAATTGTTCAGAGACGTCGAATTGGAGGGAAGCCAGGGATGTAAGGAGAGAGAAATAAAAGGGCAAAGCTTAGGTGAGGAGATGGGTTTCACAGAGAGGGTGGTTGAAACATGCCAGTCAGATACTTCCTGGGTTCCTTTTCCTACATAAACATTGAAAATGGGAATGCTGAAAGCTTTCACCCAATAGGTAGGGAATTTTCTAAGGGGACTGGAGAATTCCATATAGAATAGGATGACTGTCTGGCTATTTAACAGAGCCCTCTGTAGAATCTGGTGGCCCAGATACCCATGGGAAAGTCAAACTCACGAGACCTTTCGTCAGTGTGATGGGGCCAAAGTAATTGGCATCCATGATCTTTTTGTCGAGCTCCAGAGAAATCTTATGGGCAGGCCCCTTCACCTTCATGCTGGCATTGTTGATGAGGATGTCCACACAGCCATAGCAATCCAGGACTTCTTTTGCCACATCTGGGACGCAGCTGATGTCTGAGAGGTCCAACAGGACCAGCTTTGGGGTGAATGTCTGCTGAACCAATGACAGAGTCAGGTTATGTGGGATCTCCTCCCTCTTGCAGACCTTGGGAGCCCTCGATCTAAAAACCACCCATTTTGAAATTCAAAGATCATGAAATGACTGAAAAAAAAAAAAAAAAAAGACGAAGAAGCAGAAATGATTCTGGGATGGAGGATATTGCCAGAGAATTCATTCTTGGGGACCAGGGCAAAACCAACAAATGTTGACGTGAATATGCAGCAATAAGTCTAAACTCTTGGCCAAGGTTCCAGAACTGATAAATGAATATCGCCCTTCGCAGCAGTCCCTTTGCAGCAGTCCCTTTGCAGGTTTGCACTGACTCCAGGGGTGACATCATTACTTTTAACAGTTCTGAGCTCCTTTGTGGAAATTGCTTTTCAACCTGGCTTGCAAGTTGCAAAATACATAAATAAATAAATAAATGAATCCATCACAGGACTTTATAGCCACATTTTTAAAAACTAAAATAATACACTCAACACAATATTTTTGAAACATCTGCTTACTAAGTGCGGGGCATTGTGTTTAGCCAGACACTTGCTGCATTGACTCTGTTGATCCAGGGATGTGTAGGAGGGTGGACAGATGGGAAAACTGATGACACCGAGTGGTAAATGCAATCCCAGTGTTTGACAAAGACTAGTCCTGAGATATGGAGTCTCAGGACTCCATATCTGAGATATGCCCTTGAAGAGAGGGTTCCGTGGTCAGAATTATTTGGGAAACACAGACTGTTCTCCAAGTTCTTCTTGGAGATACACAGTGCACATTGGCATATGAAAGGCTCTGAAGAGTCCTGCAGTGAAGAAACTGGAAAAGCTTAGCTTAACTCACTGTTTCTCACACAACTGACCGCAAACCCTCGCTTTTACCCAGTGTCTAATCACATCCCTGGAAACACACTTTGGGGCATTCTGTGTTGTCCTGTTTGATTCATCTCCTCAAATATCAGACTTACCCCTGAATTACTTTGAGCTGTTCCTAACCACCAAATGCAACCTCAAAGGTAAAGATTCGAAAAAAGTATCCTGAAGGGAGTTCCAGAGACCAATGCTCCAGAAAAACCTTTGGAAACTGCAGCCTCATTGAAAGAAGTGTTCACTTTCTGGGAGACTTCTTGGGAAGGGATCTCATTTATCTGGTTTCTTTGATGGAGATGTCAGTTAAGGTATTAAAAAAAGAAAATGACTGTGTTTATAATCACAGCCCATACCTGCAACATCCTCTGTCTTCTGGATCCTTCTCGATTTTGAGTTATATAGGGGTCAGGGCAAGGGGCTGTGGCTACAGAACACGATTTTGTCATGGTGGGTAGTCAAAACAAGTCAACCCCTTATGAATGGCAAACGTGATCCTATGCCAAGGTCATTGGGTTCATTTTGCCTCACATTCCCCAAAGCAATCACCAAGTTTCCTCCACTTGGTCCAAGAGCTGGTCCTGAATGATCAATGGAGGCTGGGAGTGCCCAGGAGTTACCCACGCCGACTGCTAGAAGACCTTACCTTGCTGGGGTCAGCCACACTGATCAAGGCATCATATAGGTTCTCCAGCCTCTCCCAGTTCTTTCCACATAGCACCAGCCTTGCCCCACCTGTGTGGAACACCCGAGCACACTCTGTGGGGAAGAAGGAAACAGGGCAGGGCACACTGTGTGGATGGAGCAGCTGACAGTGAACTCCCTCTCTTGGGAACCCATGAATTCAAAAAACTCAGAAGCCTTAGCACCACGAGGTCCTTTAGGGGTCACTTCATTCAACTCCCTCCCCGGGCTGGAATTTTTGTCATTTCAGCCTCCACTTAGTTGCTTCCGTGAAAGGGAGCTCATGATGGAGTGAGACAATGCCTCCTTTGTTAGAAAGTTCTGATTATTGGAAATTCTTCCTTACACTGAACAGAAAGATGAACCTGCCGACCTGGCCCCCCAGGACCGCAGCCCTGGAGATATCTCAATCTGAAGATAAAGGAGACACACCACCATGTTTTTTCAAATCAAACGTCAACAGTTTCCTCCACATTTTCTCTGGGGATAATACCAAGGTTCTTTGTATTTAAAAGTAAACCTACTTTCTGTCTAATTAATTTTCCTCTGGACTGATTCCCAACTCACCCAATGTAGCACTTTCTCAACTGAGTGTTAGCTGGTAGACAAACAGAATCCTTGTGTAGCAATACTAATGGTACTTAAAAGCAATAGAAGCTCACAGATTTGGAGAGTTTCCTTGCTGTAGGAACTGTTGAAATATATGTACATATCTCTTGCATATCTCTCTAGTTCATTTAATACTCACAATAACCTTATGAGATAGCATCTTTAGGTTGGGTTCTCAGGAAGCAGACTCTGAGTCAAGGATTTGGGTGGCCAGGATTTACTGAGGGCCTGCTCTTCAGAGACAGCCTATCGGGGAGGGAAGTCATGGAGTAGGGGGCAGGAGAGGATGTGGTCTCAGGAAAGTCTAGCTTTGGCTTGATCCAAGGAAGACTCTGGAGTCTGAACTCTATTGCACAGCTGGAGGCAAGAGGATCAGCCTCTGTACACTAGTGTCAGTCACTGATGTGGGCTGCCCTCTCTCGGGGTATGTGCATAGGCTGTGTAACTTCTAGGCAGGGCAGCGTCCACTGGCAGAAGACAAGTCTTTGGGAAAGGAGGTATCTGCACGCCATTTGCAATCTGCACGCCATTTGCAATCTGCACACCATTTGCAGCCAGCGTTTACAGTGCCTGGGAAATGGATGAGCTGACCAAGTACAGGGATCTGGAAGAGGCACCAACAGAACCGACTCCAGGGAAGAACCTATTATTGTCTCATTTACACCATGAAGTGGTGGACTCAGACTGGCTAGGAACATGGAAGGACAGCCTGGCAGCCTGGTGCCCAGTGAAGGCTGGATATCCCTAGTGCTGTGGCTCCAAGTGAACTCAGGGCTGCGTGATTTTCTCCAGCAGGGCCCAGAGCCTGCTGCAGGTGGAGAGAAGGGACCAGCTGGACAGGAGTGTTGGTCAGGGCTTGGTAAGGGGCATGATGGGCAGGGAAGTTGTGGTATTGGAGAGATGGAGGAATTGAGGTGCTGGACTATGAAGTCTAAATCAGGTGGGAGCAGGAGTGAAGGCAGAAAAGGCCAAGAGAGGACCCAAGAAGAGAGTTGTGGGGATAAGAGGTCTCCATGAGGCCTGAAAACAGGTGTACTGGGAATCCCTGAGAGAGCTGGGAGGACGGTGCTGGGAGAGCTCAGTCTGCTGACGGAGGGAAACCCGAATCCAGAAGTAACTGGGTTGACAATGTCACCTTGAATTGTTAGGGCTGCAGAGAAGGGAAGATTCCTCTCAATGTAGGTTTTTTTTAATACAGCTCATGATGAGTCTGGATGACAAAATCCAATAAAGATGTCAATCTGTCTCCAAGTTAAATTGATCCGGTAAATCAGGATTCCAACAGGTCTTGGGAAATGACAGAAAAGTCTACAAGTTATATGGCATATTTTGCACACTTTAATTGGAATACTCTATGAAGGAAAGCAAAGAACATTTTGAAAAACAGTTGTTAAAATATATTGTAAAACTACAGAAATTAAAGAGCCATTCAAGTCTAGATAGAAATATTGATATTAAATAGAGTCAGGTATTGAGGAGAATTTAGTGTATGATAAAGTTAACATGTTGAATCAATGGGAAAAGGATGTGTTACATAAAGAGTGGGGGCCGGGCGAGTGGCTCATGCCTGTAATCCCAGCACTTTGGGAGGCGGAGGTGGGCAGATCGCTTGAGGTCAGGAGTTTGAGACCAGCCTGGCCAGCATGGCGAAACCTCATCTCTACTAAAAATTCAAAAATTTAATCCCAGCTACTTGGGTGGCTGAGGCAAGAGAATCTCTTGAACTCAGCAGATGGAGGCTGCAGTGAACTGAGATCATGCCACTGCACTCCAGCCTGGGCAACAGAGTGAGACTCTGTTTAAAAAAAAAGGGGGGGGGGCATTTGAATCCCCATTTGGGAAGGAAAAAAAGCTGGATGCATTACACCAAAATATACTAAATAGTGAAATATAAAAACAGAACGAAAACAGAACTAGAAGAAGGTAGAGATGAATATATACCTTTCATTGGGGAGGGCTCCTGAGCATCCATTGAAAGAAAAAAAGTCCTAACAGAAATGATTTATGGATTGTACCCTTTTAAAAAAACCTTCTTGGCTGGGCGCGGTGGCTCACGCCTCTAATCCCAGCACTTTGGGAGGCTGAGGCAGGTGGATCACGAGGTCAAGAGATCGAGACCATCCTGGCTAACATGGTGAGACCCCGTCTCTACTAAAAATACAAAAAATTAGCCAGGCGTGGTGGCGGGTGCCTGTCGTCCCAGCTACTTGGGAAGCTGAGGCAGGAGAGTGGCGTGAACCCGGGAGGTGGAGCTTGCAGTGAGCTGAGATTGCACCACTGCACTCCAGCCAGTGGAGACAAAAACAAAACAAAACAAAACAAAACAACCCAGAAAAACAGAAAAACAAAACAAAACAGAAACATTGTTACAGAAAAAAAAGAAAGAAAGAAAGAAAAACACCCACAAATAAAGGACAAGACAAATTTAGAAAAAGTGTCTATAATCTATATGTCAGAAAAGGGTTAATTTGATATATGAAAAAACTCTTACAAATCAATTAGAAAAAAGATAAAGATGCTAATAAAGAAATTGGTTAAGGAGATGAGTAAGCAATTCACAAAAAATGTATCAAGATACAGAAGATGAGTGAATATCAGCAATACCTAAATGCAAACGAAAACATGGGACGGTTCCCTGCTGCCAGGAGCCCAGCTTCATGTCTTATGGGCAAGATCCTGGGCCCAGCCAATGCCCTGAGGGCAGAGGAAAGGAAAGCTGGGACCTCTCCATCAGGAGTGGCCTGCAGAGCCAAGGAAGTCACAGCCATCAATGGCCAGGGTAGGTCATGAGTTGGTTGAGAGCTCATCTGAAGTCTGCCCAAGAGGACCTCTCAGAAGGTCAGTGGAACTCCAGAGGACAGGGTTGGTGGGGAGTAGACTGCCCGGGAACCAGGGGGTGAGGAGGGACTGAGCGAGTGGAGAAAAAACCCACATCTCCCATTTCACAGAAATGAATAATCCTAGGGAGGCCTCTGAAAGGCGCATAAAAGTGCCCACAAGAGAAAGATTCAGACCCAGTTTTATTTTTTATTTATTTATTTATTTTTTTTTGAGAAGGAGTCTTGCTCTGTGGCCCGGGCTGGAGTGCGGTGGCCCGATCTCAGCTCACTGCAAGCTCCGCCTCCCGGGTTTACGCCATTCTCCTGCCTCAGCCTCCGGAGTAGCTGGGACTACAGGCGCCCGCCACCTCGCCCGGCTAGTTTTTTGTATTTTTAGTAGAGACGGGGTTTCACCGTGTTAGCCAGGATGGTCTCGATCTCCTGACCTCGTGATCCGCCCGTCTCGGCCTCCCAAAGTGCTGGGATTACAGGCTTGAGCCACCGCGCCCGGCCAGACCCAGTTTTAAACAGGGACCAGGCCGATGGACCTTGAAGCCATCTTATAGCGCTGTCAGTCGGGTGACAGTTTTTCTTGCTCTCCTGTCTTGCCTCCTCCCAGTCCCTGGGGCCCTAGAAGCCTAAGAAACAGCAGGAAGCTTCCCTCCAACTTGCACTAGCTGTGGGGAGGAGCAGAGAGGAGGAAAGAAAGTTCGAATTCAATGAAAATGGCCATGTTATCAGGTGTTAAACTGGGCATCCCAATTCCCAAATCAATGTTCTCTTTCGGGACCCACCATAACCAAAGGATTTTGCACAATCTAGTAGTAATCAGAGGCCGGGTATGGTGGCTCACACCTGTAATCCCAGCACTTTGGGAGGCCAAGGTGGGTGGATTACCTGAGGTCAGGAGTTTGAGACCAGCCTGGCTAACATGGTGAAACCCCTTTTTACTAAAAATACAAAAAAAAAAAAAAGCTACTCGGGAGGCTGAGGCAGGAGAATTGCTGGAACCCGGGAGGCAGAGGTTGCAGTGAGCTGAGACCGCGCCATTGCACTCCAGCCTGGGCAACAAGAGCAATAGCAAAATTACGTCTCAAAAAAAAAAAAAAAAAGTAATCAGAAAAGTCGGGAAGCACCTGATTTTTTTTTCTCACGCTGCAGAGGAAGGACTCTCCCCTCTGAATAAATTTGAGGTGGACTCTCTCACGACACCCTTGATTCATGCTTGCTCATGACGGGTTACTCACATAAGCATCCCCCTGAAAGGAAAGGAAGGATGCATTCACACAGGGTGTCCCCAAGCATGTGGGGTTCTAGGTGTATTTTGTGTTCTTTTTACTTAAAAAAAATTCTTTTCAATACATATGGCTTTTATAACAGAATTCACTAAGAGAAACTTCCGTGGGCAGCAGAAAGTCTAGCCTTCCTGCATTTCAGCTGTCATTCTGGAGCAGAATGAAGGTTGGATTTTACAAATGAGACAAGTGAGGTTCAATGGGTTGAAATGAATCACCTGGAGTCTGGCCAGCAGGGAAGCCAGGATGTGAACCCCACAGGAGTCTGACATCCAGGTGGTGAGTAACGCATTTTCCACACTACGCTCCTCTTGGCCAATGCCCACTGCTGAGAAAGGGACACCTTGAGGGTGAGAGTGCATTTTCACTCCTCGCTCCCTCCCTCGCGTGATGATGAGTTTTGTTTTTTTTTTTTTTTTTTTTTTGAGACGGAGTTTCATTCTTGTTGCCCAGGCTGGAGGGCCGTGGCGCAATCTTGGCTCACTGCAACCTCTGCCTCCCAGGTCCAAGTGATTCTCCCGCCTCAGCCTCCCGAGTAGCTGGGATTGCAGGTGCCTGCCACTACGTCCGGCTAATTTTTGTATTTTTAGTAGAGACAGGGTTTCCCTATGTTGGCCAGGGTGGTCTCAAACTCCTGACCTTAGGTCATCTGCCTGCTTCGGTCTCCCAAAGTGCTGGGATTATAGGCCTGAGCCACCGCACCTGACCAGAGCATTATTTGCAGCAGGGCACTGGAGCAGGTGAGGGGCCTGCGAGCAGGAGCCAGATCAAATCTCTGGCGTTGGCCTTATTAGAACAGACAGCTGGGAGCATTCTTCCCCATCACGCCATTTCCGTTCTCCACTAACACGTTGCCTTGCCCAGGTGTGCCTGGGAGGCTGGAGCCCAGCAGCGTGCTCAGTGCCTCAGTGCTGCTGCAGCCAAGCCTAGAGGCACGGCTCCCAAAGAAGTCATTTCTGCTGAAACCAGGTCTTTGGTATACCCGAGTGTCCTTATTTCTATTGTTTTATCAGCTCAGCACATATCTCGCATTGAGCACTTTGGTACCAGGCTTTTTCTTTTTCATGCAATAAACATAAATTGAGCCCTTCTTTCTGTATTTCATCAATCTAAGATGCCATCGATGATGAGCTGTTGCCTGATTTCAGAGATAATAAATGATTTTTAATTTTAATTTTAATTTTTTTGGGGACAGGGTCTCACTCTGTCGCCCAGACTGGAGTGCTGTGGTGTGATTTCAGCTCACTGCAACCTCCGCCTCCCGGGTTCCAACGATCCTCCCACCTTAGCCTCCTGAGTAGCTGAGAATGCAGGCACATGTCACCACACCCGGCTAAGTTTTACATTTTCTGTAGATATGGGGGTCTTACTATGTTGCCCAGGCTGGTCTCGAACTTCTGAGTTCAAGCGATTCAGCTACCTCAGCCTCCCAAAAGTGCTGGGATTACAGGTTTGAGCCACAGCGACATTTTAAAGGGTGGCCTATGGGGATTGTAAGATGCTATGGATTGAAAGACAATCAGTCTGATTTCAGAAATGTTAAAAGGAGAGAAACTGCGCCTTTGAGGTGACAACACACAGGCAGGGCTGACGTTCAGCTGTACCCTCTGAAGCAGCTCAGGTGCAGGGGTTGGGTATTCTGAAAGTCATTCTTTTTTCAAATTAATTAATCAACCAATTAATTATTAATTAATTAAAATAAATTGATTATTAATTTAAAAAAGCAATTAATTAAAATAAATTGATTAAGTTAATTAATTAAAATAAATTGATTAAATTAATTAATTAAAATAAATAAATTTATTTTTGAGATGGAGTCTCACTCTGCCACCCAGGCTAGAGTGCAGTGGCATGGTCTTGGCTCACTGCAATCTCCATCTTTTGGGTTCAAGCAATCCTCCTGCCTCAGCCTTCCAAGTAGCTGGGATTACAGGTGAGAGTCACCATGCCCAGTTAATTTTTGTATTTTCAGTAGAGACGGGGTTTCACCATGTTGGCCAGGCTGGTCTCAAACTCCTGACCTCAAGTGATCTGCCTGCCTTGGCCTCCCAAAGTGCTGGGATTACAGGTGTGAGCCACTGAGCCTGGCCTTGATCAACACTCTTGCTGCAGATACAGTGGGTACAAGGTGACAGGATTCCTGGCTTGGCCGAATCCTGGAGGTTTGGAGCAAGGACTAGATGCCCCGACCTTTGTCTGCCTGTTTGATTTCCCTAGTAAACAACTTGGTGCGGCACTCCCTGCTGCTCCCAGTGCCACCCATGGGATTCATGCAGGTTCCATGGCAGCAGGGTGTGCAGCGGCTGTGCAAAGCCTGCATCATCCTCTCAGCGCCCTGGACTTGAGACATGCAGCAGTTGGAGCCTGGAATCACTGTTGTCAGCAGCGTGGGGAGCTAGGCGTTTATTTAAGGTCACACACGTCCAGCATCTCAAGTTACTGCTAAGTACTGGAAATTTATTTTTTTCTTCTTTGCATTTCTTTCCAGGGTGGGTCAATGAGATATAGTAAAAAAAAGAACAGTGACAGTAGACACGACAAGCTAGGCCATGAGGTCCTGCAAAGGCTGTTTCCCTAAGATGTATTTCCTGGGTACCTGATTTGTGTCATGTGTGACTACAACTGAATGAGGTGTTTTAAAAATGAATGAGATGATTAAAACAAATACACATCTCTCAACGATCAGTAAAACTGTGTTTCTACCTAATAAGACACAACACTAGCAAGGCTACAGAAGAACTGAGCAGCCTCCCCGACCAACAGGATCGAATCCACATTTGTAGGACAATGGCAGAACGCGCATTCTTTCCAAGCACTCGCGAAACCCATACCGAAATAGATCACAAAACAAACCTCAGCAAATTTAAAAGAATTGAAATCATACAGAGCGTATTCTCCAACCATGTTGGAATCAAACCGGAAAGCAAGAAAACAAATTTGCAAGAACACACCTTATCCAAACGAGGGCCTTCCCTGATCACATGTCACTTTTAGAGGTTATTCATTAAATACACATTTTCTGAGCATGCCAACCAAGCATTGAGCTAGGTGCTGAGGCTGCTGGGTGAACAAAACACAGGCTCCAGCACCGGGAAGCCTGTATCTAGTGGACCTACTGAGAAACACACAGATACAGCATGAGAAATACACTAATGTGGTATGCACTTGCAAGGGGCCAGTTAAGAAACCGGTCCCTCAAGGACCATTCAAGAGGAAGGAGCAATTAAAGGTGTCAGGAAAGGCTCCAGGTAGAGGCTGTATCAGGGAATCACGTATTAGCAGCTTTGTGCAATGCCAGACAAAGGTGCACCATTTGGAGAGCAAATGTTCCCCAAAGCCTTCCGTTCTGAATGGCTTTGGGTGGGCATCTCTTTCCCAGCTCTCCAGGGCAGCACACTCCCTGTTGTCTTGTGTCTGGTCTGATTGACAGATGTGTGTGCCCTGGCTTGCCCCTGAAGAAGAAGGAGTTTGAGTTTGTGTACCTTGCTCCCTTTTGATGCAGGATATCCTCTCTGGGAATTGTGTATGGGACTCATCTAGGGGCCACTTAGAGAGCCTAGTCTATCTGCCTTATGCTTTGTTTTTTATCTTACAAGATGGACCCGGGTTGATCACCCACTGAAATCTAAGCCATCCTCAAAGCGTGCGGATTGGCTCCCATTGGGATGCCGAAGAGGATGAGCAGCAGGCTCTGAGAAAATTCTCAGGGAGGTTACAAACGTTCCCATGATGGCGGCACCATGCGGGTAAGTGCCCAGCCCCCCAGAGGGACTCTCAGGGGGCAATGCTCAGAACATAGTGGACTCAATGGACACTTACTGAGTTACTAATGACTGTTGGACTGTGTGGGATCTGTGCTCTATTAAAAATAATGAAAACTACAGCAAAAGTTGTGCTAACTATATAACATATAAAGTTGTGCTACCATGGTCTGGAAGGACAAAATCAGAATTTTGCAAACTTAAGGACAATTATGGCCCCTCATGTCATAGATGTCACCAGCGGAAGGACCCCTCTGAGGCTATATAATTCAGAGGTTGCAAATGCAAATACCTTCAATGCCAGAAAGTGCAATGATTGAAAGAACCAGGCCAAATGTGATGCAATAGGGATGGTTGGGGTCTGTGGCCCACTAGTGTGGGCGTGTTTTGCCTATATGTGTTCACGATCATCATTACTAACCCTTGAGTGATATCCACTGCAGCTCCATGTACTGTTCTAAGTGCTATACATCTATGAACTCATTTATTCCTCACAATGGCATCGTGAGGTAGAGCCTGCTGGTATCCTTGCTTTACAGATGAGAAGTTTAAGGCAGAGAAGTGAAGTAACCAGCTAGTCATTACTGGGGCCAGGAACTGAACCCAGCTCCCGAATCTGGGCTCACAACCAGTACGCTGCCCCAGCTAAAGGCTTTGTGTTTTCAAAATTACTGGAAACCTCATGAAGCCAAAACAAATCACATCTGCAGACCAATTTTAGCCCTTAGGCTGTGAGTTTGCAATCCTAGATATTCCACCGCCCTCATTTTCCAGGAATCTGCAGCCTCCAAAAGATGGGAAACTTGCTGGTTAATGACAGAAGCTGGGAGAGAACACAGAATCGATCCCCTCCCACCTAGCAGGTTTGCCTACACACCACCCTGCCGCCCCACCAGTCCCTGGGGGCAGAAATGGGCACGGGTGGGAGCAAAGCCGGCTTACCCTTGCCCAGTCCTGAGATGGCATCGGTGATCACCACCACTTTGTTCTGCACAGCTGACTTTGACCACAGCCTGGACACCTCCTGATAAATGAAGAGAAGGCCACTGATCCCCAGCAGCAGTAGGGGCAGCAGCAGCATAGCCATGACTCCCATCTTGTTCTGGGAGACAACAGAGTAAGAGGGGATTGGCTTTGCAAAGAGACGCTGATCAGGACCCCCAGGGCAGGGGGAGGCCCAAGGCTGCAGGGAGCTCGGCTCTGTGCAAGCCTCCAGGCTGAACACCCAGTGGGCGTGCTAATCCCCAAATGTTCAACAAATAGGAAATTACTCACAGCGTCTCCGAAAGCAAACCGAATCCAGGGGCCCTGCCCTCCCCAAAGGTTAATTACAAACTTAATTAAAATGGGTCTGCATTTTTTGGAAGAAAATCCATGTGTTAAGGCCACTTGCTTGGGCCCTAATGGTTATTTATAGCTTTCAGTTGCACTAAAAGGCTGTCCGGGTAAATATAGTGTCTATTCTGATATTCAGGAACACATGCTGGCCGGGTCTGATTTCAGGGCTCTTGCCAAAGCTCTCCTGGCTTGCCTGACTATTAGAGGTTTCCTCTGCGGTTTGGGGCTGAGCACGAGGGTTCCAAACCTGGGATTTTCAGCACAAACATCCTTGCCCTCACTTCCGGTAACCCTCGTAATCAGGTAGTTTGGATGGATATGGCAGAAGACCATCTGGTCTTCGCTTTCTAGTTGGAGATGAAAAGCATAGAGAACTGCTAAAGAGAATGAAGCCTTTTGCAGAAAGAACCACTTGGAGGTGTGACAGGAAATATCAGAAAGAGCACACTTTTGGGGGTGTTTCTCACCTCTCTGAGCCTCAGCTTTCTTGTCTGTAAAACGGGCAGGACCACTGGGAGGACAAACCGTATTGAATAGTGTTAGCCTAGCGTAGATCCCGGGCCATAGGAAGGTAACTATTGTCTTTAAGGATACTAAGAATTTATCCCAAATGTGAAATATTTTCATTACACAAGGAAACTCAGTAGGATTAGAACTGGAGAGACAGAAACCCAGTTCAAGTACTGGAACCGTCCCAAACCAGAAGGCTAGTCACAATCAGGTCCTAATTTGTGTGGTAAACAGCACTGAGCCAATCAGGAGTAGGACTAACAGCAGTGTGTGTGCATGTGTGTGCATGTGTGTGCATGTGTGTGTGTGTGTGTGCAGGGGGTAAGGAAGACAGTATTTCTTTCTTGGAAATTAGAAATAACCAGGAAGATTTAAAAAGTCCCAGCATTTTATTGACATTTAATATACATATTACAAACACATGCGTAAATGTAGAGCTTGGTGAATCTTCATAGACTGAACATATTCACGTGACCAGCACACAGATCAAGAAACAGAACATTGCCAACATGCCTCATCATGTCTCTCTCCAGCTCTGAGGTAGCTACTTCCTGACTTTTAAAAGCCTATATACAGTTTTGCCTGTATGTGCATTTTCTTTGCTCAAACTCTTGTGTAAAGTTTTTCTTTCTTTTTTTTTTTTTTTTTTTTTGAGACGGAGTCTTGCTCTGTCACCAGGCTGAGGTGCAGTGGTGCGATCTCGGCTCACTGCAACCTCCACTTCCTGGGTTCAAGTGATTCCCCTGCCTCAGCCTCCCGAGTACCTGCGACTATAGGTGCCCACCACCACACCTGGCTAATTTTAGTATTTTAGTAGAGATGGGGTTTCACCATATTGGCCAGGATGATCTTGATCTCCTGACCTTGTGATCTGCCCACCTTGGCCTCCCAAAGTGCTGGGATTACAGGCATAAGCCACTGTGCCCGGCCAAGTTTTTCTTTTAATCCATTATTATCTGTGTTCAATGCTGTTGATTGGTCAAGTAAGATAGGGTTTGAGACGTGCCCGTCAGCTTTAGTGATATGGAATCATTGGTGACATTGACAGGCACCTCTGTGTGAAGACTATTGTGTGGTTTCTGCTCTCCCTCAGACTTACCATCAGTGGCTCCATCATGAGCCAGCCCTGCAAGATGGTTCCTGACTCATCCAAACCCTCTAGGCTTGATGCTTCAAAAGCATCTGCTTACCTGGATGTTTGGATGATGGTCTCGACAAGCCTAAAAGATGCTCCAAGCCATTAGCCTACAAGTTCCTCAGAACTTGGTTGAATAACACTAGACAACTTCGATTTTTTCTCATGCCCCTGATGATGGAGAAGAGGCAGGGCAGGACGGTGGGTTCTTCGTCATGGAATTATGTTTGAATTTGGACAAAGTTCCCTGGGAGCTTTAGCTGAACTAATGAAAACAGATCTACTCAGGGGCATGGGGCTTTAGATTTTTCTTTCTTCTTTTTTTTTTATTTAATTGCCACGGGGCAGATAAGGAATATTCCAACCAAAAGCATACTTTGTTGTCTACAAAGAGATTCTTTTTCCAAATATCTATCTGCTTTACTATTCTATGTAGGAAAGAATCCTGAAGTTTTGCCTGACTCTGAAATTACAGTATTTTCTTTCTTCCCTTCCTTTCTTTCTCTCTTTTTTCTTTTCTTTTCTTTCTTTCTTTCTTTTTTTTTTTTTTTTTTTTTTGAGGACGAATTTCACTCTCATTGCCCAGGCTGGAGTGCAGTGGCACAATCTCGGCTCACTGCAACCTCTGCCTCCTGGGTTCAAGCAATTCTCTTGCCTCAGCCTCCCAAGTCGCTGGGATTACAGGTGCCCGCCACCACGCCTGGCTAATTTTTGTATTTTTAGTAGAGACAGGTTTCATCATCTTGGCCAGGCTGGTCTCGAACTCCTGACCTCATGATCCACCCGCCTCAGTCTCCCAACGTGCTGGGATTACAGGTGTGAGCCACTGCACCTGGCCAAATTACAGAATTTTCTAATTCTAGAATTGAGAGCTAAGACTGACCAGGATGAATGCGTATTTGGAGTTAGTTGGAGGCCATCCTGGAAACCCTGGGATGAGAAAGCGAAACTCTACATCAGAGTTAGTCCCAGAACACCTTCTCCTCTGGGGCCTCTTCAGTCTCCTTGGTCCCACGCAGAACCACACCTAGATTCAAATTGCAGAGCTTGAAGCCTCAGCACCTGCTCAACTCCGAATCAGAGAAAAATTCTCCCTCAATGGACTCCTGCCAGCTTTCCTTCTCCCCATAAAATGCCCCAGGCCCCTGCCCTGTGACAGCCTCACCTAGGGAGGGGAGGGGGAGAGGATTTGTCTCCCACTCTGACAGATGTGGCTGTGTCATGAATCCCTCCCTCCCTCCCTTCCTTCCTTCCTTCCTTCCTTCCTTCCTTCCTTCCTTCCTCTCTCTCTCTCTCTTTTTTTCAGAGTTTTCCTTTTGTCGCCCAGGCTGGAGTGCAGTGGCATGATCTTGACTCACTGCAACCTCCACCTCCCAGGTTCAACTCATTCTCCTGTCTCAGCCTCCCGAGTAGCTGGAATTACAGGCGTCCGCCACCACGCCTGGCTAATTTTTTGTATTTTTAGTAGAGATGGGGTTTCACCATGTTGGCCAGGCTGGTCTCGAACTCCTGACTTCGGGTGATCCACCTGCCTGGGCCTCCCAAAGTGCTGGGATTACAGGTGTGAGCCACCGTGCCCAGCCAAAAATTTATTTCTTTACCCATGTAACAAACCTTCACATGTATCCCGCGCTGAACCTAAAATAAAAGTCGATGAAGAAAATAAATAAATAAAAACAAAAACTTGTCCAAATAGTTTTTAAAAATTCATTTCTTCCCTGGCATCCTCAGCCACAGTGTTCACAGGTGTTTTTCACAAGAGAGAATTCAGGGAAGTCTCCCTCCAGTGTATTTCCATCCCTGTAAGACGAGACTTTGACTTGAGAATGTGACAGTCACACAGGACCTGCCTACATGAATACACAGGGATGAAAAATCATCTGAAAGTGCCTGCACACTGCAGAGGGCAGAGGCTTGTGGGTATAAACTCTCCTGCTGGTGGTGAGCAAATGGTCCAGGGAACCCCAGCAGACATTCTCTGAGTTGGGTTTATTCCAGCAAGAATCCATTGTATATCTCTTCATATATGCTTAGTGCAATGAAACACAAAATTCCACAGAACCAACGTTTGTCAGGCAGGTGCTCACGTTAAGCCCCAAACACAAAGGTAGCTGGATTTTTTTTTTTCATTTATTTTAGGACAGTATAAGTTCTACAGTTCAGCATAAACAGATTTTTATTGGATTTAATTTTCCCAGAAATGATATGTTTACAAAACATATGAATATCATTTTCAAAATGGATCTGAGCAAGGACATATTGAAGGTTGTTAGAGTCTGTAGTCCCTTTCTTTTCTTTTCTTTTCTTTTCTTTTCTTTTCTTTTCTTTTCTTTTCTTTTCTTTTCTTTTCGAGACAGGGTCTCACTCTATTGCCCAGGCTGGAGTGTGGTAGCGTGATCTCTGCTCACTGCAACCTCCACCTCCCAGGTTCAAGTGATTCTCCTGCCTCAGCCTCCTGAGTAGCTGGGATTACAGGCATGTGCCACCATGCCCAGCTATTTCTGTTATTTTTTTTTTTTTTTTTAGTAGAGACAGGGTTTCACCTTGTTGGCCAGGCTGGTCTCGAACTCCTGACCTCAAGTGATCTGCCCACCTCGGTCTCACAAAATGCTGGGATTACAGGCATGAGCCACTATGCCCACCCCCCTTTCTTTTTTTCAAAAAACCAAATTATGTGTGGAAAAACCTGTGGCCTGAATAACATGGTAGCTAGACATGGGATGAATTGACACAATATTGCAGCTGACCGGATTAGGAATCCTGCAGCCTACCACTGCCTCCAACAAGACCTGCATGTTTGGTAATGTTTATTTTTAGAAGCAAAAGTGGCTGGCGATTTAATTTAAGCAGAACAATTCAAACATGTGTTCCACTTAAACTAAGATAAGATGTCATTCCATTTGACTGTGTGTTCATTTCTATCGTTCGACTGTCCTTCCAAACTGATTTTACGATAAGTAGAAACACAAAATTTCCAAGAAAAAATATTTTAAAAAATAACAGGAAACATATTTTGAAATTTCTGTCTTCTTGATTCAAATGAAAAAGAAAGTATGAACAGTTGCACATACTTTATTGTGTGTGTCAACTAGGAGAAAACATTTTTCTGGATTTTTCTGTCAACAAACCTATGCAGGCAACACATTTTGCCTCCCTTGTGGTTAAAAAGACTTGCTTTCTCCTTTCTTTAACTCCTCTTCCCCTTAGTACTGGCATCCTCCCTCTTTCTTTGGTATCCTTATCAAATTCACTGTCATTAAGAAGCTCTCTTTTATACTAGAGTGTCAATGGTTGATATCTTCGGTAAGCAATATCGCACTTCAAGGTACTGGCATTTTAACAGGAATCAAAGGCTGAAGCCAAAGGTGTTTAGTAAAAGGTGAGATGTGGAGGGGTGGGGATGGAAGCTTTCCCCGGACAACAGTCTCCTGAAGTCCAATCCAGAGGCAGGGTGTACATTGTGTGTCAGTGCCTGGCTCGTTTGCCTGTGCAGATGTGGCAGCCATGGACACTGGCTAGCATATGGACACCTTGCCTGGGGCGCCTGGTGGGAGGTGCCCAGAAACATTCCTGAAGGCTTGTCCAGCAGGGCGAGGAGCAGCTCCTGTTTTCCAAACGCTCTCTGAAGCTTCGGGTTCCGGGAAGCTGTGTTGAGAGTGCTGACTGCCGTTCTGTGCCCGCTGCTTCTCAGTGAATTCCAGGCGGGCTGCCGTGAACCTGCTCATGGCCGTGACGGACACAGCCAGGCAGAGGGCGAAAGAACCCCAGGCGAGGCTATCAACAGAAGGCACCGTTAGGAAAGGGCTGAGGGCTGTGATTCCGGGACTTCCTGCTGGGGGTCAATCTGGAGGAAAAAACAGCTCCTTGTTCTACTCAATTTGGACCTGCATTTTGGATCACAAATCCCAGAGTCTAGTCAACGTATTGTTTAGCCCAAGGGTTAAGAGAATGGATTCTGGAGTCACTGTGCTGGCTTTGCACTGTGGCCCCAGCTCGAATTAACCGTGTGACCTTGAGCTGGTTGCTTTACCTCTTTGAATCAGTTTCCTCATCTGCAAAACTGGAATAATATCAATGCTGCCACCAGGGTGGCTGTGAGGAATTCAATGAGTGAATGCGTGGGACGTATTAATACTTAGTGTAGCATCTGCTGCATAGAAGCTTACAAATTGTTGCTGTTGTTGGTTCTAACCCAGGACAGTGGCATTGGTGTCTTTTTTTTTTTTTTTTGACGGAGTCTCTGTCACCCAGGCTGGAGTGCAATGGCATGATCTTGGCTCATTGCAACCTCTGCCTCCCGGTTCAAGCAATTCTCCTGCCTCAGCCTCCCGAGTAGCTGGGACTACAGGCGTGTGCCACCACATCTGGCTAATTTTTGGATTTTTAGTAGAGACGAGGTTTCACCATGTTGGCCAGGCTGGTCTTGAACTCCTGACCTCAGGTGATCTGCCCGCCTTCGCCTCCCACAGTGCTGGGATGACAGACATGAGCCACGGCGCCCAACCAGCATCGTTATTCTTATATCCCCATCCAGACTGTAAGCCCCGTCCAGACTGAGATGATGGGCTACACTTTTCATCCTTCATAGAACCCAGCACTGTGTTGGGAACATGGTAATTAGCATCTACTTTATACCAAAGGGTGTTCAAATGTTTGCATTATTATGAGATAAAGAGAAGGGCTGTGTGGTGGACAGAGAACCGAGAGAAGAAAAGCAAAATGTAGGGCTAACCAGAGACACTTCCCCACGGATAATAGTAAGATTAACAACAATAAACAGTCTTGTATGTATGCCAGATGCCGTGATGGGTACAGGATTATCTAACTGAACACCTCGCAGCGACCCCCTGATGGGGGCACTGTAATAAGCTCCATTTTACAGATGAGGAAACTGACACACAGAGAAGTTAAGCAACTTGTCCACGACTACCAGTTAGAAAGTGGGACATCCTGGATGCGGCTGCAAACGCTGTGAGTCTGGGTACTGCTGGCCGACTTGCGAGACGTTGCTGCCTCCTGATGCTGTGGACTCGGTTAACCAGGGACACACGTCAGGGTTCTGGGGTGGGCCTGGCCTTGCTTTGTCTTTTCTTTAAGTAGGTGATTATTTTGGTTTAAATGAGGGCAGAATCTCATTGCATCTCTCCACACCCCCACTGAAATGAGAGTAAAGGGATGTGTACTAGTGTGAACAGACAAGGACAAGGAGAATTGGAGAGGAGACACAAGAGGATGGAAATGGCTGGGAGAGGGATGACTAATTCATGGAGTGAGGGATGCAACACAGAAAGTGTCTGCAATGAGGGCCACCCACAAGACAAGAAGGATGCCTGTTATATCAGCACCGCTGTATCCTTGAGAGGTGCAGAACCTTGAGGCACAAATACAGCACAAAAAATCCGGCCTTTTCCCCAGTCTCCTCCTTACCACAGACACTCTCCCCCCACCTCCCTTTCCCCCAGGAGAGCAAAGTTTCATTCTCTGGAGAAGGTGAACGGAAGGAAAGCCTCCAGATTCAGGGATAGGAGGCCCAAAGGAAGGCAGGGAAGGGGGCTGGTCTGAAAATGGGATTGTATGGAAATCTGCACAGGAGTGGGAAGCTGTCCAGCCCTTTCCTATGCCTAACCTCAGAAATGATCAGCCAGGCATACGAGTTCACTCCACTTCCTGCAGATATTGGATGATTCCCTTCTGAAGACATTGACAGGTTGCAGAAGGAACCTCTACAAACTGATATATGCGTGTGTTTTTGTGGAGTGGAATTCCAAGATTAAATAGATGGTGCCAGACCCAATCACATGCCAAAACAACAACAACAAAAGAGCCTACCAGTAGATAAATGCCAACCCTGCTCCAGAGCTTCCAATTATCCTTGACAATCAAGGATGCCAACATCGTTGGGGGAAAGGTCCAACAACAAAGTGGGGAGGAGAAAGAATTCTCAAGGAAAGAGATAACACAAGGAACAAAAGAAAACAGCAACAAAAAACAAACCTTTTGATTAATATCCTTAGAGGAACATGAGAAGAGAAGATGCTGTATCAATAAAACAAGATCAGGATATTATGAAAAAGGAACAGCTAGAAAACAAGGAAGAGCTTGGAAAATTAAAATAAGTGCAAAATAAGAATTCAACAGAAAGGCTGGAAGACAAGTAGAGAAAATTTTTCAGAAAAAATAATAAGAGAAACAAAATATAAAGAAAGTAATAAGGTCCTTGAATAATAAACCCAAAAGACCTAATATCTAACTAACAAGAGTTTCCTAAAAGGAGAACAAAAATCTGAGGAAAGAAAATAATCAAAGGAATAATACAAATACAAAAATCACCATAATTCCAGGACATGAATATTCAGATTAAAGGCTCCCTGCCCCAACCCCAAGCGCATAGATGAAGGATGAATGTGGAGAAAAGAGAATCCTCGCCAAAGGATATCATCATGACATTTCAGAACATTGGTCATAAAGAGAAGAAAACAACAGGCCACCTACAAAGGCACATGAATCAGAATGGTGCTGGATTCTTGACAGAAACTATGAATGCTAGAAGAAAATGGAGTACAGCCATCAAAATTCTATGGGAAAATGATTTCCAACAGAGAATTCTGCACTGTGCCAAATGATCAATCAATTATGGAGTATTGAATTTCCAGGCATGCAAGGAGTAAAATAACTTATCTCTCATTGGATCCTTTCTTAGGAAGCTACTGAAGGATGTACTTCCAGAAAAGGTAGATGTAAACTAAATAAGATAAGGCAATGGGACCTAAGAAACAGCATTCAAAGATAAGGGAGTGGCGCAGGGAAGTCTCATAACAGCTCTAGACGGCAACCAGCCTGGAATAGGGCTGGGAGACTGAGGGCTTTGGGGGTTGGAAGTGAAGCTGAGAAGCTAATCTGATTAGGTCCACCAAACCTAACCTGCCCTGCTTGCTTTCAGTCGCTTGCTTTTTTTCCTCCCCATGTAGCTAAAAGCCACACCACTAAATTCTATAACTTAACCTTCACTGGCTTCCTTACACATAACATTTATGATGTATATGTCACCATGGTAATGGTTGCTTGTTTTTCAGGAACTTGGGGTAGCTCCTATCCAGTTCAAACTGGTTGAGACCACTGATCCTTCAGCTGATCCTCTACAAGTGCCTGAGAGGTAGCCTTTTGATGTCAGAAGGCCAAAAACTCTACCCTCAGAACATGCTAATGCTACCATTTTCTGAGCATGAGTCCTGTGAAGAGCCATGAACCCTGGCTATGCTTGCACAGATCACCAATGACTTTATTTTTCCCCACTGCCAATCACCTTTCCTCTTTGCCTTAGACCACCCCGCTTCTTTAACCCATAAATATCCCTAAGCCTTATCTTCAGGGAGGCGGATTTTAGAGCTGTTCTCCCACCTCCTTATCAGACTGCCCTGTGAATAAATGTTTTATCTGCCCTGTGAATAAATTTTTTGTAAGACCCATCGTCACAGTAACTGGTTTACTAAGCGCAAACAGAATGAAGGAGTTTGGAATTTGCTTCCATCCATAGCGAAAGGAGTGCAGTACAAATTGGCCAGAGTTGAGAATCCACCTATGATTCATCTGAGTTCTGCTGCAACTACACTCTCAACTGTGTAAGGTGCCAGTGATAGCCCCTCAGAACCAACAGCCCTAATTCAAAGGGGGGCAGCTAAGTGACAAACAGGTGGAGGGACAGGTGCCCAGAGAAACAGTTGTAAAAATTAACATCTTCAGACTGGGAAGATGAAGACTAAGAAAAGTTCAGACTCTAGCAACTCACGAAGCATATGGCTCACAGTAACACACATGCGTTCACTGAATCCTGGAATAGTAGGATGAGGGAGTGAGCCCTGAACGTGTTATGCGTTTTACAAAGAGGAAAGTAACATAAGAGGTTGTTATATAAGATGAAAATGTAAGTTTTGTACATCTATTTTTAAGATACGATATGCTTCAGAGGTCCACATCAAAGAGAACCCCTGTGGCCTTGCATAATGTGGTCGAGTCGGTTAGAGACAGAATTCCCATGTCATGACCTTGTCTTTGTGTTAGAAACAGGGGCTGGATCTCCCCCTGTTGAAGTATTTATTAGGAGTTATAGATCAAGACACTTCCTCCTACACCATGTTTAAGAACTGAACATCAACAATGTCTCCATTTCTCCGGGACTTTACTAGGTGCAAAGAGTTTTATAAACATAATCTCTTTAAATCCCTATACAAATATTTGAGGCAAGTATTCTCACTTTATAGATGAGGGAATTGGGCTACAGATGGGTCACAGAATTCACCCAAAGTCACATACTGGCAGATGCCAGCACTATGACCAAGGTTGGTCATCCTATAAAACTTATGTTTGGCCGGGCGTGGTGGCTCAAGCCTGTAATCCCAGCACTTTCGGAGGCCGAGGTGGGCGGATCATGAGGTCAGGAGATCGAGACCATCCTGGCTAACACGGTGAAACCCCGTCTCTACTAAAAAATACAAAAAAAAAAAAAAAAATTAGCTGGGTGGGGTGGTGTGTGCCTATAGTCCTAGCTACTTGGGAGGCTGAGGCAGGAGAATGGCGTGAACCTGGGAGGCAGAGCTTGCAGTGAGCCGAGATTGTGCCACTGCACTCCAGCCTGGGCGACAGAGCAAGACTCCATCTCAAAACAAACAAACAAAAAACAAAAAAAACTTACGTTCATCTTTATGTGCATCTCTCCTGACCCTCCAGGACTTAAGCACCATGACCAAGCAACTTACCAATATGACCAGCCATAGTCCCAGGTCTGAGGCTTCCAATCTTCTGGTCCAAGGTTCACAGTGATTTGAAAAATGGTTGTGTACATCATGTGGGCCACCATGCCTAGGAGCCCTGCACAAGGAAAGCTCTGTGAGCCACAGTTAAGAAGACATATGATGAAAGAACTCTATGCTGCGTGTTTTGGCTGTAAGGAGCTCTCTAGCATTCATAAAGTCCTTTTGATGTATTTGCATGTATTCATCCTTAAACATTCCACTGGACATCTCTTTCCCACAATTGAAACTGAAGAGACATCCAGAAACACACAATCGAGGAGGACCTGTCAGAACCTGGGCAGGAGTCTCTATGGCCTGGTTCCTTCCTAAGAAGATCAGAAATTGGATTTTATCATCCCATTCGCTGAGGATAAGACTTGAGGGAGGTAGGCATGGTGGCATGCACCTGTAATCCCAGGTACTTGGGGGGCTGAGGAGGGAGGATTGCTTAAGTTCAGGGGTTTGAAACCACCCTGAGGGGACCTCATCCCAAAATAAATAAATAAGTAAAATAAAATAATTAAAAGGGACATTTAAAAAAAAGGACTTAGGAAGGATGCATGACACTTATCAAGCACAACAACGATGTACAAATTGACCTGCTACATGATTAACTTAACATGAATAACTTTTCGTATCCGGTTTGAGGACTAAAGGAAGTCATTTGTTCAAGGTTCTTTCTCCCTGGAAAGGCCCTCTTAGGAGACCCAACTAAGTGACTTTAAAATTTGCTTGGAGAACACAGAAGTAGAACTAAAAAAAAAAAGGAGTTATTTATTTTAATGGAATATTTATACCAAATGTGGATACTTTTTTTTCCTAAACTACCATCTATTGAGTACTTTTTCTATACTAGGTGCACTCTTACTTAGTTATTGCCAAAGTGTTTTGAGATACATTATAGTGTTCTGTCTTAGAGAAGTTAAGTAACTTGCCTGAGATCATACAACCGTTAAGGAGACGTCTGCACCTGGGCAGGATCCCTCCACAGACTCATGCCTAAGCACTGTTTTCAGTGAAGTGATGTCATCTGTCAGAGCCAGGGCACCCTCTTCCCTGGTTGTGATAAAGATACACGGATAAATTTCACTTTCCATCTGTGCCTAGCCCCTTTTCATCTGTCACCCTAGGAATATTGTCTCCATCCAATGGAATTCATTGGTGATTTATCCAGTGGACCACCTGCCCTGCTCAAATGGCCATTGACGGGAAAGAGCCAGCCTGTTCTAGGGCAATGAGCATGTCCGCATGTCCAGCCTGGCGCTCTGCTTTCCCTCTGGGGCAGCCTGTTCCAAGGATGCTGTTGGAAAGTACCTGCCAGTACCATGAAGATGGCTACCAAGGCGTCCACCCTGAGCCAGTCGAACCCAGGGCTGTGACAACTCACTCTGGAGCCCAGGAGGATGGCGCTTGTCAGTATCAGAACCATATCCAGTACCTTGCCCCCGATGGACAGCCACAAAACACCTGCCAAAGAAAGGGATGTTGGAAACGCTGGGCATTTCTAATTCAGAAGTACTAAAATGTTCAGTCCTTTGATTTAGCTCATTTCTAAACAAAACATGAAAAACAGACGTGCTGGAGTGAAAGTCACAGATGCCTCTCTGCTGAATCTTAGAAAGCTGGCAATGGAAAGGCACTCCTCAGGGCTGAAAGAGACAGTTGTAGGGATTGCCCATAGCAGAGTGGAGGGGGGTGGAGTGGGGGAAACTAAGCAAAACCCTGCTGTGAGGGCATGAGTGGTGCTGCGGGTCTCCATGCCCTGGCTCAAAAACTACCATTGTGTCTGGAGTTGGTTCCTGCCAGTGGGTTCATGGTCTCACTGACTTAAAGAACAAAGACACCGACCTTCGCAGTGACTGTTACAGCTCTTAAAGGTGGCACAGACCCAAAGAGTGAAAGGTAGCAAGGTTTATTGTGAAGAGTGAAAAGACAAGGCTTCCATAGAGTGGAAGCCCACCGAGAGGGTAGCTGCTGCCAGCTGGGGTGGCCAGCTTTTTTATTCCCTTATTGGCCCCGCCCATGTTCCATTTCTGTCCTATCAGAGTGCCCTTTTTTCAATCCTCCCTGCGATTGGCTACTTTTAGAATTCTGCTGATTGGTGCATTTTACAGAGTGCTGATTGGTGCGTTTTATAGAATGCTGATTGGTGTGTTTTACAAACCTCTTGTAAGACAGAAAAGTTCCCCAAGTCCCCACTAGACCCAGGAAGTCCAGCTAGCCTCACCTCTCACCATGATGTTTTGATTTTACCAGGAGATATCTTTGCCTTTTGCAAGAAAAAGATACACAAACCTCGGGGCGGAGGGTCTGTGAGTTGGAGAGCCCTGTCTGCAGGTACCAAAACCTCATTTGTTTCTGTGGAAGTCACTTGTTTACCTTCTGGAGAGGATCCCACCTGTGGCTTCAAGGAACTCTGTTGGCAGTGGAGGGCAGTGGAGAAAGGGGACAGAAAGGGAAACTCATCTTTGCAAAAGGACTCCTCTAAGGCAAGTTAGGTAATGAAGACAAAGCAATGAATAGACGTGATCCATACCTTCACAAAACCTCTACTCCAGCTGGGAGAACAGACACTAAGAAAGTAATTACAAAGATACTGAGTGTTAGGGAGCTTTACAGAGAAAAAAAACTGCTCTAGGCAGTGGTGTGCTGAAGCACATCTCACAGCTCTGCGTTCATCTTGCAACTGAGAGCTGTGTTCATCTTGCAATTGAAATTGGCTGTGGTGAGAATATTTATCCCATGGAACACGGCCAGTGCTGCCAATCAGGGCTTCCCATTCACGCTACAAAGTAGGCTGTTAAACATCTGCCAGCACACCACTGGCTATAGGGCACAGGAAGACAGCCTGTGGTTCTACCTTTTGGACTTGACTTCATGGAAAAATCATCAGTGACTCCCTCATCATTTCCCCTATTCCCAATAAAACTATAAAAATAGTCCAAGCTATGAGGAGTGCTGGTGGGCAGCGTGTGAGTAAGGTATTTACCTTGTTCTTCAGCTGGCACTATGCTCTGGAAACTCCTACACTTTTCATCTGAAAGATAAAAATGCATCCAGAAATGGGTTACCCTTCACAACCAGGGGGCAAATGGTGTAGTTCTAGCCCCTTAACTGGATGAGGAATGGGGAGTATGCAGCCTGCTTTACTTCATGTCAGGGACGTGAGCTGCCCCTCTGTGTGGGAGCATTATATAATCCTCCCTATTGGACTCTGGCTTGGCCACGTAACACTCTTTGACCAATGAACTGGGAGTAAAAATGAGATGGATCTGAGCAGCTTTAAGAGCCAATGTATTTTCCCCTGGTTCTTGTTCCCTTGCTCTGTGATCCCAGAGGCCCACGTCAAGAGGGAGTCTCCATCAGCCCGGGTCCCTGAATAGCTACAATGAGGACAGACCCCTTGCCAACCTGAAAAGTCTATACAGAATGAGCTAAAAATAAATGTGTTGGGTTGAAGCACTGGAATTTGGGGGGTTGTTTGTTATTGCAGCCTAACCTAGCCTCTCTGGACTCATACTGCAAGTCTTAGACCAGGGGTTCTCAGCTTTGGAAACAGCATTCATTATGATATGAATCTGAAATAATTAGCTTCTCCTTGAAGGGAAATGATCAAAGTTTGCAATTTATTTTTAAATGAGTGAGAGCAGATTCAGAGCCATGTCTATTACTAAGACTCTTAGCATGTGAGTCACGCATTTGCTTGCATTTCTTCATGCTTTCTTGACTATGAAAGAAAGGGAGGAATCGTTGTGTGTGTACCAGGTATTGGGCAGAACCCACCACCAGACTCATTTACGTTTTCCAGGGAGATAGGTATTATTTGTATGTGAGTGTCATCTGTCAGGTGAAAAATCTTGAGTCACGGCCTTAGATATGCAGTTCCCTTTAAAATTCAAAGTCCATGGATATCCACTTGGTGTGAAGATGTAACCAAATTCTGGTTTGGGGGGTGACAGATGGAGGATTGAGACCATGGCAAGTCACCCTCTGGGGTCCTGTCCCAGCTGAGTGTCCTGCACTCTGTCTACTAACACGTCGGCCCAAAATAGAATCATGGACTGTTGAGTGGGAGCAGCCTGGGAAATCCTCTGGCTCATCCCCACACAGTTTAGAGTAGTGCATTCAAGGGCCTCTGAGGGAAAGTGACTTAGGACAGCGCGGGTAGAGGCAGTTTCCATGTTAGATCTCAGGGCTGCAGAGCCCAGGCCCAGTGCTGTCCTGCTACATCACTGACTTAATGCAATGAAGGAAAGGTGCCGGGGGTGCAAAGTTGCCTGAGACAAGGGAGCCGCCCCTAGTCTGACCGTGGTGGGAGCTAAAGCAGAGCACGGTGTGAAAGATATGAGGCATTTCCCATGGACTCGTCAAAGAAAGGCATTCTTATCACCAGAATAGATCCAGTAGTCCCCGCCTTAGCCTTGCTTTGAAGATTACATGAAACAATACTTAAGAAAGCTTCTACCACAGTTCATATGCATTTAAATCTTATTAGAATAAAATGAGTTCTATTAGAGTATTTTTGCGGTGGTTAGCATGAACCATTATTTATTTCCAGACTCTAAGCAACCCCAAGGGCAAGCTACCATTGCTGGAAGATTCCAGGAACAGAGGAACTTTAGGGAGCATCTGTAGACTTCAATAATTTTTTTTTTTCTTTCATAGGAGAGAAAATCCCAAGTAATTTAATTTTCCTATTCAAGAACTCTCTATGCCTCCCTATTTTCCCTAGCATCAAGTCTAAATTCCTCCTGTTAGCTTTTATGTCTTCTCTCCATCAACCTGACTTCCCAACACAGAGCCCATCTTTTTGCCTCCCCAGCACCACCCAGCGTTCACCTTCCACCTCCTCAGGGTCCTGTAGTGTCTTAGTCCTGTAACAAATTACCATAGACGGGGTTGTTTATCAACAACAGGAACAGCTTTTCAGATCTGGAGCCTGGAAGTCTGAGATACCTGCATGGTTGGGTTCTGGTGAGGGCCCTCTTCCAGGTTGCAGAGAGCTTCTTTTATTTATTTTTTGAGACAGGGCTTTGCTCTGTCACCGAGGCTGGAATGCAATGGATCACGGCTCACTGCAGCCAAAATCTCCTGGGCTCAAATGATCCTTCCATCTCAGCCTCCCAAGTAGCTAAGACTAGAGGTGCACGCCACCACACCTGGCTAATTTTTTTTTTAATTTTTTATTTTTTGTAGAGATGGAGCCTCACTATGTTGAGCCAAGGCTGGTCTTGAACTCCTGGGTTCAAGCAATCTGCCCACTTCAGCCTCCCAAAGTGTTAGGATAACAGGCAAGGGCCACCATGCCTGGCCAGCAGACAGCTTCTTGTAGTAACCTTGCATGGCAGAAAGAGATCTGGCTAGCTCTCTAGCCTCTTCTTATACGGGCACTAACTCCATCCGTGAGGGCTCCACCCTCATGACCTAATCACCACCCAAAGGCCCCCACCTCCTAATACCATTACCTTGGGATTAGGGTTTCAGCATATGAACCTGGGGAAGGGACACAAATATCCAGTCATAGCACATGGGAAGGATGATAGGTGTGCAAGCATATGCTTCTGGCAGTGCATGTCTAATCCTTATAAACCTTAACATTTGCTGTGCCCATCCTCGTGAAACTCCAAGTACCTGTGGGCCTTACTCCTTCACACTGCCGCACCGCCCCTCCACTGAGCTATAGGGAGAAGAGAAACCCAGGTTGGGGTGATGATGGAACCATTTCCTGGAGCTTCTCCGCTGGGACGCTTTCTGACTCAAATGTCAGCCAGGGGTTCGTGCGTCACATGATTGTCCATCCCAGGGGGCCCGAGGGAGAATATTTACACAGCCTGGAGTTGACGCTAACAGGATCAGGGACCTGTCAGTCCGTGGGCAGCCACAGTGGCCTCCGCAGCATTAGAATTAAGTCACTTCGGATTAACCAGATTGGACATTTCTCCTGGTTGATTCTCTGATGTCAGCAGCAGTACCATGGTCACCGAGGAAATAATTCATCTGAGCCTCCCCAGTTATACCAAGGAGGTCCCCAAAGCACTGGCAATACCTCAGTCCTCACACCCTATTGTCTCTCGGAGAACTTGGGGGCTGATGCAGAGCCTTCTTTCACGTCGCCTCATCCAGTCCTAACCATACCCTGGCGAGTCAGGCCAGCAGGTTGGCAGCAGAAGGATACCACAGGCAATGTGTGACATTTACATCCACAAGGCCTGGCATCTCTGCATGGTCCTGCCACGGCCAGTCATCATCGCAAGTTTCCTGGCCTCTCTGAGCCTCCCTTTCCTCATCTGCAAAATGGGTCTAATAAAAGGACTCTGATGAGAGATTTGTGAAAGTATTTTGTGAACTGCATTCCACAGTTATTATTTATTTATTTTTATTTTTTTTTTTTGACGGAGTCTCACTCTGTTGCCAGGGCTGGAGTGCAGTGGCACGATCTCACTGCAACCTCTGCCTCTCAGGTTCAAGCGATTCTCCTGCCTCAGCTTCCAGAGTAGCTGGGATTACAGGTGCCCGCCACTATGCCCAGCTACTTTTTTGTGTTTTTAGTAGAGACAGAATTTCACCATGTTGACCAGGCTGATCTCAAACTCCTGACCTCATGATCTGCCCGCCTCGGCTTCCCAAAGTGCTGGGATTACAAGCGTGAGCCACCGCGCCTGGCCTTTCCACTGTTTTGAGTGTCGGGTTATTAATAAAGGCAAGTACAATGATCTCGATTTTATGGACCTGGAGGAGACCAGGCTCACACGAGTTGGTAGAGTCAAGAATTAAAAACCAGAGTTTCTCACCTAAGACTCAGAGGCCTTTACTGAATTGCTTCTTGTCTTTCTACCTAATGCATCGAGGAGTGAAGGTCTAACTTGTCCTCTAAAGAGAACTGCCTTTCCCACCAGGAATAGAGATGAGGCCAGCACAGAGCAAGGGCTGGGGCAAAGAGAAGGTGGAGGCCAGCCAAGGAGATTAAGAGAATTCAGAATAGCTTAGATGGGTGAGTTTAGTTTGGGCCCAGAGTCAGAGCCTAGTGACCCCTTTGATGAATATGAATCCTCAGAAATGGTGTTCCTTTTGAATAAAGCCAGCAGGATTAAAAGAAAAAATCTGTATAAATCCCATGAAGGTGGGGAGGCGGGTGTTACATAGCTCGAGTGCTTCAGCAGCCAAGCAGGACAGCAAGCCAGCCCGAGGAAGTGGCGTCCAATCCCTCTGTGCCTGACTCTGACATCCTCTGTCAGTTTGTTCTCTTCCGACCCCCACTCTGCCCCTGTCCTTTCTGAGATGCCTGGGTCCCTCTGCCCTGAACTTTTTGAGTTGAGCAGAACAGCACAGAATCTAAAATCCACGCATTTTGTGGATGCACAGACTCACCTAAGGAAAAGAACATTTCATGTAAGTACCGCCTGGGCCAGGAATGTTTGCCGCAAATTTTCATTTCAGAGTGTGGGATCAAAGGTGTGGGTTCCCTTTAAAGACATTCTAGGCACTGGGGAGAAAGGATAGAGTTCTTGCGGGTGGCTTGGGCAGAGGATGTCTTAAAATGGCACTTCAGGTGGCCGGACACGGTGGCTCACGCCTGTAATCCCAGCACTTTGGGAGGCCGAGGTGGGTGGATCACGAGGTCAGGAGAACGAGACTATCCTGGCTGGCCAACATGGTGAGACCCCATTTCTACTAAAAATACAAAAAAAAAAAAATAGCCGGGTGTGGTGGCGGGCGCCTGTAATCCCAGCTACTCAGGAGGCTGAGGCAGGAGAATTGCTTGAACCTGGGAGGTGGAGGTTATAGTGAGCAGAGATAGCACCATGCACTCCAGCCTGGGTGATGAAAAACAAACAAACAAAAACAAAAAAAAAGCACTCCAGGTAAGGGCTTCCTGGAGGATCAACTTTAAGGGACACGGAGCCCATTCAGAAGGAAAACACACAGGGAGACCCCGCGGGGCAGCAGAGCTGGGGCAGTCAGACGCCCAGAAGCCCCTTTCCTGGACTTGTTTAGGGCCGAGGCACATCCTCCCGGGATTGGAGCTCTGCTCTCCTCACCCCTCCTGACCCTCTCTCCAAAGGACTGTTTGGGCTCCAGCCTGTTTCCCTCCAGTTTGAGCCCTTTTCTTTCTTATGCCCCAAATCTCCTAAGTACTGCGACAAATTAGACTAAATGGCAGATGCCTTTGTGGTGTAATCACCAGTTGGGAGCCCCAGCTACACTCTGCAGCAGACATAATTTTTTTTTGGCTCATGCCGTTTTTTAAAGATATTTTAAAATGGAGAAATTGGAGAAAGAAATCCAAACATCTTACCTCCCTTGAAGAATCAGAGCATCTGATAACACCGTATCGGGCTTACAAGTGCACACGAGCATGAAGCTGGTGGGACAAGAGGCTGCTGCTTTAGCTGAGGTACGGAGGTTCAAGGTCACCCCGCATCCCTGTAGCCCAGCTCCACGCACTTTTGTTGGGACCTCCTATAAGCATTTGAGTTTGTAACTCCTTGATGTATAGCTTTTGTTTTGTCCTGTAACATGTTTGGTATTACTTTATTCATTATGGAGTAAAAATAATTAGTTAATTATTAGTTCATTCTAAACTGTTTTGCTTTAGAAAAACAAGCGGGAGAGGGGGAGATGATCAGGGGAAGATGTCCTTTCTTCCTTCTTAATAAAGTGATGACAATATTTAGAGACCCAGGTGTACCTGGATGACCTTATTACATCAAGAAATATGTAAAATGTGAGCAGAGGTGTTTTGTGTGTCTGTGTGTGTTTGTTTTCCTTCCGCTTTTAAATTCCGGGGCACACAGGCAGGATGTGCAGGTTTCTTACATAGGCAAATGTGTGCCTTGGTGATTGAGCAGAGGTTTTTTTTTTTTTTCTTAATTGATGGGTACAACATTGTTCATCAATAATTATAAGAGTTGTTGCCCTTCAGTTAAAGTGTGTGCATTGTGGGGTAACAGGCAAAGTCAGGGTTAAGTGTTATGCAATATGAGTTCCAAGCCCAGCTCCTTCAGCTCCTACCTGTGCACTCTTCCGTGGGTCATGGGTCACTAACATCTCTAGAACTCAGTCTTCTCATCTGTAAAATGGCTCTATTGTTCCAGGTCAGCCTTTCCTAAAGTGCGTTCCACCAAACAATAGTCTTACAGAATATTAATCCTTATTAAACATAAAAAACCTCTTCTACGCACCATAAATTTGGGGAAGCACTGGAATATGTAACGTTAAACAAGTTTCTGTATCGGGGGACTTCTCAGAGATTTTGATGTGCTAATGTGTGTCGTGAATTTTCAAGAAGAAAAGGTAATGTAATGTGGAATCTTTTCCAATTTGTTGGACTTCCAGACGCTTTTTGTTTACTTTCGCAAGGAGCATCTCAAAAGGCATCTCTGTGGAGTGATCTTTGAGGACATCCAGTGAGATACTTACTAAGAGCTCTTTCTGTCCTGATGCAAGAATATAGTCACATATAAGTCAGAAAGAAGTTGCTATGGTTTGAATGTCCCCTCCCAAACTCATGTTGAAATTTAACCCCTAGTGTGGCAGAATTGAGAGGTGGGAGCTTTAAGAGCTGCTTGGGTCATGAGGGCTGTACTCTCGCCAATGGATTAATCCATTCATGAATTAATGGGTTCTCATGAGAAGTGGGACTAGTGACTTTGTAAGAAGAGCAGGAGAGGGCCGAGCGAGAATGTTAGCATGCTCAGAACCCTCGCCATGGGCTGCCCTGCACCTCCCTGGGTCTCTGCGAAGAGTCCTCCCCAGCAAGAAGGCTCTCTCACCAGATGTGCTCCCTTGACCGTGGATTTCCCAGCCTCCGTAATTCTAAGTGATACCTTTCTTTTCTTTATAAATCACCTAGTTTCTGGTATTCTATTCTAAGCAACAGAGAATGGACGAAGACAGAAGTCAAGAAATGCATCCTTTATTTCTGCTTACTGTTGTCCGTGAATCACGGAGAGCACTAACCCTCTTTAGATTCAGTGTGTGCTCCTGACAATATAGGAAAAACCCTTCAGTGGTGTGTGTGATCCAGGAAAATGTGCATGTGCGTGTGTGTCTCTGTGTGTGTGTGTGTGTCTCTGCGTGTGTGCGTGTGTGTCTGTGTGTGCGTGTGTGTGCAAGTCTGTGTGTGCGTGTCTGTGTGTGTGTGTGTATCTGTGTGTGCGCGCGTGTCTGTGTGTGTGTGTGTGTGTGTGAAGTAAACACTCTGGGTTTGCAGAAGTGCCAAGCAGACTTGCTCTAGAGGAAGGAAACTGAAAGAGCCTCACACATCTCTTACTCCTGCTTTCAGCTCATTTTAGGCTAAGAAGATGCCGCCGCCACCACCACCACCACCACCACCACCACACACACACTGAGTTACACACACCAAGCTCTTGTTGCCCAAGCTGGAGTGCGATGGTGCAGTCTCGGCTCACTGCAACTTCTGCCTCCCAGGCTCAGGCGATTCTCCTGCCTCAGCCTCCCTAGTAGCCGGGATTACAGGCACACATCACTATACCCAGCTATTTTTTTGTATTTTTAGCAGAGATGGAGTTTCACCATGTTGACTGGTCTCCAACTCCTGACCTCAGGTGATCCGCCCGCCTCAGCCTTCCAAAGTGCTGGGATTATAGGCGTGAGCTACCACGCCTAGCCTGTATTATTCTTTTTCTTTAAAAAAAAAGTTTTGGCCAGGCACAGTGACTCATGCCTGTAATCTCAGCTACTGGGGAAGCTGAGGCAGGATAATCGCTTAAAACCCAGGAGGTGGAGGTTGCAGTGAGCTGAGATTGTGCCGTTGCACTCCAGCCTGGGCAACGGGGAAATTCTGTCAAAATAAAATAAAATAAAATAAAAATTAAATTGAATTGAATTAAATTAAAATAAAATAAAAATAAAATAAATAAAATAAAATAAAATAAAATACAGACCTCTAGACTCCACCCCGGTTCTCTTAAATTAGAACCTCCAGGACTGGGCACCTGGATATTTCTTTTACAATCTTCTTGGGTGATACATTTGATAACTGGTGTGATGCCTATATAGAGCTGTGGAAACAGAAGTACTATAGACAGCCTTCATACGAGAACTTGGAAAGGAGGTGGAATTTCCCAAGTGATTTGCCTATACGTATGGTGAATACAGTTTCCACACCAAAATTCTGGAACTGTCTTGGAAATCCTCCAGGACGCAGGGTCCTGAGACTTTTGCATCTGTCCATGAAGGTAGAGAAGAGACTCATAGGAAGATAGCACTCCCTGAGAAGAGAGGGACTGGGAAGGTCCCTAAATAGCCTTAGCTCCAGGCGCTATGGCAGTGTCTGTACCAGAGTTAAAGCACAAGACACAGGCACTGACCTGGATACATGGGAGGGTCAGTCAGGCTGGGGACTGCCCCACAGTGGCCACCACGGGGAGAGAGCGTGGTGGGGAGGAACATACAGCATCCCAGAGTGTTCTTTTTTTTTTAATTTGAGACAGGGTCTCACTCTATCATTCAGGCTGGAGTGTGGTCACACGATCATGACTCACTGCAGCCTCAATCCCCTAGGCTCAAGAGATTCTCCCAGAATAGCTGGGACCACAGGCACACCCCACCATGCCCAGCTAATTGTTTTAAAAAAAAACCTTTTGTAAAGAGAGGTCTCACTATGTTGCCTACGTTACCAGGCTGGTCTCTAACTCCTGGTCTCAAGCAATTCCCCTGTCTCAGCTTCCCAAAGTGTTAGGATTACAGGAATGAGTCACCATGCTGGGCCTCAGGGGGTTCACTCTTGTTGCCTTTTACTTAGGCCTCAGGAATAAAAAACAAATGCTATGAGAATGGAAAAAGAAAAGGCAATTAGAAACTCCAGGAAAAGTACAAAGCTGCATGAGAAATTTACTGTAATAAGCTGAGGTCAGGAGAGAAATGGGGATGGGAGGAGGATTCCTCCTTTTTCTGCCTTGGAGGTTTTGCTTCCCAAGCATAAAGCAGGGAGTATTCTGTCCCTAAGCAATGGGTTTACAGCCAGGCTGCCTAATAGAGAAGAGTCAACTCCCTCCCTCCTGAATTCTTGGAGAGGTAAAAACACTCTTCTTTTTTTAAAGATTCACTCCAAGATCATTCCAAGTGCAGGAGAAATAATAGGGATGCACCTTCGAGTTGGGTCAGGGCCACCTTTCATTCCCAAATAATTTTAAATACCAGGGATTGGGTGACAAGAACAAATGAGAAAAGCTAATTTTAATAAACACTTGGAATGTGCCAGGCCCTATTGCAAGCACCGTATGTGAATCTGGTCATTTCATCTTTACAATCACTCTTGGAGGTAAGTACTGCTATTATTCCCATTTTATAGATGAGAAAACCGAGGCTCAGAGAGGTGAAGGGACTTACTCAAGGATACCTAGACAGTCAGTGGAGATGCAGGATTTAAACCCAGACAGCCTGGCTCCAGAGCCCCTGCACCATTCCACACCTGTCACCCCTAGAATCTGCAGGATTCAAACCCAGAGAGCCTGGCTCCAGAGCCCCGGCCCCATTCCGCATCTGTGACCCCCAGAATCTACAGGCTTTGCTCACCTTCACCGTTGAGGCTCTCCTCGCAGGACTGCCAGAGCCCCGCATGGAACCCACGCTGAATGAACTTGTCATTGCCCAGCTCCCAGATGTACAGGACAGCCTGGCTGTCGTTGTCCATTCTGCCATTGCTGCTGTTGTCCGGTTTGAAGTGAATGCAGTGCTGCCCTCCCGGCTGGTCCTGGCACAGCGGCTTCACCACCCGCCGGATCCCCTCACACCAGTGGCTGCTGACCACGGCGGTGAGGGAGAAGGCGAAGGCGAGGCAGATGGGGAGGAGGAGCAGTGCCTGCTGCTGCCTGGTCCTGTCCATGGCTGAGTGAGGTGTGTGGGGCAGGATGAGCTGTGAGGCCCTCTCCTCCCGCCTCGTCACAGTACCTGCCCCTCAGCTCTGCCATCTGGCATCCTCACACAGCCTCCTCTCACGTCCCCCTGGGGAATTGCATATGCTGCCACACCACATCCAGAGGCACAGCGCCGGGGCACGTTCCTGTCAAGGGTGCTGGCCCTGCCATTCTCCCCAGGAGGTAGGTGTGCAGGAGAGCATTATTTTTTGTTGGTTTGCTTTATTTTATTTTATTTTATTTTATTTTATTTTATTTTATTTTATTT
>NC_045449.1:9767727-9880412 GCF_002776525.5 Piliocolobus tephrosceles
TTATTTTATTTTATTTTATTTTATTTTATTTTATTTTATTTTATTTTTTGAGACGGAGTTTTGCTCTTGTTGCCCAGGCTGGAGTGCAGTGGCATGATCTCGGCTCACTTCAACCTCTGCCTCCCGGGTTCAAGTGATTCCCCTGCCTCAGCCTCCCAAGTAGCTGGGACCACAGGTGCATGCCACCATGCTGGGATAATTTTTTTGTATTTTAGTAGAGATGGGGTTTCACCATGTTGCCCAGGATGGTCTCGATCTCCTGATCTCATGATCCACCCGTCTCGGCCTCCCAAAGTGCTGGGATTACAAGTGTGAGTCACCGTGCCCGGCCAGAGGGCATTGTTTTTTAATTGTAGTAAAACACACATAACATGAAATTAACCATCTCAACCATTTTTTTTTTTTTTTTCTCTTTTTGAGACAGAGTTTCATTCTGTTGCCCAGGGTGGAGTGCAGTGGCACTATCTTGGCTCACTGTAGCCTCCACTTCCTGAGTTCAAGTGATTCTCCTACCTCAGCCTCCCAAGTAGCTGGAATTACAGGCACCCACCACCACGCCCAGCTAATTTTTGTATTTTTAGTAGAGACGGGGTTTCACCATTTTGGCCAGGCTGTTCTCAAACTCCTGACCTCAGGTGATCCACCTGCCTCTGCCTCCCAGAGTGCTGGAATTACAGGCGTGAGCCAACACACTGGGCCATCTCAATCTTTTTTTTTTTTTGATGTGGTGTCTCGCTCTGTTGTCCAGGCTGGAGTGCAGTGGCGCGATTTTGGCTCACTGCAACCTCCGCCTCCGGAGTTCAAGCGATTCTCCTGCCTCATCCTCTCGAATAGCTGGGATTACAGGCATATGCCACCATGCCTGGCTAATTTTTGTATTTTTAGTAGAGACGGGGTTTCACCATGTTGGTCAGGCTGGCATCTCAACCATTTTTAAGTGCAAAGTTTAGTGGCATTAACTACACTTGCAGTGTTGTGCAACTATCACCACCACCCACCTCCAGAACTCTTTTCATCTTTCATCTTCTGTACCCATCACATAACTCCCATTCCCCTTCCTCCCCGGCTTGGCAGCCACCATTCTTCTCTCTGTCTCTATTAATTTGACTACTCTACGTGCTTCCTGTAAGTGGATCATACAGTATCCATCCCTCTGTGACTTGCTTACTTCACTTAGCATAATGTCCTCAAGCTTCATGCATGTCGTAGCATGCGTCAGAATGTCCTTCCTTTTTCAAGGCAGAATAATATTCCCTGTGTTTATTGAATCACATTTTTTTCATCTATTCAGACACCTGGGTTGCTTCCACCTTTTGGCTGTTGTGGAGGGTGCTGATTTTGATGGAAGACCAGGGGCTGTTTGGGTGGCTATCTTGGTGAGACAGCCTCACCCTTGCCTTTTGCATGGAGCAGGGTCCTCAGTGTTGGATTCTGGAATCAGGGAATCCCGAGGACCTCACAGGCCTGTTTCTTGTTCAATTCTATGTAGAGAAGGACTACAGAAAACAGATGCTGGTTCCAGGGACCCTGGGCGATGCGAGGTACAGGCAGGCTGCCTCAGGGCCGAGGTGCTGTGCAGAATGGGGAGGGCGGCATGCATCCCACTTGGGTGCAGAGTTCTGAGGCCACGGGCCTCAGATGCTAGAAGACAGAACCCTGGGCACCATCTCTCAGGCCCTCACTGAAGGGGACACTGGCAGGGGCAGTGACGCTGAAGATTTTTAGGGAGCTCCTCGGGCAGAGGACACTGATGAAGGAGTGAGGGCAGGAGAAGATTCTGCAGAGCATCCTGAAAACACCAAGGCTCTTGATGATGTGTTAGACACCTCCTGAATACCCCCAGACAGAATCTGGAATCTATGTGCCTGGGCTAGACAGTGATACTGGGTTAATATCACTCCATCTATACTTTGCCGCTGGCCAAGTCTGAGCACCTGTGTCCTGCTCTCTCACTGGCCTGGTGGGGTCCCCAGTCTTGAGGGAAGAGGCCTTACCACGTTTCATCGCTAGAGGGCACCCGCCCAATGGGTGGGGAAGTCACGTGTGGCCCCCCAACCTTCATCCCTTCAGAAATAAAGGATGTTTTTAAGAAAAAGTTGCAAGAGATGAGACAGAATATTCTTGCAAAGCAGGCATCTTCTTTAAAGACAGACCATCTTCCAGCCTGCATCTTGGAAGATGATCTTTCATGAGCACTCACAGAACAGAGTTGCAGCCACATTCAATAACCAAAGTCCATCCCTTGGGTACTTTCTCCCTCTGGGTCTCTCTGCCATCCCAGAGAGATGACCACGTCGATTCCAGAGGTGACGCCACTCTGAGTCCATTTCTAGGGCCTTTGTTCTAGTTGAGCATTTCATTGTTAAGGTCTAAAATCTTGCCACATGGAGCTTTTAAGATTTCTAGGGATTTCTATTAAGAAAAGCACGGCTGCTTTTCCCAACTGTTCAGGATTCATTCAGTTGAAAAGTTACCCAGGAGGAGTTCCTATGTTTGACTTGAAGAGGGAAGGAAAAAATGAAACAAAAACAAAACCAAAAACGAAGTGAAAACACGTTCTTCTTGCCTCTTGCTAACTCACTGTTCCATCTAATCAAGACACCTTCCACCTGGGCCTCCAATTTGGGAGGCTGGGAGACATTGCAGGGATGCTGGGAGCTGGCCTGGGAGAGGTGGGGTAAGAAGTCCCAAGCAGAGCCTTTCGGAGGCACGGCGATGAGCCTGCTAAGAACTCACTGGAGAGGGCAGGGGCAGGACAGGGTACCTTCCCAAGTAGCTGTGCTCAGGCACCTCTGGTCAGAAGACCTGCCTATTACTTGCTGTGTGGCTTTGGGCAAGCCATCCAACGTCTCTGAGCCTCAATCTTTCTCAGCTGTCAGATGAAGAACTCATCGTATCCTCACGGGGTTATTATCAGGCTGAGTGAAATAAGATGGTGGATTAAAAGATGTTGCCAATGCGAGTTGCGGGAAGAGCGTACACCTGTGCTGGTTAGTAAGCGATCTATCATCAATTCCATAAAAGGGTCTGTCAGGTGGGCTGAGCCACGTGTGCTTAGGCACTCAAGACGAGTGAATGTTGGGCTTTTCAACACATTGTTTTGCTATTGTGTAGGCATAACCTAAGCCGCTGGTTGGGTTTTTGCTTCACGGCCTGGGTTGGGAGCTGTTCTCTCCTAAGCTGAGCAACCATCTCTCCTGCAGTCTCTGCATAAACAGGACCCAAGGAGATTCTGCCTTTGTGGTTAGTCTCAGCCCAGCCTGGACAAGCTTAATGCTTTAAAAAGAAATACCCCGCCTCAAAAAGACACCTGCCTCTAAACTGGCTTGAGGCCCATCGCCTTCTGCCAGCCATTCCTCTGCAGCTCGGACCCCAGCCTGTCTCAGCCCAACTTGTGTATCGAGCAGAACCTTCAGGGTGGAGCCCGCTGACCGCCTTGTTCTTTCTCCTTGGCCTGTCGAGGAAGTCCCAGAAAGCACAGCTGACTTAGGGAAGGTCTGGGAAAAATCTCCCTGCTTTTGGGGGGGTAGGGGCGGGGGATGAGCCAGGGCTGAGGAGGAACTCTGAAGACTTTGTAGATTGCTCTCGACCGCCTCAGACACTCTCGGCACGGCGTGGAGAGGATTTGTGCAAACATTTCCTCTCTGGACCGGGAGGAATGCAAGAGCAGACGGCCTGCGGTGCATCTTGGACTTCTAGAGAGATGTACCCTCACTTGTGAAGGTGCACGAGGAAGATGACGCTGGGATCAAGCAGGGCAGGGCCTGGGAGAGGAAGCGCGGGACTCCAGCCTGGCGTCCCCCAGCTGCCCATGGGCATCCCTGCTCCCTGGGGGACCAGTCCTCTCTCCTTCCACAGGAAGTGCTCTCTCTGGGCCCCTGGGAGGCCCTTCCTCACCCTGGTCCTGCTGGTTTCCATCAAGCAAGTAAGAGCAGTTCATTTATTATTATTATTATTATCAGTTATGTGTGTTTCCTGATTTTTTTTTTTTAAAGAAGCAATTTAGGCCTCATGTAAGCAATCTGGAAAAGAGAAAACAGTATTAAGAATATAATGAGCCACCATAATCCTAGCATTCAAAATCACTGTTCATATTTGGCATATTGTCCTCAAATATTTTCTCTATGCGTTTTTTTTTTTTTTTTTTTTTTTTTTTTTTTTTTTACAACAGCTGGTATTAGGAAGTATAAAACACATTGTATCCTGGTCCCCCCCAGACCCCGCATCATATTGTAAGCATTTCCCCGCGTCAATGTGAATTCTGCAAATAGCTTTTACAATTGCCGCATATATCCTTTTGTTTGTCTTCAGTATTCTCCCAGGTTTGAGTATTTAGGTTGAGCAAATCCATTTTTCTTTTTCCTTTCCTCTCCTTTCCTTTCTTTCCTTTCGTTTCCTTTCTCTTCCGTTTCCTTTCCCTTCCGTTTCCTTTTTCCTTTCCATTACAAAAATATAGAATGCTAATTGGTTTTTTTTTAAATACAATTCAAAGAAGTGAAATGAAAACTACAAATCACTCTACTTCCAACAGCTAGAAATCACCCTCATTCACATTTGGGGGCTTATCCTTCCAGACATTTTTCTACCATCGTTTACATACAGTTTTTTGTTTGTTTGTTTGTTTTTTGAGATGGGGTCTCTCTCTGTTGCCCAGGCTGGAGTGCAGTGGTGCAATCTTGACTCACTGCAACCTCCGCCTCCCAGGTTCAAGTGATTTTCCTGCCTCAGCCTCCCGAGTAGCTGGGATTACAGTCACCCATCACCACCTGGCTGATTTTTGTATTTTAATAGAGACAGGGTTGGCCAGGCTGGTCTCGAACTCCTGACCTCAAGTGATCTACCCGCCTCGGCCTCCCAAAGTGCTGAGATTACAGGTGTAAGCTGCCATACCAGGCCTCCATACAGTTTTTTCTTTTATCTTTTTTTAAAAAACAAAACAAAACAAAACAAAACAAACAAACAAAAAACCACGGGCACATACTGTAAACATTATTTTGTAATCTGCTTTCTTCATAACAAAATATACTAATAACACAACTGACATTATTATGGAGCACTTGCTCTGCACTGGGTTGAGTTCCAGGTGCCTTCTATTCCTCATATTGTCTCCTTCTGTGTTCTCAGCAACCCTGTAGTTGGAGGTTCTCTTGTTAATCCCCTTTTACAGATGAGTAAACTGAGTCTGGGAGAAGTTGAGCAACATTCTTCCATGTCAGTAGATGTAGTTGCGTGGAATGATATTTAAGGGCTTTGAGGATTTGTTGTAATGTATTTAACTAGCCTCTATAGTTGGGCATGCTGGTAGCTTGCTTTATTCTATCCAAGAAGATTAGACCTTCGTCCTCTTTCCAAGTTTCCATTTGGATACCAGGCTATGGGCAGTATAAAAGGATGATGGGAAGGAACCCTAGTTCCACTCGTCTGAGTAAAGAAAGTAGCCTAAGGAATGGCTCAGGCTGGGCACGGTAGCTCATGCCTGTAACTCCAGCACTTTGGGAGGCTGAGGCAGGCAGATCATGAGGTCAGGAGTTCAGCCTGGCCAACATGGTGAAACCCCATCTCTACTAAAAAATGCAAAAATTAGCTGGGCATGGTGGTACGCGCCTGTCATGTTAGCTACTCGGGAGGCTGAGGCGGAAGAATTACTTGAACCAGGAGGTGGAGGTTGCAGTGAGCCGAGATCACACCATTGCACTCCAGCCAGGGCAGTAGAGTGAGGATCTGTCTAAAAAAAAAGGAATGGCTGTCTTCTTCCTTTGTTCCGTGGGCAGGGTGAGTCCCTGTTCATGGTCTTGGAATTCTAACCCCCTCCAGCCCCCATGTAGGGCAGGCTGTGGCACCAGGTCTCATGAGGGTTTGCCCCAGGTTTTCTTTGCTGCAAGCCTGGGGCTACAGACGCAGATAAGCCTGCCAGATTTCCTACATCCAGGATCCCCTAGAGGCTGCCTTCAAGCCCTCATGGATTGTAAATCGAGCCCAGTGAATGGTTTCGTGGAATTCTTGCCATCATGGCAGCCTCTCCCCTAGTGACCAGAACATCCTTAAGGCAGGTGGCCCTGGCCTGCCTCTGGTCCCAGGACTTCAGTCTGTTAGTGGTGGGGCCAGTGGTGGGAGACTTGATTCAGAACCTTCATCCTTGCTTCCATTCTCTGGTTATCTCGTATCAACACTGAGTGAGCGCACCCAGCTTATCGTGTAGTTTTGTTCACAAATGTGAACAATGGCCGACCACATGCCAAGCCCTGAGACAGCACTCGGTATATTATCATAACATGCTTCCTCACACCTCATCTTACTTAATCCTCAACATCTTCTCAAGCCTCTGAGAAGCGTGTCATTACTGAGCCCCTTTTACAGATGGGCAAACTAAGCTTCAGAGGAGTTAAATGGTTGCCTTCGATGCTGTAGCTCCTAAGCACTGGAGCCGCTGTGCCTACCCGGGGTGTTTGAAGCCCTGTGCTTTTTCTTCTGTAGCGTTCTTGGGAGTTGTTGATGTATGAATATTTATGTTAGAACAGCGGAATCTGCAGAGCCTCAGGCCGGCTTACCAGGCTGAGAAAGCCACACCTTGGCCCTTTCACTCTGGTATTTTTATAATCAGCAACATGCCTGCTGGCAGCGTCTGCTTCCACTCTCTGCCACCCAGCCTGCGTTTTCAGAGCCTTTCTGGCTGGCTGTCCTCTGGGTGTGTCTGTAATTCTGATGGCCTTACTCTTGGTTCTCCATCTTAACCCCGTATTCCTTTTCTAGATGTTTATATTATAAGGCTTTGGGAAGACTTTGATGATGAATTCTGCTCATAGCCTCTTTCCCTGCATGGAATATAAATGACTGTGGTGTGTGTTCTGGCAGGAAGTCTTCAAAAAATTCACTTAATGAGAAATTCTCAGGGATAGTTTAGTTTCTAAATTCAAGCAAGGAAGTAGTGTTATCCCCACACCACCCTCTCCCACACTCATTTATTTAGCAGTTGCTTTGGCATCAAAAACATAAACTATCTAAGGATTTTTGAGAAGTACATTGTGGCCCTTTTATACATGGATGGCAGGAGGGTAAAATGGTGCATATTTTAAATTTAAATTTTTTTTTTTTTTTTGGCGAGGGTAGACAGTTTGACAATCAAAAACCTTTAAAACTATGTGTATTCTGTGACCCAGAAATTCAAATCCAAAGAATTTCTAAGAAAATAAAGATGTACTTTCAAATGTTCAACTATGAGGATTGTAATTACAGCATCATTTATATCAGCAAACATCTTAAAACAACATAGACATTCAATGCTAGAGGATTTAAAAACTAAATTATATCACATTTTTTTCATAGAATATTATGTAGCTGTTAAAAGGATGCTTTACTTCATTTATTATTTATTTATTGAAATGGAAATATATTCACAATATGGGTCTTCTAATGAAACATAAAAGGCTTTGAAACAATATTATTCCCTTTGAAGTTACAATACAAAAGAAAAGAAAGACAATGAATGTGTATAGAGAGAAGAATCTGGAAGTAGATGGTAATTTCTGAGTAATGAGATGATAATTCCACCTTCTCCCCTTTTTGCATAGCTGTGACTTCTATTTCATCTACAGTGAAGTGTATTCCTTCTCTAACAAAGAAAAACAGATTTATTTAAAGAGAGTCAGTACAAGGATTTCTCTTTCCTTTTCCTTAATCCCTTATGGCCAAGTTCGTTGCTGATGCTGGTTGCCTATGCAAGGGAAGAGAAATCAAGGTCAAGCTGGACTTTTCCAGTTGGAAAAAAAATCACCCATACATCTTCTTTCCTCATGACTTTGGGAATCTGGCTGTGATTGAACTTGGATGTACCTCTTGTGTTTTTTATGTCTTTAGGGCAAGGACTGGGAAGACAGTCTGAGTTTGTCCAGCTCCCCTAGACTGACAAAATTCAGTACTTTTTAGTTTTAGTTCGTTTTTCTGCTTTTGGTTATGGCCATTGGCCATGGCAAAGAATGGAGGATAGGGGAACATTACCCCAGAGACTGATTTTATTGTCTCTTCCTTAATCAGGTCCCGGGGAGGTCCCTGGGGCCATAAATAGTACTGTGTCCCCCAGTGGATCTTACATTGATGACCTGAAGGATTCTAGAGGCTTATTATTTGGTCGGCAACTCATCTGCTGAATTTGTAAAAATGATTTAGAGCCAGTTACGGTGCCATTAAAGATGTTTACGTCTTTAAACAATATGTTAGTAACTTACATGCTTCCTCTTGGGCCATAACTCAGAGAGATATATTAATAGAGATTCCAAACTCATAGGAAACTGAAATCAAGGGATAAATGCCAATTACTGTACCATTATTATTACTTATTGGATAATTGCATGGTTCTCAAACTGTGTGCTTGTATACTCGAGGGCACCACTGTGAACTCACAGAGGTGCTATGAGATACTTTAATTTTTCAAGGGAAGTACAGTGATACGTAGCATTTTCCAGACACCATGCAAACTACTAGCTCAAGGTATTCATGGTGTTAATACTAGATCTCACCTCCTCCCTTTTGATGATGTTGTTTCTTTGCAAAGCTGGGTTTTCCACAGGTCCTGTGATTAAAAAGCAAGTAGGGCACAAAAATCAGTGTGGAACAGGAAATAAAGGTGGTGGCATCCGATCTGATCCTAAAGCTTGAGAAGTTGTGCAATGTACAGCAGGCACTAAGCTGTTAAGGCATAAATATTTATTAAGTTGTTTGGACTTACTTACTTAATGAGTGGGGTTTTAGATATATCTTTTGGCCTAGAAGTGCTGTGGAAAAAAGTATTACTGAGTCAATAAGTTTGGGAACTGCTGGTCTAATGACCACACTAGCTCTTCTTCAAAAAGTTGGCTGTGTGATTGTTGCTGCATTCCCTACTGGTATACCAGTCCTACCTCATTCTTTTGGGATAACCCTAAGTCTACCTGGCCCTAGAAAGCATTTGAGCTTGTTGCCCCTTGTGAGAAGAGAGAAAACCTTAAAGCCAACTGATTAACTGGGTGATCTTAGCCCAGGTCACTTATTGAACCCTTCCTCATCCTCCATCCCACAACTGAGCCTCTGAAAATGGACAGCAAGAGCATTAACTCCCGCCCTGTGCCGGGGGCTTGTATTCAGAGCTGAAAGGCACATCTCAGTCCTCAAGGAGCTTATGCGGTAGGGAGGAAGATGGATAAGTGGCCCACCAATGACACTGCGGTGTGATGGGCCATAGGGATCGGTCATGCAGGGGAAGGGTGACAAGCTCAAGACTCAGGGAGACAGGTGGTTAAGTATGGCCAAGGGTCTGTGGGCTTGAGTTGGGCTTTGAAGGATGAAGAGGAGTTCACCAGGTGAAAATGAGGGCAGAAGCGAGGGCCAGCGGGAAGTGCAAAGATGAGAAGTCATGAAAGAGCGCGACTTGGGACAAGGATGGCTAGGAGGCTAACTCCTGAGGCCACAGGCCGTAAGTGAAAGACTGTAGGCAGGAGAGCCCTGTGCTCAGCTCTGTCCTGTTCTCCTGTCACTGTGGAGCAGTGTGGAGGGTGGATGGTGGCCCCAGGCCAGAGGAGGAAAGGAAAGACAGGGTTGGACAGGAGAGACGTTAAGGAGGTGGGGTCGATAGAACCTGGACAAGGGAAAGGAAATTGCCGCAGACGACTCCTGGTTTCAGGTTTGTGACAGAGAGAACTGAGCCACACAGGGCAGAAGCTCGTAGGGAAGCCAAGGACGACAGACCAGAATGCCCTTGGCCTTGCATGCCAGCCGGTTATATAGCTGCCATCTCTGAAGCAGATTCTAAGTCCTTTTTAGGGCAGGGGCTGTGTCTCCCTCATCCCTGTATCCTAATTCCTCCTTAACACAAGGCCTGGCCCACAATAGGTGCCTGATGAACAACAGAAGAGAAAGTCCTTTTTAAAATCAAAGGAAGGCCAGGCATGGTGGCCTCTGAGAGGCCAAGGCAGGAGGATCATTTGAGCCCAGGAATTTGAGACTAGTCTGGGAAATGTAGCGAAATCCTATCTCTACAAAAAATACAAAAATTAGGGCCAGGCGTGGCGGCTCACGCCTGTAATCCCAGCACTTTGGGAGGCCGAGGAGGGCCGATCACAAGGTCAGGAGTTCGAGACCAGCCTGACCAACATGGTGAAACCCTGTCTCTACTAAAAATACAAAAATTAGCCGAATATGGTGGTGCTTGCCTGTAATTTCACCTACTCAGGAGGTGAGGCAGGAGAATCCCTTGAACCCAGGAGGCGGAGGTTGCAGTGAGCCGAGATCACGCCACTGCACTCCAGCCTGGGTGACAGAGGGAGACTCCATCTAAACAACAACAACAACAACAAAAATTAGCCAAGCATGATAGCATGTGCCTGTAGTCCCAGCTACTCAGGATGCTGAGATGCAAGGATCACTTGAGCCTGGGAGGCAGGGGTTGCAGTGAGCCGAGATTGTCCTACCACACTCCAGCCTGGGCAACAGAGTGAGGAGACCCTGCCTCAAAAAAGTAAATAAATAAAAGTAAAATAAAAAGAAGTGGTACAGGTACACAAGTAGAAGCTGTTACACAGCCCAGTCATCTGGAAAGCCCAAAATGTGCTGTATTTCCAACGTTCAATGGTATGAAATAGTCAACGTTAGAAAGGAAAAAAAAACCCAAGTCCTCAGTAGCTTGAGTAAGTCAGACACTTCTCTTTGTACTGAACCCACTTCCGAATTGACTTCTCAAGAATAGATCTGGGCCGAGTGCGGTGGCTCACGCCTGTAATCCCAGCACTTTGGGAGTCTGAGGCAGGCAGATCACGAGGTCAGGAGATCGAGCCCATCCTGGCCTACATGGTGAAACCCCATCTCTACTAAAAATACGAAAAAAATTAGCTGAGCATGGTGGTGTGCACCTGTAGTCCCAACTACTCGGGGAGGCTGAGGCAGGAGAATCGCTTGAACCCAGGGGGCAGAGGTTGCAGTGAGTCAAGATCGTACCACTGCACTCCAGCCTGGTGACAGATTGAGACTCCGTCTAAAAAAAAAAAGGAAAAAAGAAAAGATCCTATAATCTGAGCAGAAAAAATCATGGTCACCTCCAGAGCAGAGAATCTGTCTACTCAGAACCTTTGATTTTGGACCTGCAGATACCTGGGTGATGCAGGTTCCAGCAATTATCTGGCCCTTCTGTCACATTGTTGCGTCTTAGTGTGATGCATCTCTCTTTGGGATCTACATAGTCTTAGAAGCGTGCAACTATTCATGTGGGAGGATGCAAAAGTTTAGGATGAGAATATTGTGTACTCTTGAAATGTCAACTTCACTTAAAGGTTTTTAAATTGTTTTCATATTTGTATTAAAGTCAATATGATTAAATTATGGAGTGAATGTAAAATGTGTATGTACTCTTAAGATAGAACATAAGATGCCGAAGAAAGGCTGTTTCTTTGCTGTGGGCCATTGTGGGCACTTCAGTGGGAAGGTTGGAGAATCATGATGTGAAGTGACAACAAGGCCACACCTGTACTTGGTCACTGGGGGTGACCATGTTTTTGTTTGCTCAGGTTACAGGATCCCTCCTTGAGGAAACGACTCGGAAGTGGGCTCAGTACAAACAGGCGTGTCTGAGAGACTTACTCAAGGAACCTTCTGGTAAGCATGTGTATTAGTTATCCGTGGCTGTGTAACAAATTGTCCCAAAGCTTAGTGGTTCAAAACAGGAACCAGTCATTTATTACCTCTCATAGTTTCTGTGGGTGAGGAATTCAGACAGGGCACACTGGGGATGGCTTGTTTCTGCTCTGCAATGTCTGGAGTTTAGCTGGAAGACTCCCATGGCCTCTACACTTGACCAGGGCTTCCATACAGCATGATGGTGGGGTCTTAAGGGCCTGCCTAACCAAAGGCCAGATTGCCTTTCATGCCTTGGCCTTGAAAGTCATACAAGATCACTTCGGCCATGTTCAACTGGTCAGACAGCTACAAAGCTCTATTCAGGCTAAAGGAGCAGAAACACAGACCCCATGCCCCATTGTAAGGAAACATATGAAACCAGATGTATGTGGATGTGACCATCTTTGATAAAAGCCATCTGCCATGGCACACTCATCACCTGATCACATGACATGATTAGCTGCCGTATATTAGCCTGGGAATCTGTTAAAGGAATGGGGGTGGGGTGTGCCCCATCTCCCAGGGCGTTAACTAAATCTGAATAGTAACATTTCTCTTATCCAAGACGACACTAAGTTCAGAACATTCTAGCAAATATGTAATAGTTGTCTGCAGACTGACTCTTTGGGTGCAGCCACGTGCACCATGCCCATCTCCAAAAGAAAAAAAGAAGGAAGTATCTTGGCCCATTGCCTCTGAGCCCACTGAGGACAATCCCCAGCTCTGGCTTCTTTCAGATCATTTAATTCAGAGGCCTTGAGATTGACAGGACACTGTGAACTCTCCCTTTCTTTCTTCACCCAAAGGCAGTCCCAGGCTTCAAGCCCTTGTCAGCTCCCTCTGAAGACCTCATGGGTCCAGGCAGGTTGTAGTCAAGCCTTGAGGTCAGCTGCAGGAACCACCTCTCATTTTGGAGAACACTGCTTTCTGAGGTCAAGTTAAGGCAGGTCTTCATCCAGAGCCTTGCCATGCACAGCTCAGGTGAGCACTGCCTTACCAGGTGCTGACACCTGGCAGCCAGGTCGATACAGTGTCCCAAGCCAGCTCATAACACCACGGTGTTTCTACGGTTTCAATGCCAGGAACCTGGCTTTTTTTTTTTTTTTTTTTTTTTTTGAGACGGAGTATCGCTCTGTCACCAGGCTGGAGTACGGTGGCCGGATCTCAGCTCACTGCAACCTCCGACTCCCTGGTTCAAGCGATTCTCCTGCCTCAGCCTCCCGAGTAACTGGGATTACAGGCACACACCACCACGCCCAGCTAATTTTTGTATTCTTAGTAGAGATGGGGTTTCACCATGTTGGCCAGGATGGTCTTGATCCCCTGACCCATGATCTGGAAACCTGGCCATTTTAGCCTAATAGGGAGCAGATGGTGGGGAATGGTGCTCTGCTTCCGGGATGTCAGGAGCTTGCAATATTAGAAGTTTGGGACCTAGTCTGAAATACTTCCATTTGATTCCGGGAGGCCCATAATGCAGAGTTTTAAGATTGTTGCTTCCCGTTGCCAAACACCAGGGTAAATCATCCCCTGAGATGCTCCAAATATCTCATAATGATCATTGAATTAGTGCTCAAATGGAGAGCTATGACTATACAGTACTTGTATTGGACATGTGTGACCAAGGACCTTGAGTGTGTAGATCCCCTTATTCTGCTGGTCTTTTTGCACATTCACAGAGTAAATGTATCCTGGGATCTAACTGGTGAAGGTTTGATGATTATTTAGCTGATTGTGGAACATAAGGGACCGGCTGAGCCTCCAAGTGTCCTCCTGTCCCCAAGTTTCTGTGAAAGTTTAGTTCATGTCAAATACAGTAAAATCGGTATCATGTGTACATTGACATAATTGACCAGAAGTCAAGCTGGGCAGACAAATGCACGTTGTTTGGGGCTGCATTCAGCATTCCTGTGGTCCCCAAATCATTCCCCATCCTTGACTCATCTAGAGAGTGGGCCACCCATGCTGGTTTCTGCACAGGTTACAACAGCTTCCAGTGCCAGGAAGGTGGGCTTCCATGGTGCCTCTGCCTCCATCAGGGCATCCCTGGGCTGAAACACCGATGTTCATCAGACCCTTCCTCTCTCTATAGGCATATTTTGTAACGGGACATTTGATCAGTACGTATGTTGGCCTCATTCTTCTCCTGGAAATGTCTCTGTACCCTGCCCTTCATACTTACCTTGGTGGAGTGAAGGTAATAAGTCTTATTTTTATCAATTTTCCCCAACCAAGTGCTTTTCTCAAGTCCTCTTTCCCCACAAACAGTCGCCGTCTAAGCTCTCAGGAATATATCTTCCTTCTCCTCTTCTGTAATTCTTCTATTCCTGGATGTTCCATTTATTTTTATGTATGTATGTACGTATATATTTATTTTTGTGGTTACATAGTAGGTGTATATATTTATGGGGTACATGAGATGTTTTGTTACAGGCATGCAAAGTGAATAGGCATGGAGAATGGGGTATCCATCTCCTCAAGCATTTATCTTTTCAGTTACAGACAATCCAATTACACTCCTTAAGTTATTTAAAAATGTACGATGAAGTTATTATTATTATTATTATTATTATTATCATTATATTTTTTGAGATGGAGTCTCGCTCTGTTGCCCAGGCTGGAGTGCAGTGGCACAATCTGAGCTCACTGCAACCTTCGCCTCCCAGGTTCAAGCAATTCACCTGCCTCACCCTCCCGAGTAGCTGGGACTACAGGTGCCTGCACTCAGCTAATTTTTTTGTATTTTTAGTAGAGACAGAATTTCACCATGTTAGCCAGGTTGGTCTCAATCTCCTGACCTCAGGTGATCTGCCTGCCTCGGCCTCCCAAATTGCTGGGATTGCAGGCATGAGCACCTTGCCTGGCCAATTAAGTTATTATTGACGATTGTAACCAGTTGTACTATCAAATAGTAGGTCTTATTCATTCTTTCTATTTTTTGCATCCATTATCCCTCCCAGCCGCCCACTACCCTTCCCAACCTCTGGCAACCATCCTTCTACTCTCTATGTCCATGAGTTCAATTGTTTTGATTTTTAGATCTTACAAATAAGTAGCTCTCCTACTTCAAAGCTTCTAGAGTACAGATCCAGCAGCCACTAAATTTGGCTGCAGTGGGGATAAGAATGGCCACTGTCATGGAGAGGAGAAACAGGTGAGGAAGAAAGATTGGGATGCTAACCTCCACACAATTTTTGACTTGCTAGATGGGTAGGAAGGATTTTCAAAGTACCCTTTGCATTCACATCGAAAGGAGGTGCCAATGGGTTAGTGCTTTTAACTCCCATGGGACTTAGATGGAGAATTTAACCACTTAGCTTGCTCTGATCCTGTTTCAAGGAAATAAACATGACTTAGATACCCTGGATAATATCCCATCCCTACCAGCCCCAGAAGCACGACCTCTTCGTTACTTTATTCTGGAAGAGGAGGGAGGTGATTACTGGTTAGATTCCCGTTGCCTTTGACCACAGACCACCGGCAAATATAAGGACAACTAAAACTGTTCTCAGGAAACATAAGTGGTTACAAAGCTCCAGGCAAAACAAGGTGAGAACCAGCTTCTGAGAGGGTGAGATGATAGCCTTTCATATTTAATTTCAGCCCGATTAATTATCCCATCATGCAACTTTGGTTTCAATGTTTTGAGCCTCTGGAGCAGAGAGAGAGAGAGTGTTTAGAAGGAAGATACATTTCTGGGTGGGAGAGTTAGTGACCTGTTTTATGGAAGTGTTCTCTGATGAAATCCAGTTGGAATCAGCCCAAGAAGCATGAGAATGTGAGATTTTAGGGAGGGTGGAAGAGACAACTCGCTGGATCGGAGGGCTCTGAATGACTCAGGCACAGTCCCCCTGGGAACAGCTGAGTGAGGGGAAAGAGCACTGGGTGTGCAGTCAGGAGCCCCGAGGTCAGACCCAGTCCCTCTATTTTACACTTTGGAGACTTTGGGCAAATTCCCACAGCCCTCTGAGCTTCCGCTTCCTCATCTATGAAAGGAAGGAGACTTGCTAATTCTGAAGGTCACTCTGAGGAGTAAATGAGAAGGCACTCACAGGGTGCCGCAGAGCCGCCGCTCCGTCCGTGGGAGCTGAAGCTGAGTCTAGGGAGGGAGGAGTCCCTTGGATTCCTTCAAGTCTTTTTTTTTTTTTTTTTTTTTTTTTTTTTTGAGACGGAGTCTTGCTCTGTCGCCCAGGTTGGAGAGCAGTGGCCGGATCTCAGCTCACTGCAAGCTCCGCCTCCCGGGTTTATGCCATTCTCCTGCCTCAGTCTCCCAAGTAGCTGGGACTACAGGCGCCCGCCACCATGCCCGGCTAGTTTTTTTTTTTTTTATTAGAGACGGGGTTTCACCGTGTTAGCCAGGATGGTCTCGATCTCCTGACCTCGTGATCCGCCCGTCTCGGCCTCCCAAAGTGCTGGGATTACAGGCTTGAGCCACCGCGCCCGGCCTCCTTCAAGTCTTGAGGCCCCAAACACCCAGACTCTTCAGTAACACGTGGAGCCGATCCCCACTTCTCTGCTCACTGTCTACCTGTCCCTTTCCAAGAGCTAAAAACACAGATCCATTCCACTGTAAGAGAAAATGAAGTGTTCAAAAAGCCACATTTACAAAGAAGTTAAATTAAAGGCTCTTTAAAAAAAAATAGCTTGTGGGCTTCTGGAATGTGAAGGCAGTGTGATTTGCAAAAGGTGGGAAGTTACTCTTCCACCTGCCCTTCCGTGCATTAAATCTTTAGAATCCAAATGGATCCCTACAGCAAAAAGAGAATGTGGAGACCATGGAAGGGCGCAGAGAAGCACATGTGCAAATGCACAGAGTGGAGGAGAGAGTCCTTGTGAGATGGGAGAGAGAAATGAGCATGGTCATATCAGAAGAGGGAGCGCCTGACCTGTAGTCCCAGCTACTCAGGAGGCTGAGGCAGGAGAATGGCGTGAACCCGGGAGGCGGAGCTTGCAGTGAGATGAGATTGCGCCACTGAGTGCCTGATGGCAAACAGAGGCTGTAACTGACGACTGAGGCTGGGGGCTAATGACGAAGGAAACTGGGTGTTAGTCACTAGGGTTTCAAACTCTTCTGTAGAGGAGGATTATGTGGAGCCCCAGAAGGTATTAAGGCATAAAAATGGAGCTCAAGTTGTAGTCTGGGAGAATGACGTTGAGAGCATGTAGCTACTGGACGGAGAAATGGAGGAACCAGGGAGGAGAATGGGGAGACTACTATAGTGTCCCAGAAAACGTCATGCTAAGGGTCTGGATTGGGGCAAGGGCAAGAGGGCGGAGAGAAGGAGAAAGATGAAAGAAAAGTGTTGAAGGTGGAATGCTCAAGACATGTCATCAATTGGAGTAGAAACTGAGGGACAGAAAGGAGTAGAAAATGGAGGAGAGGAAAACAAATTCCTCTTCCTTCTCCTCCTCCTTCTCCCCGTCTCTTCCCCATCTAAGGAATGGTCTCAGGGTCCACCTGGCCCCACCCAAGCCCACATCTCAACCAGTGGGTAGCCAGGTCCTCTGGCTCCTCCTCTCCTCCATCCCTCACTGCTGTGGGCTCACCAGCACCCTCTGCTGCTTTTCCATGGCCTCCTCACGAGTCCCTGCCTCAGATCTGGCCCCCTCTAGGCACCTTTGGAAAAGCTTTCTAAAATATCATTCATATTCTCTCTCCCTGCCATCACGACCCCTACAAAAGGCGTGCAAGACCTCCTGTTGCCCTGCCGACCTCATTAGCACTCTTCCCCCATGTTCAGGGTTCTCTGCACTTCAGCCCAATGAGCAACTCCCAGGCTCTGCACCTGGTCCAGCTCTTGCCACTCAGTACCTTGGCTCGCACACCTGCCCAGGAGGCCTCCTCACAGGCTCTGGCCATGCTTCTCTGCCTATAAAGCCCCTTGCAATTCTCAGCTCAGTCCTTTCCTCCTTCTAGAAGGTTTTTCAGACCTCACGCCTCAACTACAGACCCCTCCTCTCTGTGGCCTCTCTTTTTTTTTTTTTTTTTGAGATGGAGTCTTGCTCTGTTGCCCAGGCTGAGTGCACCAATCTTGACTCAAGGCAACCTCTGCCTCCTGGGTTCAAACAGTTCTCCTGCCTCAGCCTCCCGAGTAGCTGGGATTACAGGTGCGCACCACTGTACCCAGCTGATCTGTGTATTTTTAATAGAGATAGGGTTTCACTATGTTGGCCAGGCTGGTCTCAAACTCCTGACCTCGTGATCCTCCCACCTTGGCCTCCCGAAGTGCTGGGAGTACAGGCGTGAGCCACCGTGCCCAGCCTCTGAGGCCTTTTCTATACCTGTGCAGTCTTCTGTCTTAGCATTTATAATCGTTCACAGCGAGTTTTCTTTGCACTCCCCCAGCCAGAGCTAAGCCCTCTTCATATGTTTGCATTCCCAGCACAAAGCATTATGGCTAGCACAGACAATGCAAGTGGCAAGAGACATTCTTGCCATTCACTCATTCAACTAATATGTATTAAGCACCTGTTGTGTGCCATGCATTATTTTTAAGTGCTTGGGATATATTAGTGACAAAAACCAAGTAAGTTCTCCTTGTGGGGCTCACATTCTCGCAGGAGAGACAGACAGTTATCAATAAGCATCATAAAAAAGTGCAGACGATGTTTGAATGTGATCTGTGTTAAACAAGATGGGGAAGGGATGGGAAGGTTGGAGTGGGGTGATGTGTCGCAGCTGTAAACTGGATAGTTAAGGAAGTCGTCCACGGCAAGGTGACTTTTTGGTGAAGATGTAAAGAAGGTAAAGGTTTTAGAGGAAGGGTGTTCAGGCTGGAAGGAGACAGCAGGTCAATGGCTCTAGGCGGGGACCATGGCTGGCCTGTTACATGAAGAGAAGAAGGCAGACGTGGCTGTGGTGAAGAGGGGAGAGAAGCAACAGGTTATGGCAGAGAATTACGGGCCAGGTCTTAGGGGGCTTTGTGAAAGGCCGGAAGAGTTTTTCTCAGAAAGCCCTTGGAAGATCTGGAGAGAAGTGTGACATGATGTGGCTGATTTCTTTTTTTTTTGAGACAGAGTCTCCCTCTGTCACCTGGGCTGGAGTGCAGCGGCGCGATCTTAGCTCACTGTAACCTCTGCCTCCCGAGTTCAAGTGATTCTCCTACCTCAGCCTCCCGAGTAGCTGGGATTACAGGCATGTGCCACCACGCCCAGCTAACTTTTTGTTTTGTTTTGTATTTTTAGTAGAGACAGAGTTTCACCACGCTGGGCAGGCTGGTCTCGAACTCCTGACCTCAGGTGATCCACTGCCTTGGCCTCCCAAACTGCTAGGGTTACAGGCGTGAGCCACCGCACCCGGCCTAGGTGGCTGGTATTTTATTCAACTTGCTCTGACTGCTGGATTGCCCACAGATGCGAGGGGCAGGACTGTCAGAGGAGTCCCACCTCCCAGTGAGAGATGATAGTTCCACGGGATGGAAGCAGGAAGTGAAAGTGGCAGTCAGATTCCATGTACAGAAGAAGGCAGGGATGACAGATTAGCTAGAGGACCTGAAGAGGGCTATGAGAGACAGAAGGGGAGGGTGACTCTGAGGTTTAGGGCCAGGGGACTGGAAGGATGGGTTTGCTATCCACTGAGGTGGTAAAATAGGTGGGTGGAGCAGATTTTGAAAAGAAGAAAAAGAGTTTGGTTTGGAGTGTGTTGTTTGAGATGTCAGTTAGACACCCAACCTGCCAAAGGTGTCAGGGAAGCAGGGAGTTGTACCCTGTGGCTGTCCATTCATTAAATTCAGTAAATAGTTACTGTTGGCCCATGATGTGCAGGACCAGGACTAGGAAGGACCAACAGATTTTGACTTCTTGTTTGCAAGCCTAGCCTCTGATCCTCCAGGTGGGAGGACCTTCTGGGAGAGTCTTCTGGGACAGATGTGACTGAGTCACAATGGCAGTCTGTCTGGGCACAGGGATTTTTCTCATTGTTTTCACACACCCTTTCATTTCTTCCCAAGTCCTTCCCAAATCATGGAGAGTTGGTAGCAATTATTATCCCCAGTTCCTGATGAAAACGCAGGAAGGCGGCCGGGCGCGGTGGCTCAAGCCTGTAATCCCAGCACTTTGGGAGGCTGAGGCAGGCGGATCACGAGGTCAGGAGATCGAGACCATCCTGGCTAACACGGTGAAACCTCGTCTCTACTAAAATTGCAAAAAATTAGCCGGGCGTGGTGGCGGGCGCCTGTAGTCCCAGCTACTCGGGAGGCTGAGGCAGGAGAATGGCGTGAACCCGGGAGGCGGAGCTTGCAGTGAGCTGAGATGGCACTACTGCACTCCAGCCTGGGCAACAGAGGGAGACTCCGTCTCAAAAAAAAAAAAAAAGAAAAGAAAATGCAGGAAGGCTTAGAGGTTTAGGAGAGCTAGGCCCAGGACACACTCATGCATGGATGGTGCATCCGGTGTCAGTCCCAGTCTGTCAGCCACGTGCCCACCACTTTCTCTTCTTCATGGCATGAGCCTCAGGAAGAGATACCCCACCTAGCAAGCATCGGGAACCCAGACTGGCGTCTCCCAGCTGGGCTGAACCTTGGAGGGCTTATAACATCTCTGAGTCACCAGAGGCTGTTCGAACTCCAGAGACTTTGGGTAAACACAGCAGACATTAGCAGACCATGGTGTGTTACAAAATTGAGAAGCTTCCATGTTTTTCCTTCCATCCCAAATAAACATTGAGGATGTTAATGAGCCCCCAAAAGGGGAAGTGAAAATCCCTTGTCCCTGGGATTTTCCACAGCTCTGTGGCATGCTCAGGGGAACGGGCTGTGCGTTCTGACCTTTCCTCCAGAGCTTTGTTTACTTTCAGAGAGCTCAGGAAGGGCCTACAGACACTGTTTGGCTCAGGGGACTTGGCAGACGATAGAGAACGCCACGGATATTTGGCAGGATGACTCCGAATGCTCCGAGAACCACAGCTTCAAGCAAAACGTGAGTTTGCTTAGCTCAGTGAGGAGGCGTCCAAGGTCCAAATCACCCTCCTCTGGGACACCCCAGTGGCCTGCTGGCTCCAGGGGCCACACAAAGAGGCTTCTCCCAGCGCCTGTCCCCGGGGAAGCTAAGGAAGGTCCTGCAAAGCAGCAACCCTCATGGCGGCCATGGAATTTCTTCCACTAACTAGTCTGACTTACAAAATCCTAAGAGAAGTCAGTCTTCCAGGGTCGATCCTGGCATTTGCGTTTGCTGTTCCCCATCCTGGAGCACCTGTCCGAGCTCCACTGTGGCGGGTTCCTTCTCACCATCCAGGGTTCAGTCCAAATGTCTCCTTCAAAGAGAGATCTTCCAGGATCACCAATCCAGAGGGTGCCCTGTGTGGTTACTTTCCTACCACATCCCCCCAACCCACCACCCACAACTTTGACCCCTCTATGGCGCCTGCCCCTCCCTGAAATTCTCACATGTGGCCTATTTGTTATCTAGCCCTCTCGCCCCAATGTAGATCCACTCGTGACAGAGGACTTGGTGCCTCGAGGCGGTGGCATGGCACAGGGTCTAGGGTCAGACAGCCCTATTTCCATTTCAAATAGTAAGAATGTTAATGAGCCCCCAAAAGGGGAAACGAAACGTCCCTTATCCCTGGGATTTCCCACAGCTCTGTGGCATGCTCAGGAGAACCGTCTGTGTATTCATATCCAGACTCTGCTCTTCCTGGCTGTGAACCTGGTGCAAGTTACCTCATCAGCTTGGGCCTCTGCTTCCTCATTCATGTCACAGGGGTCATATTTTCTGCATGTGATGCTGTGAGGATTTAGTCATCAGACATCAGTTTCTTAGGAGAAAACCTGATACACGGTCAGCACGGTCTATGCAGGCATTCCTGCCCTATCCCCAGAGTCTACCACGGTGACTGGTCCGCAAGTCCCCATGGCTTCCCAGGAAAGGTTCTTTGGATGAACAAAAATCCATGCTTCAGACTTCTCTCCACGTTCTTTCCAGGATCCTTCTGCACCGTGCTTTCTCGTTGGGCTCTTGCTCTTTTCCCTGAGGACCTCCTGTTTGTCCAACATCTGCTCACTTTCCTTCAAAGCGTAGTGCAAGAGGCTGCACAAAGCAGAGGAACAGGTGTTTGGGGATCAGATGGATATCCATGGCCACACCTTGGTTTTTTTCGTTCAGGTGGTCAGGCCACACACAGTAATGAAACATCTATGATGGGTTAGGTTTTTGCACCAGGCACTGGGAATAAACAGGGGACAGCACACGATACTGCCTCCAGGGAGCTCAGGGTCTCGTGAGGCATAGGGACAGTGGGATCATTGCTGGGGGGGAAGTGCCAGATGCCCAGGGTCAGGGAGAAGGGGGAAACTCATGTAGACGGGGCGGGGGCCAGGAAGAGTGCTTAGGCCTAGCTCTGCAGGGCGGGAAGGAGATGGCCATAGGAAGAGAGAGAGCAAGAGGGAGGGTGAGGTAGGGCCTGAGGAAGACACAGGTGAAGGTGGAAGCCTCAGGAGAGGTAGGTGATGAAGGCCTCCTGTGCCAGGTGAAGGACTTAGGCCTTTGCATGTTGAAGGAGGGGAGGACATTACTAACTCACGTGTTGACAGGTTTACTCTGGCAGATTGGAGAGGGGTGAGCCTGTCAACACATGGGTTAGTTATGGAGATTGGGGACTGGGGCCATGCTGGAGGCAGAAGGCAGGGAGGACAGGCAGGAACTGTGGCAGCAACTCAGGCCAGATAGGAAGAGAGCGCCCATGGGGCAGAAGAAGTGGGAGGGTGGACTCATAGGTTTGCCAAGGAGCAAAACGGTAGGACCTGGCTGGTGCTGGAGGCTGTGAGAGGGTAGAGTCAAGGACAACAAGATCGCAGGCTTCTGGCTTGGACCCTTGAGGAGACTTAAAAATGCCCCTCCCTGAGAAGAAAGATACAGGGAGAGGCCTTGCCCTTTGGGTTCTCAATATTTTGCTACATAATTCTTTTCTTTTTTTTTTTTTTTTTCTGAGACAGAGTCTTGCTCTGTCACCCAGGCTGGAGTGCAGTGGCATGATCTCAGCTCACTGCAACCTCTGCCTCCCAGGTTCAAGCAATTCTCCTGCCTCAGCCTCCCGAGTAGCTCGGACTACAGGTGCCTGCCACCACACCTGGCTAATTTTTGTATCTTTAGTAGATACGGGATTTCACCATGTTGTCCAGGCTGGTCTTGGACTCCTGACCTCAGGTGATCCACCTGCCTTGGCCTCCCAAAGTGTTGGGATTACAGGCATGAGCCACCGTGCCTGCTCTTTGCTACCCAATTCTGTGCCCTAATTTGAACCTGCAAAACACCCCCACTCTCTGCCACCCCCCAAATTGTGTTTTTTTTTTTCCTGAGATAGAATCTGCCTCTGTTCTCCAGGATGGAGTGCGGTGACGCGATCATGGCCCACTGCAGCCTCCACCTTCCAGGCTCAAGTGATCCTCCCACTTCAGCCTCCTGAGTAGCTGGGACTACAGGTGCACACCACCACATCTGGTATTTTTTGTAGAGACAGGGTTTCACCATATTGCCCAGGCTGAATTGTGGCTTTATTTCATGATTTAGTTGGAATTCTTTAGTTTTCTAAAGTCATTTAAATATTCTCCCATTAAACGTTAAAGATATTGTATACAATAGTTTAAAGTCTGGGGACGGGGAAGGCAAGGAGTTCAGTTTTAGAAACAGCATCCATGTCTCTAGCCTCTCTGCAGGCATCTGTAAGATGGGGTTGAAAATACCCGCTTTGCAGGCCTAATTGTGATGTTTCAGAGGGTAATGAATGTGAGGTGATTCATCCATCTCCTGGCACACAGCAGGCCTTTGATCGTTGTGATTATTGCATTTCTTTTCTTTTCAGAGTATCTTCCCTGGACCCTACAAACACTTGTCTCCCTCCCTGGCCTCTCTGGTTCAGTCCTAGGGCTGTGATCATAGTTTACTTGACATTGTGAGTTTTTCTGGTGTCTGTGATGGTAGCTTTTCTGCATTGGCTACTTGGTTGGATTGATGTGTGTGTGTGTGTGTATAATATTTCATTTGACTTTCAAAACCCAAAAACCTAACTTTTTCTTAAGTTATTAAGGTCAACTCTGTTTTATATAGTTTATTATTCTATTTATACATCTAGTAAGTAAAGCTACTTTCGTAGAGGTCCCCGATTAATTTTTGTTGACACGAACTAGTTATTTACATATCCTTTCACATTTTAAGCTACGTTATTACATTTGATATGATTTAGACATTTAAACTATGTTAAATAATTGTCATAACAAGAAAATCTTTGTTTTTAAATAATTCTAGTTCACTGAATACATCAATTTTATATGATGAGTCTTAAATTTTCCTAAATATGTCAGTACTGTTTTCATCACGGTTTCAACTTAAAGTTAAAAATCAGGTACTCTTTGATGTATTTCATATTGGAATCTTAATACTAACCTATTAGATCCTCTAATATGTTGTATTTTCTAAATAATACCAATTACATATAGATTGTGCAAGTAATTTAAAAAACCGCTATATGAGGGATAGACTGAGGGGTAGATATGTGACAATACCACATAAAGTTTAATGTTTGTTAGAGGCTGGGTGCAGTGGCTCAGGCCTGTAATCCCAGCACTTTGGGAAGCCGAGGTGGGAGGATTGCTGGAGCCCAGGAGTTTGAGACCAGCCTGGGCAACATGGCAAAATCCCACTCTCTAAAAAAAAAAAAAAATTGCAAAAATGAGCTGGGCATGGTGGTGTGCACCTGTAGTCCCAGCTACTTGGGAGGCTGAGGTGGGAGGATCACTTAAACCCCAGGAGGTTGAGACTGTAAGGAGCTATGATTGTGCCACTGCACTCCAGCCTGAGTGACAGAGCGAGACTCTGTCTCAAAAAACAAACAAACAAACAGTTTAATGTTAGACTCTAACTGGTGGATATACAGATGTTCTTCATAAAGTTTCTTTAACTTTGGTGTATGTTTAAAATTTTCATAACAAATATTGAGGAAAAATAAGAAAAAAAATTCTATACGTGAATTTAACACAAAACATTCATAAATGTAGTGGTGTGATCAAACCTTGCCAAGATTGAGACACAAAACAAAAACTTTCACACTAAGGAGACAACCTGGCCCAAGAAAGGAGGGGTTTCCATTTCAGGAGACATGGTTGCCTATAGACCAAGATTTGTTTGTTCTGATTATCAATACCAGTGGTGCAGGTGTATTAGTAAATGTTAGCAACAGGCTCCCTGCTTCCACCCCTGAAGAAAGAAAGGCTATGATTTGTTAACACTTGCCAATTTCAGTGGCATTAATGACCCCCCCATGGCCAATTTCAAGCTACCAGTGTGACCACAGAGTATGCACAGTAGTGCAGCGTTAGACATGTTTCTCCTCACACAGATACAACAGCAAAAATAACCCCAGTAGCACTGAACATGGACGTGTAGATATGTAATTAGGAAGTGATGAATTTTCAGTATTTATTGCTTTTATTCTGAATATAATTTATTCATTGCAAATTTACATCATTTAATTTTTTTTTTTTGAGACGGAGTTTCGCTCTTGTTGCCCAGGCTAGAATGCAGTGGCACAATCTCGGCTCACTGCAACCTCCGCCTTCTGGTTTCAAGTGATTCTCCTGCCTCCGCCTCCCGAGTAGCTGGGACTACAGGCGCCCGCCACCACAGCCAGCTCATTTTTGTATTTTTAGTAGAGACAGGGTTTCACCATATTGGCCAGGCTGGTCTCGAACTCCTGACCTCATGATCTGCCTGCCTCGGCCTCCCAAAGTGCTGGGATTACAGGTGTGAGCCACCATGCCCGGCCATCATTTAATTTTTAAGAATGCTCGTGTTTTACAACTGGTTCCCTGAAAATTTGCCAATCAGTTCTCGCAAGCCAGGATGACCATACCACTGGGTCTACCAGGGTGATTGTATTCACTCTTGCCAGCAAGTTGAGCCCCAGGTTCACGTCTGTTAGAGAAGGCCGATCGTATTCAGGTTCAACACGTTTCATAACCTAGCTATTTGCTGTAATGGGAGCCACCTGGCTGGGGCTCTGTTCCTTTAGAACCTCGTGGGTCTTGGCATGTCCTTGGCTCCCTTAAGTGTATCCTAATCTTCCATCAAGGCTCAGTGGCTCATAACTATAATCCCAGTGCTTTGGGAGGCTGAGATGGGAGGGTTACTTGAGGCCAGGAGTTTGAGACCGGCCTGCACAACACAGCAAGATTCCATGTCTAATCTTCCATCACACATGAAAAATCTTCAACTGGATCCTCCACATCCTCAGGGAATTCTTTCTAACCCTCTTACTTTCCTACTGGATTTGAGTTAACAGAATTCTGTGATCCTTATACGGTTTTACTGTGTGAGAGGTCACACCTCTGAAAGAGATCAGAAGGACACCTGTAGCTGGATTGGATCCGGTTTATCTCAAGAATTTGTCTGACTTTTTTCACACCAAAGTTATGCTAATGGCAGGCCTTGAATTAGGCAAATTGTATATATACATTTTTTTCTCCTGGGCTGCAAACTGTTTGAGAACAATGACAAAGTCACAGTCATATTTGAATATCACCCCCAAACCTCTGACCTACTACTGGGGTGCACAGTGGCCTTTGCATACAGTAGGCACTTAATAAATACTACATGAATGGCTTCACAAATTCTGAGTCAGTTGGTCTGTGATGGGGCCTAGCCATCAATACTAGTTCCAAAGTTCCCCAGATGATTCTAATGTGCAGCCAAGGTTGAGAACCACGAGTGTGCGGACACAGTGGCACCATCCCCAAGTCAGCAAATGGGGAGCACTAAGCAAGATTTGAAAACTGCACTTTTTTCAAAGACAGGAAGGAAAGATTCTCTTTGGAAAAGTGAGGACAAGGGCACTGCCTCCTCCCCTCTGCAAATGGCCACATTTCCAAGAATTCAAATACTTAACAAAAAAAAAACAACTTCTGGCCATGTTTACCTGTGTTTCTAATAGAGGGTTGAAATTTTGCCCAAAAAAGGCCAGTGTTAGTAAATCTTTGCCCTTCAGAGTTTTGGCAAACAAAATATGTTATGTTCTTCCAAATAACGAGATGCTGGGGGTCCTTATGCATATTCAATGGCACTGTTAAAGGAGATTTGTGTGTGTGTGTATATGCACGCATAAGCATTAACAAGTGTGTTTAGATGACTTAGTATGAAATTATGTTTAATGGAATGAAATGATTATGCCTTATGTTGTCCTTTAAAAAGTACTTTTTATTTTTAAATACATAATTTAATACATACATATGAATTGATATATCTGTACATAATTTTAATATATGGTATATAATATTAATAATACATTTTAATTTTCAGTATAATTTATAATAGAGCCATTGATTATATGATTTTTACAACATTTTATTTTGAAATATTGAAACATAGAAAAATTAAAAGAATAATATAGTAGACACTCATATACCCACTATTTAGATTCAAAATGTAATAACATTTTGCCACATTTGCTTTCTCTCTGTTTCTCCCTTTCTGAAATATTTAAAACTAATTTGTAGACATCATGAGATTTCACCCCCAAATTCACTGGGTACCTCCTAAGATTAAGGACATCATTCTACACAACTGCATTACCATTATTTCAACCAAGTAAAATTAACAGCGATTTTTATCACATGGCCGATTTCATTCATATTTAATATTTTTTCCAATTGCTTTCCCAAACTTTTATAGCTTTTCTGCACTGTAAATATTTATCTCTCTTTTTTACAGCTGCATAGTATTTCACTTAGCATATCCACTAATTTGTTCAGCCACTGTCCTATGACCATCTGGGTTATTTCCAATATATATATATTTTTTGGGGGGGACAGAGTCTTGATCTGTTGCCCAGGCCGGAGTGCAGTGGCATAATCTCAGCTCACTGCAAGCTCCACCTCCTGGGTTCATGCCATTCTCCTGCCTCAGCCCCCCAAGTAGTTGGAACTACAGGCACCTGCTACCACACCCGGCTAATTTTTTGTATTTTTAGTAGAGATGGGGTTTCACCGTGTCAGCCAGGATGGCTTCAATCTCCTGACCTTGTGATTTGCTCACCTCAGCCTCCCAAAGTGCTAGGATTATAGGCGTGAGCCACCGCACCCGGCTAATTTCCAATCTTTTATTCCTAAAAACGCCACAGTGGATAACCTCAGATGTGTGTGTAGGCTAATATTTGTGGCAGTATATCTTTTGGAAGATTTCTAGAAGTGGGATCACTGGATTAAAGGCAGATGCATATATAATTTTGTTAGGTATTGCCATGGGGGTTCTACATCTGTCCTCCCTTCAGCTATGTATGAGCGTACCTGTTTCCTCGTTGGGTGCATATCACTTATTGATTAGAAAGTTTCTCATAAAGGTGTCTAAGTGACGTAACGTTCACCTGTTGGTACTAAGAGTGAGCTGGAGACCTGATGTTTTGGAGCCTCGAGGAAAGTAGCCAGGTTTTGTTAGAGACCTTAATGTAGAGGACAGTTGAAGAAAATCCTCTAAAGAAATACAATTAAACCAACCATAGCAGGTGCTTTTGGCGCCCTGCCCACATCCCCTCACCCTAATCAATTCAGTACACAGCTGCTTAACTTCTCACCACGAGTGCATGCCTTTCTTTGCTGGTTCTCTGGTTCCTGAAGCCCACTTGTTTGTTGAAATTCAGGCCATAAGTGCCATGGAATTAATGTGCCTTGGAAACCACCTTCAATCAATGGCTGGCAAGATTTGGTATGTTTCCATACCAACTCCCTTGGTCTTGGAGTTAGTTGACTCTGAGGATTCCCAGAGCTTCCCCAGTGGGATTAAGCTCCAGTTTCCCACCATAGTAGCTGGCTTGATAACCCACTCTTTATTTGTCCTGATGATTTTTTTCACTTTTTTTTTTTTTGGAGGCAAAGTCTCTCTCTCTTGCCCAGGCTGGAGTGCAATGGCTCAGTCTTGGCTCACTGCAAGCTCCACCTCCAGGGTTCAAGCGATTCTCCTGCCTCAGGTTCCCAAGTAGCTGGGATTACAGGTGCCTGCCACCATGCCCAGCTAATTTTTGTATTTTTAGTAGAGACAGGGTTTTGCCATGTTGGCCAGGGTGGTCTCGAACTCCTGACCTCAGTTGATCCGCCTGCCTGGGCTTTCCAAAGTGCTGGGATTACAGACGCGTGAGGCACCGTGCCCAGCCAATTTTTTTCACTTCCTGTGCAAACTGCCTGCATTCCAATTCTTGTCTCAGGATCTGCCTCTTGGAAACCCAAACTAATTAGGACACAGACGAAGGAAAAAAAAAAAAAAAAAAGACATTCCCCCTAATTTGTTCCTAGAAAGCATAAAAGACACACGTTTTAAAAATAATTAGGTTATTTAATTAAATGTGTTAGCCTCATATCTCCAATAAAATAAATCATGCTAAATGACCCAGTAATGTCTTGATGTGCCACAGAAATAGTCAGTTTAAAGAAACTACATCACTCTGTGTGCAGAAGCACAAAACACTTCTTTACTTTCAAGGTGTTTCATAGTCTGTCTGGAAAGACAAGATAAATGTAAGCAAAGCATTAATGAATACTACAGTTGACACCCCTATTTGTGAAACAAACCACAAGTACTTTGACAATAAGAGTTGACAATACGCAGAGAGGCATTTGAGGAGGATTTCTTATGGGAGTAGGTTTGTGCTGGTCTTAGAAGGAAAGATTTAGTTTCAAGGAGAGGCAAACAAGCGCAACTGGAGGTTGACGAGATTATAGGGATCTTGATGAAGTCCATAGAGAATAATTCTAGAGAGAAACGTGGTTGGGATTGATCTGAAAGAGCTCAAAGTTTGCACTGAGAGTTCTGCCTCCAGACCACCAGTGCCAAAAATGTTAACAGAGAAAGAAAAAAAATACCACGTAGACATTTTAATCTACATAAAGGAATGAAGAGCACTAGAAATAGTACATATAAAGATAAATGTTTTATTTCATTTAAAAAATATTATTTAAAAAGAAATAAATTTAGTTTTTAAAACTACAAAATATATTAGAAATCAGTAACAGTAAGATGTCTGGAAAAATCCCCAAATATTTTTTTAAAATAACAACATCCTTCGAAATAACCCATAAGTCAAGTAAAAAAGTATAAGATAAATTAGTAAATATTTTAACTAAATAAAAATGAAAATATAATATATCAATAATTTTGTGATACAACCAAAGCAGTCATGGAGAGAAATGTATAACATTATTATTAATTATTATTATTTACTTTAAGTTCTGGGATACATGTGCAGAACAGGCAGGTTTGTTACGTAGGTATACATGTGCCATGGTGATTTGCTGCACCTATCAACCCATCATCTAGGTTTTAAGTCCTGCATGCTTAGGTATTTGTTAGCCTCATATCTCCAATAAAATAATGCCTCATGTCTCCAATAAAGTAATGATTAATACATTGATCCTAATGCTCTCCCTCCCCTTGCCCCCCACTCCCTGACAGGCCCCCATGTGTGATGTTCTCTTCCCTGTGTCCATGTGTTCTCATTGTTTAACTCCCACTTAGGGGTGAGAGAGTGTGGTGTTTGGTTTTCTGTTACTGTGTTAGTTTGCTGAGAATGATGGCTTCCAGCTTCATCCATGTCCCTGCAAAGGACATGACCTCATTCTTTTTTATGGCTGCATAGTATTCCATGGTGTATATGTGCCACCTTTTCTTTATCCAGTCTATAGCATTCTTATATTAGAAAATAGGAAAAATATCAAGTTAGTGGCCCAACTTCCACCTTAAGAAACTAGGAAAAAAACCTCAGCAAATTAAACTGAAAGTAAGCAAAAGAAAAGAATTAGAAAGGATGAATAGAATTTAATTAAATGGAAGGCAGAAAAATAATAGAAAAATAAATAAATAAAACCCAAACTGAGTTATTTAATCTTGGTGTTGATGGTTTTGAGTCTTTTCCATTCTGGTTTGATTTTTGTGCATTTTTGGCTGGAGTATCTCATAGATTTCTTCACTGGTGCTTTTTCTTCAGTTTCCTCATCATCATAATCATCATCATCTTCTTCAGCATTGTCATCTTCATCACCATCATCTTCTTCATCAGCCACAAGTTTTAATTTTTTCTGTGGAATCTTGCTACCACCTCCAGGGGCAAAATGCTTTCCAGATTATACTTAAGAGTTTCACATTCTCCTGCTCTTCATCTTCTGACTCTGCATCTTCCTCCCCAGCTACTAAGTGCTGTCCACTAATCGGCCCTGAACCACGCTTCAACTGTAAGGCCATGCGTGGTGTGATTTGAAAGCCCCCAACAGAAACCACTGGCTGTACAGACAGTTTCAGAGTTGCCAGTGTTACTCTAATTGGACTGCCTTCGTATTTCATTGTCTCTGCAGCAGCAATGTGCAATCGTCCTTTGCACCAGCCCCTAAACTGACCGTTCTTAAAGATAAGTGGTGTTCCTTTTCATCATTTTCTACCTTAAAGGGATCCTCTCTGTTGCTCTTTAGTTCACAACCGAAGAGATAGTTCTAGGGCCTCAGGGGGCTCATGTCCAGTCTATTGAGTCCTTCTTGGGATGGTGGCATGTACTTAGGTGGGAGAGAAGATAGACAGAGGTAAATGATCACTGCTCCTGGGAACAGCTGCATAGGATGGAATCACACCAGCCAAACTTGATTATTTAAGAAGATCAATAAATTTGGTAAATCTCTAGAAAAAGGAACCTTAAAAAGGGAAAGAATTAAAGATAAGAGAGAGAGAGAAAGTGAGAGAGAGGTCATGAATTACATTAAGAGATGGGACATCACTACTGATACTTTGTAGACATTGAAAGGATACTAAGAGATTTTTATGAATGCCTTTCTGTCAATAATTTCTACATGTTAGATACAATGGATAAATTTTTAAAAGAAACAAGCACAATTTCACTAAAGATGGACTAGATAACCAGAATAGTCCTATATCTATTATTAAAATTGCCTTGTAGTTAAAACTCTCTCACAGAGAAAACTTCGGACCTATGTAACTCCAATATGTAAAGAAAAAATAATGCCAATGCTTCATGAACTCTCCAGAAAATTGCAAAGGAAGAACTACTTCCCAACTCAGCTATGTGGCCATCGTTAAACAGATGCCAAGACCAGACAAACACATTATAAGAAAATAAAACTACAGACCAAAATCTCTCATGAACATAGAACAAAAATCACATTTAATAACAGAATTTCCAGTAAATTATCCTCTGTTCACAATCAGGCTACCTGGGACTCAGAGAAAATATTGCAATGTTTCATTGAGTCTTCTTCCAAGAGGTCATCTATGAAGACTTACTTCAGACAGAAAGCTGGCCCTGTCCTTCAAAAGGAAGGACCCATAGACCCCAGGGACAGTGCTCCCAAGGGCAAAGAGCCTGTCTTCATTCCCAAGGCACCCTCTTGCTCTGAACACAATTCCTTTATGATATTGTGGTTCTTGGTGTATCAGTGCTGGGCTGTGGGCCCAGTCACGGGTGAGACCCACCGTGGGCTCTTTACTTGTTAAGGCTCCTTGGCCTCTGAGATGTACCAGAGAACAGTCTAAACTACCCTATTTGGGTGTCAACAAGGATTGGGAAGGAAAAGTTTAAAAAAAAATGTTGAGAGTCCATGCCTAGGCCCTTGGTGGCCCTGGGTGTGGAGCTGGGGGTTGTGGCCATAGTCCCATGGCTTGGTGGTCATGTCTGCTCTTCCTCTGTGTTCAGGTGGATCATTATGCCTTGCTGTCAACCTTGCAGCTGATGTACACCGTGGGATACTCTGTCTCTCTTATCTCCCTCTTCCTGGCTCTCACCCTCCTCTTGTTTCTTCGGTGAGTAGAACTTCTGCAGACGTGTTCAGGCAGGTATAGTAGCCCTGCTTCATCTACAAGGGATATGTTCTAAGAGTTCCAGTAGATGCCTGAAACCAGAGGTAGAACCAAACATAGTGTTCAAACCAGGGATAGAACCAACCCTATGTTTGGTTCTATCCCCATGTTTTATCCTATGTATACATACCTCTGATAAAGTTTAATTTATAAATTAGACACAGTGAGAGATTAACAACAATAACCATATTAAAATAGAACAATTATAACACTATACTATAATAAGAGTTATGTGAATGTGGCCTCTCTCTCTCAAAGTATCTTAAAGCACTGTGTTCACCCTTCTTTTATGATGGTCAGTGTTAGATTTCATCACTTTACTCAGGATGGCACATAATGTAAAACTAATGAACTATTTAATTATTTATGTCTGGAAGTTTTTTGTTTAATATTTTTGAGCTGCAGTGCACCATGATTGACCGCAGGTAACTAAAACAGTGGAAAGCAAAAGTGTGGACAATGGGGGAATTATGGTATTGTGTCATTTGCTCACTGGCTACCTCTAGAAGGCACTGGAAGACTGGGCTGGATGTGTCATGAATCATCAAAGCTGGAAATGACCTGAGAGAGGAAGAGGCCCATCCATCCCATTCTGCAGATAAAGGGGAAGAAAGGGATGGCAATGTCCCAATCAGAGGCATTGAGTCGCCTCTGGCCATAAAGCCACTTGGCTACACAGCTAGAACTTGAACCCAAGACTCCTGACAGCTTTACCTCCTTTGGATTAGACACCTGCTGTGTGCCCGGCCCTGGTGTAAATCCCTAATCACACCCATTACCACCACAGCCCATTCCCACTACAACTCAATCAGAGGCATTCTTTTTACAGAAAAGATTAAGAATCTTCCCCAAGGCAAACAAGTGGGTGGAAGAGCTGGGATTTTAATTCAGGGCCCCCGGACTCCAATTAGCTATCAAATTTAAGTGCTTACTCCTAAATGCATTACATGCATTAGGTCATTTAAATGTCATCCCTAATTCAAATTAGGATTCATTCTATTCCTAGGAGGTTAGCATTATTATTATCCCCACTTTATACGTGAGTTAATTGAAATATGGAGAGATGAAGTAACGTGCCCAAGATCGCCAGCTGGTGGGTAATGAAGCCAGGATCACAAGCAGGCAGTCCAGGATCTGAGCACTTTCCCTCCCTAAACTTTCAGCATTCCAAAGCCTGAGTGCCTTTTACTAAATCATGTTTTTAGAAATCATCCAAGTGAGACATTTATGGACCCACTAGAAAGCTCTCCAAAGCTGTCTCTTGTCTCAGGAATGTAAGCGGATATAACGTAGCAGAAGGAGCATTTGACATAAATGTAGGAGATCTGGATGCCAGCTCCAGAGCATCTCTCCACCTGGGCTCTGCTAGCCCTAGGTTGGGCCTCATGTGACTCCTCAATCCTGAGATGTTCTGGAGCTGCTAGGGTAGAGTCATGACCACCTATCCCATTGGGAGAACCATGCTTGAGCTACGGGAGAACTCTGCAGCTTGTACCCACTGATTATCTGTGACCTCCTTCCTCCATGCCCTGTTCCGGAGTCCCAGGACCAAGCCAGGAGAAAATAACTGCCCAGCCCTGTAGAAAGTCACTTCAGCCAAGCCTGGGACAACCAAGTGTCAGTTCTGCCTAAGGCTTGGGGAAAAGTGAGGTCCAGTCGCTGCCCTCAAATAGCCCGCAATCTAGTTAGAGAGAAGAATGCATAAATCCTAAGACAGAAGAATCTGCCTCAAGTTCTTTTTGGAAATTAAAAATGTAACAATAGCTCTAAAGCAAAATAGGACAGGGTATGTGCTGCCCAGGGAGCACAGTGGAGGGAAGAGTTCTTTCCTTTGGCGACAGCAAGAATAAATGTCACATCACACACAAAGAGCCTGCAGGAGACTCCAGCTGTGTAAGGAAGAGGTGAAGAGCACTAACAATTTTCTGGACACTTACTTATGTGCGCAGATTAACGGCTTTAATCATCCCACAACCCCTGGAGGTAAGTGCTCTTGTTCTCAGAGGCAGAAGAGCCTGGGAGACCTATACTTTGGCCTGAGAGTTTCTGTGTCTGAATCTCAGCTCTACGATTTGCTGCTCTGGGACTTTGGACAGATGATTTCATCCTTCTGCTTTAATTCTTTCATTTATAAAATTAGGGTAATAATAGTGCCTATATCTCCAGTGGTGGTAAGGAGTAAGAATACTCAAAAGTAGCTGCATATGTAAATAATTTGGAACACGGTTGGCATGTTGAAGATGCTTTGTAGGTGATAGCTATTTTTTTTTTTTTTTTTTTTTTTGAGGCAGAGTCTCGCTCTGTCACCAGGCTGGAGTGCAGTGGCACGATCTTGGCTCACTGCAACCTCCGACTCCTTGGTTCAAGCGATTCTCCTGCCTCAGCCTCCTGAGTAGCTGGGATTACAGGCACGCACCACCACACCCAGCTAATAGTTATATTTTTAGTAGAGACAGGGTTTCACCATGTTGGCTAGGGTGATCTCAATCTCCTGACTTCATGGTCTGCGCATCTTGGCCTCCCAAAGTGCTGGGATTACAGGCATGAGTCACTGCATCTGGCCAGTGATAACTATTATTACTCCCATTTTACAAATGAGGAAAATGAGGCACAGAGATTTAAGGTCACATAATCCAGAAGTCCAGCTCTGCAGCCTATACTATGACCTTCTGTCTTTAGTGAGAGATACACAGACATAAAAGGCATAGGCCTGTTGGTCAGAGCCATTCTTTCCTGAGGGAAGGCATTCGGTTTTCTCCTTGCACAGAAAACTCCACTGCACACGCAACTACATCCACATGAACTTGTTTGCTTCTTTCATCCTGAGAACCCTGGCTGTGCTGGTGAAGGACGTCGTCTTCTACAACTCTTACTCCAAGAGGCCGGACAATGAGAATGGGTGGATGTCCTATCTGTCAGAGGTAATGCCCTTCCCCACTGTTTAAAGTGGGGTCCCCACCTGATGGGTCACTACCAGGAATCAGAAGGCAGGCAGGTGGGACTAGGGAAGGGCAGGGGGAGATAAGAGGGTTTCCAAGTCTTTCTGGCTAGAGAAGCAGTATGTGACTTAACAAACCACCACCTGCCCAGGTGAAGGAAACCACAAGCAGGAGGGTTCACCATGGCTGCTGTATGTCTTTGGGTGGGAATTTCTTCATGTGCAAACAAAAGAATTGGACTAGATCAATGCATTTTACAATTATAGCTGGCCATCTGTATCTGTGAGTTGTGCATTCATGAATTTAACCAACTAGGGATAGAAGGTATTTGGGAACAAAAAGGAAGATTGTGTCTGAACTGAGTATGTACGGACTTTTTTTCCTTGTCATTATTCCCTAAACAATACAGTATAACAACTATTCACATAGCGTTTACATTGTATTAAGTATTACAAGCAATCTAGCTATGATTTAAAGTATATGAAAGATGTGCATAGGTTATAGGCAAATACTCCACCATTTTATAGAAGGGACTTGAGCATCTGTGGATTTTGGTATCCACAGGGGATCCTAGAAACAATCCCCCAAGGATATTGAGGGACAATTGTACTACTTTCTTAAAGCAGCAATGCTTTTCCACATTGAAATCTGCATCTATTGAGATGGTTTTTCCTTTATCCTGCTAATGATGCAGTAACCTATTAAACTAACCTTGCATTCCTGGAATAAATCCAACTAGGTTTTGACATATTATTTTCTTTCTCCTAAGTTGCTGTCTTTAGTTTGCTAATACTGTGTTTTGTTGAATATTTCCTTATTGACATTCATGAGAAAGATTGGCCTATAATGCCTTTGTCAGGTTGGTGATCAAGTTTGTGCTATCCTCTTAAAACAAATTAGAACTTGTTTCCTCTTTCACTATTCTCCGGAAGAATTTATTAAAGATAAGTATTATTTCTTCCTTAAATGTTTGATAGATTGTGCCAATGAAGCATTTTGGACCCAGAGGTTTCTTTATTGGAAAGTTATTTATTTATTTAGAGATGGAGTCTCGCTCCGTTGCCCAGGCTGGAGTGCAGTGGTGTGATCTCAGCTCACTGCAAGCTCCGCCTCCCAGGTTCACACCATTCTCCCGCCTCAGCCTCCCGAGTAGCTGGGACTACAGGTGCCTGCCACCACGCCCGGCTAATTTTTTGTATTTTTAGTAGACACAGGATTTCACTGTGTTAGTCAGGATGGTCTCGATCTCCTGACCTCGTGATCTGCCTGCCTCGAGCTCCCAAAGTGCTGGGATTATAGGCATGAGCCACTGCACCCGGCCCTGGAAAGTTTTAAACTATGGATTATACGAATCTTATATCCAGATTCTATTTCTTCTGTCAGCTGTAGTAAATGAGTTTTCCTAGGAATTTGTCTATTTCATCTAACTGTTCAAATTTATTGGCATAATATTGTTCATGATATTCTCTTCAGATCTTTTTCAAGTCCATTGGATCTGTAAGAGTGTTCTCATTTTCATTCCTGATATTGATAATTTTATCTTTGCTCTCTTTCCTACCCTTTGATCATCTTGGCAACAAGTTTCTCAATTGGACTTTTCAAAGAATAAACTTTCGGCATTGTTGATTATCTTTATTTCATGTTTTCTATTTCATTAACTTCTGCTTTTGTTATTTCCTCCCATGTACTTTCTTGGGCTTAATTTGCTATTCTTTTTCTAACTTTTTTTTTTTTTTTAATGATCCTTAAAATAATTGATATTCAGATTTTTCTTTTTTAAAACATGCACTTAAGGCTATAAGTTTTATTATATAAAGTTTGGTATTAACCATATACTGTAAGTTCATGCAATATTTTCTTTACATTTCGTTAAGAAATACTTTCTACTTTGTTTTATTTTTTTTCTTTGATCCATGAATTGCTTAGAAGTCTATTTTCTAATTTCCAATTGTGAAAATTTTTTAGTTATTGATTTTAGTTTAATTGAACTGAGGTTAGAGAACATACTCTTCAGTGTTTCCATTAGGGCAATTGCTGATGGTGAATTTTCTACATTTTTGTTTGTCTGAAAATGTCTAGAACGTTAAAGAGGAGGCTGGCCTTTAAAAACCTACATGAAGCCCACCTTCCTTCACATTTTCATATTATTGCCAACCTCCCTGAGATGGTCAGCAAGGGTCTGGGAGAGACCAGAGCAAAGAAGGAGGGGGCTGGGCACGGTGGCTCACACCTGTAATCCCAGCATTTTGGGAGGCTGAGGCAGGTGGATCACAAGGTCAGGAGATCAAGACCATCCTGGTCAACATGGTGAAACACCATCTCTACTAAAAAAATACAAAAGTTAGCTGGGTGTGGTGGCATGTGCCTGTAATCCCAGTTACTCAGGAGGCTGATGCAGGAGAATCACTCGAACCAGGGAGTTGGAAGTTGCAATGTGAGCCGAGATCGTGCCACCACACTCCAGCCTGTTGACAGAGTGAGACTCCGTCTCAAAAGAAAAAAAAAAGGTGGGGTTGTCCCTGGGAGGCCCTTCTCCCCCTGACTTGGAGTCAGATGCAGGGGAGCCTGGACTCACCCTCAGATGTTTTGTCTTCTGCAGATGTCCACCTCCTGCCGCTCAGTCCAAGTTCTCTTGCATTACTCTGTGGGTGCCAATTACTTATGGCTGCTGGTTGAAGGCCTCTACCTCCATGCGCTGCTGGAACCCACAGTGCTTCCTGAGAGGCGGCTGTGGCCCAGATACCTGCTGTTGGGTTGGGGTGAGTGACCTGACCTCCAGCCTCCTCTCTTGGGGATCCATCAAAACATGGGAGCCCAATAGAGACTTTAGTTGGACTTAGAAACCTGACTGGAGGTTGCTTCCAGGACATATAAATCCTCAAGGACAGGAAGCCTTGAAGAGGGAGGTGTGTGTGTGTGTGCACAAATGTGCATATATGCACAGGTGCTATAGGCCCAACAGCCCAATGGACACATTCAAAACCTGAGAAAGTCTTTTGTGGAATCTGATGATATTCCTCCTAACCTGTCCCCAACTGGATTAGTCTGCTTGGAATGTCAAAACAAAATACCAGTGTAGTTTAAACAACAGACATTGCTTTCTTATGGTTCTGGAGGCTGGGAAGTTCAGCATGCTTGGATTCTGGTGAGGGCTCTCTTCCCGGCTTGCAGTCAGCTGCCTTCTTCCTGTATTCTCATATGGTGAGGAGAGAGAGAAAGCAAGCTCTCTGGTCTCTTTTTATAAGGGCACTAATCCTGTCATGAGGACCCCACCCTTATGACCTCAGCTAAACCTAAGTACTCACCACCAAAGGCCCTATCTCCAAGTTCCATCATATTGGGGGTAGCGCTTTAACATATGACTTTTGAGAGGACACCTATATTTAGTCCATAATACCAGGTCTTCAAGAAGAGGTTTTCTGATTAAAAAAATATGACCAAGAGTATCCAGATTTGGACCCCCTACCTCCACAAACCCTTTGGAGAATTTGGTGCTGCAGGATTCAGAGGAAATAACCTGGGCCAGTAATTCAGGAGATTTGGGTTAATACCCTTGGATTTATTCTCAGCTGCTTTGTGACAAGTATCAAGTTGCTCTCCCTCTCTGGGCCCTGGTTTCTTGGGTGGTAAAACAATGGATCGGCCCTGTGCCACCCTAGGTCTCTCCAGCTCTCACAGTCCACAACTCCATGATGTTAGGTTTGATGTTTTAACCACCTGTGGTTAGCCCCATCAGCTGTGGTGTGATGGGCAGGCAGGTTTGGCCAACCAACTCCTAACTACATTTCCCTGTGTTTTCTCCCCAGCCTTCCCTGTGCTATTTGTTGTACCCTGGGGTTTTGCCCGTGCACACCTGGAGAACACAGGGTAGGTAGTTTACCGGGTTTTACTCTTTCATGAGCCAGTAATTCCCAGGCATGCTAAATACAAAGAATTACATCATTTTACCAAAGAAAATATCCATTCCTTCTCATTTTGGCCATCTAGAATATTCTTAGGAATGGGAGATAAGATAATCAAAGATCTTATAGCAATTGGTTTATTCATTTAGTTACACATGCAAATTAGCTCAAAGATGCTGCGTAGGTTAGCTGCAGCCCTGGGTATGTAAGGGCAAAAATACAAGAATGGTTATTGCAGCATTGTTCATAGTGAGAAAAAAAAAAAAATAGAAAAACCAAACAAAAAACCACTGAATGCTGGTCAACATGGGAATCATTGAACAAACTATAATATACCTATATTGCAGAATATTATGAGACTACTTAAAGAAAAACAAGTTAGTTATTATGAGAACTTTTAGGCACTGATTCTCCACAGCGTATTTTAAGCCTATTGCCGAAACGTATATGGTGTGATCCTGTTTTTTCCCTCCAAATAGCACACACACGCAAAAACTATGTATTTAGGAATTTGTTTGTATGAACATGGAGGAAAATTTTGGAAAGATTTACACACTAGGCTGTTACCACTGAAGAGCAATTTAATGTTAAGGAAAGTAAATGGTACCAGTGCTAACAGGAAGGGATTTTAGTTCTCTCTTCTGCGGCTCCCACCCCTCGGGGGAATGATTGGTGGGAAGTAGGGCTTGAGTGCAAGCATCCTTCTTCCAGACAGCATGAGACTTTGACTTTCAACCTCCTCTTGTTTTTAAGTCTTCTTCTGCCTGCTCTTTGACCTTAGGTGCTGGACGACAAACGGGAATAAGAAAATCTGGTGGATCATCCGAGGACCCATGCTGCTCTGTGTAACAGTAAGGACCGTTCCATCTACCTCTTTGTCTCTGAGCCTTGCAGCCCACTCCTGTCCCCCAGATTCTCTGATCCCTTGAGAGAGAGAAGCTGAACTATGAGCATTTTCTGCTGAATGAGAAGTTAGAAGTTTCTTGCTCTGGTTCAGGACCTCAATTTGGGTTACATTGTAAGCCTCCTTCCCTCTGGGTCTTCAAACTATGTAAAGAGACCTGCAGTCAGCTCTGTGGTCCTGTATTGAAGGGCTGAGATGTGTGCAAGGCCCTGTGGATACTGATGCCTTTAGTCATGGAGGAACCCAGAATAGCGGGGGTATCGGCTTATATCCATCCACAGGAGGGAGGAAGAGACTAAGGGAACGTCTTTTAGAGGAGGAAAACACACAATTAATATTAACCCAAAATTGTGATGCAGATTAGAATCAAGACATAGATGCTACTCTGAGACCTTAGGGAGGAAGGAAGGACCTTTAATCATAGTGGCCCAGAATATTTGGGATGCAAAAGGATGGGCAACCCAGAGTCAAAAATTCCTTTAGATAGTAGAGGATGAGAATGAGATCTGTCAAAGAAGCTAGCAGGAAGGGGCAGGAAGTTAGCAAACACTGGGAAGGGTTAGCAAGATCCCAGATGGAGGCAGAAAGTATCCCTGCCTAGACGCAGCATCGTCATCTCAGGGTGCCCGCCAGGCGTCGAACACTGCCTGTTGTTCTCTGCCCACCGTGTTCCACAAGGCGTTGCTGGATGATCTATTTTTGCCATTTTACATAAATAATCTGGCATTTGTGGTACCATGAAAGAAAAGGCTAGTTTTTGTAGGGGAGTGTCAAAACTTGTCAATAATAGAAGGCAACTCTCTGTCTAGACCTGGGTGTGATCTGGAGGGAAAAATGTTCCTAGAAGTGGTGGGAAAACAGAGTGTGAACAGGCCTGTGTCACCTCTAGTCTATGAGGTGGCACGAATGCTGCAGTGTCTTCCCTCCCGTCACTGGACCTGCAGCTGATAGTGTCCCAGATGAGGTCTGGGCACACACACCCCACACATGGCGTGCTTAGCCCTGCCACATCCCCCCGCCCTCCACAATCCTCTCTCCAGCCACACTGTCCAGCTGGGGTCCTATCTGGACACCTCCACCACTGTCTCAGGAACATTTATTGAGCACTTCTGCATGCCAGCTCCATGTGTAAGTGCTTTGTGTATGAGTGTATGAACTCATGTAATCTTCTCAACCAATCTATGAGGATGTGCCATTCTTAGGTTTATTTTACTGGCGAACACACTGAGGTGAGAAATTACTTGCCTAAAGTCATAGAGCCAGTCAATGGAAAATTGGATCTCAGCCCAAAGGGGTGACAGCTGGTACTTTTAACCAAACACTGTGAAGCTCAAAAACTATTTACTGCCTCCAGCCCCCCACGCCTGCCACACTGAATGCTGCAGGCTCTTTTGCATCTTAGTACCTTGGTTCAGACTCTCCTGTGGTTCCAACTCCTTCCCTCGCCATCTTCTCCACCTGGTGATCTGTTCCTCATCTTTCAAGTCTTGGGTCAGGGTTCCTTCTCTCTGTGCTGCTCTACCTGGATGCTCACCTCACAAAGTAGAAATGGCCACACCCTCCTTTGTTCCTTCCCAGATCCTGTGCAGGCTTCTGCTCCAGCCCTCGCCAACACCATTTCAAGTGTCTCTTTAAAACCTGTTTTCTGCCACTGTAAGCCCCATGTTCTGATCATCCTGGCAGCCAGAACCCAAGCATAAGGTGGGTTCTTGATAAACATATTCAGTGGACACTCACGGCCTGAACTCTGGACCCTGGAAGGTTCTTGCTAACCAGGCAGAACAAAGCAGGATGGAAGCCAGAAGCCATCCCTAGGAGAGCGTTCAGGCATGGTCCAGCTGGGTCCCTAGTGTTTACTTGCAGTCTTCTAGAAACTACACCAATGATTCTCAAACTGGGTTCCTCTTGGAATCCCCTGGGTGTCTTTACAAATTCTTTCTGCCTGAGTCCCGCCCCCAGACATTTATGTTTCATTGATCTCAGGAGTGGCCTGAGTTGAAAAGCATGTTGCTACACCCTTGCTTTTCAAAGGATGGTCCTCAGACCGAGTAGCACCAGTATCACCTTAGTGCTTCTTATAAATTCAGGTTCTTCAGCCACATCTCTCAGGCCTACTGAATGCGAGTCTGCATTGTAACAAGCTTACCAGGCTTTGGATGCACATTAAAGTTTGTGAACCTCTTTGTCTACACCTGGAGTTCTCAAAACTGGCTGTGTGTTCGAAACATCATGGTGGCTTGTACCCCAGACCTGTGACATCAGAAATTCTGGGAGTGGGACCCAGGCACTGTAGCCAGGCACTGTAGTTTTCCCTCCCTCCCTCCCTCCCTTCCTCTTTCTCTCTCTTTCTCTCGCTCTCTCTCTCTTTCTCTCTCTTTTCTTTTCTTTTTTCTTTTCTTTCGACAGAGGCTTGCTTTGTCGCCCAGGCTGGAATGCAGCAGTGAGATCCTGGCTCACTGCAACCTCTGCTTCCCGGGTTGAAGCGATTCTTGTGCCTCAGCCTCCCTAGTAGCTGGGACTACAGGCGTCTACCACCACACCTTTGGGTCTCTTGCCAGACAGAAATTGTAGAATTCCCACCTCTTTCTTTGTATCAGACTTCACTACTTCACCTGTCATCTAAAGTGTACATTTAGAGTTGAATCATCTTGAAACCTGGCATATTCTCACAGCCTAGCCTCCCTGGCCCTCAGTAGAATATTGGTAAAGCCTTGATCAGTCCTGCTCCAGGACAGCCTTACACAATAATTACATTACACAAGGTCATTCTATCCATACCCTGCTCCCTGCAGTTAACAGACCCAATGAAATGGCTGTTTTGAGCTCACAAATTGAATGAACCATCTGTTGACTTTATGAAGTCATAAAGTCAAAAGCCTGCATTTGCTATTGTTGAATCTTCCGTGGTAGCCTCAGAACTTGGCAAAGCTGATACACTGGTAAAATTCATCTTCACTGGCCTTGTCCCTCTTTAGGTCCTCTGCCCCACCAGGAACCCAGGGGCTTTCTGTGACTTCAGGCTTCCCAAGACATTTCCGCACTCCTGTTCTCTCCTCTTCTAAATACTCCAAGTGGGAATCTTGCTGTACTCTGGGTTTTCCCACCCCATCAAAACTTACATTTGGTACACCCCATCTTCTGCTTTAAGTGGTGATAATAGGCCAGATACTAGGTAATTAGGTTGCAAAAATGAATGAATGAATGGATGGATGGATGAATGAATGAAGAAAGGGCTTCCTTCCGCCTCTCCCAGTGACTCCTTAGCTTCAGTGGGATGTGTCCCTTTCAGCAGGGCTCTTGGGGAAAGAGTGTTTTGACTCACAAGAGTAGCTCTACAGGATAAGCATTTTAGTCCACAGAGCAGGCCAGAGGAGGAGGGGTTTGGGGGTAGATGGAAGAGTTTAGGGGTAGACGAGGCCTACCCCTGAGTTCCCGCCATACTGGCAGTCACCTCTGCCAACCTATAGGCCCAGACCTGTGCACAGAAGCTGGGGTACCAAGAAAGTGTCACCAAGAATGCATCTTGGTGATGTCTGGGAATGAGCATCTGTATTTTCCAGAATCTAGAAGAGATCCTTACATATTTGGGTCCTTAGTACCCACCCCCATCTGGTCACAGAATCCTGGAGGAGTTGGCTAGGTTCTTGGAAAATGTCCTCACTCAGCCCCTTTCCTGCTTGTGTGCAAATGAAGAACAGCATCATCCAATAGTACCTGCTGACTCTTGTCTTCTTGGAAGCCTAGATGAACAGAGGGTCCATGGTACCCCCAGCTAGGGTTTCATCCTATGGCAGTGAGGAAGTGCCTCCTTCGTATGGCCCCTGGGTTGATGCCCATTTTCTCATGTCTGGTCTCTGGAAAACACAGAGAACAGTGAATCAACATGCTTCTCATTATAATCCTTCTAGTAGACAGTCCTGATTGAAATTAATTTGCTGGGCTGGGTGTGTTGGCTCACGCCTGTAATCCCAGCACTTTGGGAGGCCAAGGTGGGCAGATCAGGATGTCAGGAGATCAAGACCATCCTAGCTAACATGGTGAAACCCCTTCTCTACTAAAAATACAAAAAATTAGCCGGGCATGGTGGCTGGCGCCTGTAGTTCCAGCTGATCGGGAGGCTGAGGCAAGAGGATGGCATGAACCTGGGAGGTGGAGTTTGCAGTGAGCTGAGATCACGCCACTGCACTCCAGTCTGGGTGACAGAGTGAGACTCCGTCTCAAAAAAAAAAAAAAAAAAAAAAGAAATTAATTTGCTGAAATATATGCCTTTCTGCTGTTAAACTTGCTTTGTAAGAAAAATGCCTATGTTCAACGAATCACTAAGCCAAGGACACTCTTTATGATGAGAGGCAGGTATCCCATTAAAAGAAATACATGACTTGGGTTACATTTAGCTTGTATTTAAATTCTCTGTTCCTAACTATTTTTGTCTGGGAACCTGTATCGTTCCTGCTGGCTTCAGGAGTAGCTTCTTGCCTGAAACTCTAGCCTTTTAGCATTGAGCATTGATTCTCCTGAGGACAACAAAAACAAATAATAACTGACACAAACTGAATTCTGTAGCTTGCATTTCAATATGTAGCTAAAGGATTTTATTTCTAGGAAGGGACATTAGTACTATGCTGACTCAATGTCTGTAGAGATTTTGTTGCATTAATTGTTGCCTGATCACCCTTTCTGTCAGTTCTTTCTATATTGCATAAAGCCATTTTTAGGTCTTTTAAAGTTTTTTTTTTTTTTTTTTTTGAGATGGAGTCTCGCTCTGTTGCCCAGGCTGGAGTGTAGTGGGGCAATCTCGGCTCACCACAACCTCCACCTCCCTGGTTCATGTGACTCTCCTGCCTCAGTCTCCTGAGTAGCTGGGACTACAGGCGTGCACCACCATGCCCAACTAATTTTTGTATTTTTAGTACAGATGGGGTTTCACTGTATTGACCAGGCTGATCTCGAACTCTTGACCTCATGATCCGCCCACCTCAGCCTCCCAAAGTGCTGGGATTACAGGTGTGAGCCACTGCACCCGGCGTGGTCTTTTTAATCTTAAAAACGGTTGCAACCAAAAACCTCTTCCAGCCTTGCAAATAAAACCAAGGAGACATTATCTCATTGTGTATCCCTTGTCAACTACTGTTTGAACGCCCTGCTTCCCTTCACAGCTAAGCCTCTTTAATGTTGTCTATGCTGCCTCTCCTCTTCACATTTCATCCACAAAACCGAGCACTGGAATCCGTCTTGTGATCCCATCTCTACACGGCAGCTTCTCTTAGGGAACTCCTTGTTGCTAAATGCAGTCTTATTTTGCTTAAGTTCTAGGTAGCATTTAAACCTTCCTAAAATCATCCTTTCAGGGGCTTCCAGGATGCCCCTTCTGTGTCGTTTATTCTAACCTCCCTAGTTATTCTTTCTTCATCACCTTTGCTATCTCCACTTTCTCCATTTTTCCCTTCACTACGGGGCAATTCTCTTAACCCTCTTTCTCTCCCAGCTACACAGTCTCCCTGGATAATCTTGTCTACTCCAGTGGCTTCATGCTGTGGCTGGGACCTCTCTGCTGAGATTCAGACATAAATATCTAACTGCCTAGGAACATCTCTTGTGTTCAAAAGTACTGGAGTCCTCACCCACCCTTTACTTCCCACCCAATGCTCTTCCTTCCCCCAACGTGATTCCTTTATTGGCGAATGGCAGTACCGTACATTTGAGATCTACCACAAAATGTCAGGGTCATGCCCTCACATCCAATCAATAACAAAAATCATTCGACTCATACTTCTTCATCATTTCAAATTGATCCCTTCCTCTTCATCACTAAACATCCAATCAATAACAAAGATCATTTAACTCACACTTCTTCATCATTTCAAATTGATCCCTTCCTCTCCATCACTGAAGCACCAGGACTGCTGCTGAGTTCGCCTCTCCATCACCATCCCCCAGGAACTCTGAAACTACTTCCCAACTGGTCTCCCTTCCTCCAGACTTACCGTCACCCAATCCATTCTCCACACTGCCACTGAAATTATCTTTCTGAAATGCAGAAGTACAAATCTGATCAGGTCACTTGCCTGCTTAAAATCTGTTACCGGGTCTTCGTTGCTTTCAGAAGAAAACCCAAACTCCTCACCTAGCACGACAGTGAAAGACCCTGCGGAAACTGACCCTCCCTCCCTCTCCAGTCTCACTTCTCACAAAACCTGTTCTCATTCTCCAAGCTCTACCCAAACCCAGCCACTTGCTTTTCACCACTTCCAGGGGGCTCTTGATCTCTCCTGAGGCTGCAGCCAAGACATCAGCCAGGGCTGCAGCCATCTGAAGGCTTGGCTAGGGCTGGAGGATCAGCTCCAAGGTGGCGCACACACGCAGCTGGTGGTGGGTGGTGCTGGTTTTTGGCCTGAGAAAACTCAGTTACCCCATGTGGATCTGCCAATAGGCTGCTTGAGTGTCCTCACAAAATGGTGGCTGACTTCCCCTGGAGTGAGAAACCTGAGAGAGGAGAGAGAGAGGGGGAATTTGCAGGCATATTTTTAAATTTCTTTAAAGGCTGACAATGAAGGGCTGGATTTTCCCAGCCCATGACAGTGATGGAAAGTATTCTAGGGAGTAGAGAGTATATGCTGTCCACGAATTCCGTAGCAGCAGCAGGATCTCAAGTTAGACACCAATAGGGATGGAGTTCTTTACAGAAGAGAGGCAGAATAGCATTCCGTTTAAGTGAAGGGAGGGTTATAATCCAATGAATCTGGGTTTAATTACAGGCTCAATCACTGACTAACCATGCAACCTGGGAATTACACTTATTTCTCTGTGCCTCTGTTTTCTCCTTGTATTATGAGGATAAAAATAGTTATGGCTACCTTAGCAGAGTGTTGTAAAAATTAGATAAAAGAATACCTGGACCGTTCTTAGCCCAAAGCCTGGCATGGTGCTAAGTATGAAGTGATAAGTACTAAGTACTCAATAAGTACTCAATATGTGCTAGTTAATAATAATAAGAGTAATAGTAATACTAATAATGTGACTGTCCATCTGCCTTTCTAGTGGCCTTAATGATGGGCCTCCTTAAGGCAGAATAATAAACTAAATCACTTTCTAAAATTCCTTCCAGACTTTCAGTTCAGATGACCTTTGGAGATTCAGATGGCCTTTGGGCCAGTGGGGATCACAGCTAAGCATTTGCTACCTGGCCAGCTAACTGCTAAATTGCCCCTGGTTTACATTGAACTGATGGAACTGATGGCTGAGCCCAGCCTGACCTTGAAATTCATAGCTATGTGGAGGTCATCATTTACTTACCCAACTCTGCTTTTTTTTCAAGGTCAATTTCTTCATCTTCCTGAAAATTCTGAAGCTTCTCATTTCTAAGCTCAAAGCTAATCAAATGTGCTTCAGAGATTATAAATACAGGTAAGTGGCTTGAGGTTGGTCCCCAGCAGTCCAAAGTTATTGTAAGTCCTCTGGCTGTTCTGCCTAATGCCTTGGGAAGGACGTTTATCTCCTAAAGCCAGGGTATCAGAAAGCACTTCTGGAAAGGTGCTATAGGATCAAGTGAGGCTTTTGTCAACGGTGAGGACCTTCTAAGACAATGAAGCAGATGGTGAGTAGTCAAAGGCATTCACATCCCCCAGCAGAAAACTGTTAAAATGCCCCTAAGAGGCCAGGAGTGATGTCTCAGACCTGTAATCCCAGGACTTTGGGAGGCTGCGGCAAGAGGATCGCTTGAGGCCATGAGTTCGAGAACAGCCTGGACAACATGGTGAAACCCCGTTTCTACCAAAAATACAGAAGTTAACCAGGCGTGGTGCATGCCTGTAGTCCCAGGCTGAGGTGAGGGGATTGCTTGAGCCCAGAAGGTGGAGGCTGCAGTGAGCCATGATTGTGCCACTGCACTCCAGCCTGGGTAACAGAGCGAGACCCTGTCTCAAAAAAAAAAAAAAGTTTCTAAGAATGGGTGGTTGTGGGAAAAGGACAGTCTTGTATGAAGAGAAGTTTGGCAGTTGCCTTCCTTGGGGAAGGATTTGAAAAGAAGAGATTATTTGGGTGTTTTTGAGAACCTTGAGAAAAGAGACCACAAACTTTTAGGGTCTAAGGAAAGACATCCTTTCACAGGCATCCTTTATTTGTGACTTGTCATGGCTGCACCTCACCTTCCTCTTGCTGAGATGACAGCAGTCCTCATTCCTATTAAGTCAGATCATAGGTTTTTACTGGATCTGCATTGTTGTAAAAGCAAATGAATGAATGAATGATAGATAAAGCGTTTTCTCCCTCTTTCCTAGTTATTCTTTACTTTTTTTTTTTTTTTTTTTTAGACAGAGTCTTGCTCTTGTCACCCAGGCTGGAGTACAGTGACGCAATCTCAGCTTGCTGCAACCTCTGCCTCCCGGGTTCAAGCCGTTCTCCCGTCTCAGTCTCCTGAGTAGCTGGGATTACAGGCACCTGCCACCACGTCCGGCTAATTTTTGTATTTTTAGTCAAGATGGGGTTTCACCATGTGGGCCAGGCTGACCTCGAACTCCTGACCTCGTGATCCACCAGCCTTGGGCTCCCAAAGTGTTGGGATTACAGGCGTAAGCCACCGCACCTGGCCTATTCTTTGCTTTCTATGTGGCATAGGCATTCAGCAGGGCTCTGGAACGAGAGTGTTTTAACCCACAGATTAGCTCTACGAGTAGGAATTCCAGTCCACACAGGAGGCCAGAGGAGGTGGGCATGAGTGAAGTTGGCCCTAGCCCCGTTTCTCACCCCTTTATAAGGTCTGACCCAGGCGCTAGGAAGGGAGTTTTTCCTTTTATCTGACAAATATTTAATAGATGCCTACAATGTGTCTGGTACTGTGCTTGGAATAAAAGGTAGACACGAGGCCGGGCATGGTGACTCACGCCTGTAATCCCAGCACTCTGGGAGGCCAAGGCGGGCAGATCACCTGAGGTCAAGAGTTCGAGACTAGCCTGGCCAACGTGGCAAAACCCTGTCTCTACTAAAAATACAAAAATTAGCTGGGTGTGGTGGTGGGTGCCCGTAATCCCAGCTACTCAGGAGGCTGAGACAGGAGAATCACTTGAATCCGGGAGGCGGAGGTTGCAGTAAGCCGAGATCGTGCCATTGTACTCTGGCCTGGGTGGCGATAAGAGCAAAACTCCATCTCAAAAGCAAACAAACAAACAAACAAAAATGGTGGACATGATGTAAAGCCTGCATTTGAGGAGCATGCGTTCTACTTTGCTAAGGATTAGGATGTTGGCATGGAGCAGAAGGTGGAAGGGAGGGAGCTGGCCAGGACCCTAGACTTGCCTACTGGCCTTAGGCAAGTGCCTCGGCCCCTTTGGCCTGCTTTCTGGTGTGTAAAAATGGGAGTATCACTGCATACTCATCTCCTGCTTATTCTGAGGATTCAAGTAGGCTGTCGATGTGGTTATAAATATGGGTGGCCACTCTACCCTCCCTCCAGGAGGTCTAGAAGGATAAACATATCTGGCTCAATAATGGGCAGACATACTATAGTTGCTAGTTGGAGCTTTGGTCCAAACATTTTGCGAGAAACCCATAGCCCTGGGGAGCTGGCCTGGCCTGGGCTCCAGGGAGCCACGCTGTCTCTCTTGGTGCCTCCAGTCGAGGCTCCAAGTGGCCAGGCAGTCTCTTTAGCCCCCTTCCCAAAGGCTTAGTTTCTCTCACCACTCTTTGAGGGTGGAGCTTCAAGGCCCACTCTAGTCCTCCCTGCTAGGTGCACTCAGGGAGGAGAGTTCTCTCAGTAAACAGGTGCCAGGAAAACCAGGGTGCCCCAGAAACTGGACAGAGGCTGGTGTTTCCATGAGACAGAAATGGTGCAGTTGACCCGCAGGGGACTCAGAGCTGACACCCTGCTGCTTTGTGCCCCCAAAGCCTACCATGGGCCACTGGCACCTCCCCCATGCCCAGGACCCACAGCAACTCCTACATAGTTTTTCGTCATAGCTGCTCATTAGCATCCCCGGAGAGTCGGCTGGAAGTGCAGCCTTGTGAGCCCTACCACTGGGTGTTCTGGCTCCGTAAGTGTGGGATAGAACCTCACAGAACAGCCGTGTCCAACCCTTAGAATGCAAGGACTTTTTTGCTTTTCTGTGGTGGCAGATATCACAAAAATTATGCACGACTTTTTTTGGTTTTTGTTTTTGTGTGTGTGTGTTTTTGTTTGCTTGTTTTGTTTTAGCTCATCAGCTATTGTTAGCATTAGTTTATTTTACACGGGGCCCAGGACAACTCTTCTTCTTCCAATGTAGCCCAGGGAGGCCAAAAGGTTGGACGCCCCCGCTACAGAGTCTCCCAGGAGATTCTGATACACAGCCAGCGTGGAGGACTGCTGGGCCAGATGTTCTAGTGAAAGAACACATGGAATATTCTGGTCGGGCCATTACAGACGTCTTGCAGCCTCAATATTCTCTTTTCCAGAGTCCCCTCTAGAGTTATCCAAGGTAGTGGTTTTCAAACTTTTCTGATCACACGTCTCTGTCAGTAAAGAAATTCTGAGCATGTCCCTCCTCATGTATTTGCATGGTCTCATGAGCTAATATATGTATTATAAGATAGACCAAAAAATAGAAAATGTAAGAGGATAGATACAAATTAATATATACACAACGCCTATTATCCTCTATTATACTATTTTCTTCCAATATCAAATAGATTGCCTGGCATAACCCTGGAGGGTGTGTACCCACCAGGAGCCGCTGGTCTGGGAAAGGGTAAATCAAGACAATGGGGAGACCCTCATGGCTGAGTGATGATCCAGGGTGACTGCTTTGTGGGGAGAAAGAATAACCCTGCCTGACATATGCAGTCTGTCTGGAAATTCCTTTTTTTCCTCTCCCCTGCCCTTATGCAAAGAAAAAGCTCAAGAAGAACTTGGGGCTGGGTGCAGTGGCTCATGCCTGTAATCCCAGCACTTTGGGAGCCTCAGGGGAAGGGATCATGTGAGACTGGGAGTCTAGACTAGCCTGAGCCACAGAGTGAGACCCTTTTTCTTTTTAATAATAATAATAATGATAAAGAAGAAGAACCTGGGTATATGTCTACCCAAAGTCCTCCCATGGTGAGATGCCTCACCTTGGTGAGTTTGCCACCACCTGGATGTGGTACAGGGAATCCATTTATATTCCTGAGTGGCTGAGACTTTGGGAGGCTGACTGACCCCAGCTGAGCTCACAATGTATATAATCTAGAACACTGTTCATTTTTAATGTCTGTGGAAGGTGGTGGTAGGGGTAGAGCATTCCTTTCTTGTGCCCATGCACCTCCCAAAATTTCCTAATTGCAACACCAGAAGATTCAGGAATCCAGAGAGTCACCAGAATGTTACTGGTGCTCACATCATCAAAGCAGAGTCTTGCTGTTGAAGGATCCTGAGGGTAGCCTGAAAAATGAGCACCTGCCCACAGTACCACCTACCTGTTGGGAAGGAGGCTCATTCCCCAGATCCAGCGTGCCTTCCACAGACTAAGGTGGGATAGGTACTGAGAACGTCCTCCCTCTGTGCTTTCCCTGCCATTTTTGTTGGCCACCTTTCTGTTTACTTGTTCTTTGTGTAGAGTGCAATAGAGTTGATTAGCTAATACTTATTCATTAGCAAAAAGGCAGGGACCGATCTCTCAGGACACACCTAAACCACCTTATTTAACTCCCTGGGCCGGCAAATCCTGCAGCATCTGTGAACTCACTTGCCCATTGTGCTCTTAGAAAGCAGTGGCTCAAGCCTGTAATCCCAGCACTTTGGGAGGCCGAGACGGGCGGATTACGAGATCAGGAGATCGAGACCATCCTGGCTAACACGGTGAAACCCCGTCTGTACTAAAAAATACAAAAAACTAGCCGGGCGTGGTGGCGGGCGCTTGTAGTCCCAGCTACTCGGGAGGCTGAGGCAGGAGAATGGCGTAAACCCAGGAGGCGGAGCTTGCAGTGAGCTGAGATCCGGCCACTGCACTCCAGCCTGGGCGACAGAGCAAGACTCCGCCTAAAAAAAAAAAAAAAAAAAAAAGCAGTGCTAATTCTCTCATTTTCAAGTTCTGAGAGAGGGCTCCTTACTGTAACCCCATCGGGGCATTGGCACTCCTCAGCTCCTCAGCTCACATCGCCCTCTTCCGTATCAGAAAGTCATTCCTCTTCCTCATCCCCTTCCATGTCTGTTTTCCCTTAAAGACCTCTGGTGGGGTAGGGAGGAGGGGATGACAGGGCCCAGCATATTTTATCCAAACTCTCGTAGGTACAGGCTGCCTCCAACTCTTGAAGATTTTAGAACTTTTAGAATGTAACCCTGATCTGGCCTCCCTCCAGGATTATATTTTAGGAAAGTTTAAATTAAACACATTTAGGCCCTGCCAAAGAGGCAAGTTGCTAGGAGCTGGAGAACCTTCTGTAGTCTTAGCCCTTGTCCCTGGGCTTCCACCATCAAGCAAAGGAAATAAAAAAATGGTCCATCTGTCTGGCTTGGAGAAAGAGAACTGAGCCAAGTGTGAAGGAGGAACTCTGGGGCTGTAAACAGGGTAAGCAATGCCCTAGGAATGCGGACAGAGTTCAGCAGACCCTCAGCTCGGCTGGAGTTCTCTGTTCTTTGTGGTTCCCACAGGGGATGGGATCCCACAGAGGTGTGGTTCTCAGAGGCAGCTCTCTTCCCCTAAATAAAGGGCCTTAACTCTCCATGGGATGCACCTGGGCAGAACTCTTGATTCATTTATAAAGGAGAAGAATTTCTTTCTTTCTTTTCTTTTTTTTTTTCAGATGGAGTTTCACTCTTGTTGCCCATGCTGGAATGCAATGGCACGATCTTGGCTCAGTGCAACCTCCATCTCCCAGGTTCAAGCGATCCTCCTGCCCCAGCCTCTGAAGTAGTTGGGATTACAGGCAAGAGCCACCATGCCCAGCTAATTTTGTATTTTTAGTAGAGACAGAGTTTCTCCATGTTGGTCAGGCTAGTCTCAAATTCCCGATCTCAGGTGATTCGCCCACCTCGGCCTCCCAAAGTGCTGGGATTATAGGTGTGAGCCACTGCACTCGGCCCGACAAGCATTTCTTAACATGCTAAACCTCAGTTCTTTCTGAAAGGACTTTCTGATAGGCAATGTAGGAAGCAAAAGCTTTTCCTCAACCCTCTTAGGGTTCCTGGCTGGGTCTGAAAATTAGACAAAGACAAATTAACAGGAGAAAAAGCATGCAAGTTTATTTCATAAGTTTTATATGACGTAGGAGACTTCATAAGGAAAGGAAGACCCAAAGAAATGGTCAAACATGCATATTTTTATGCTAGGTTTGATGCAAAGTGGACGGTCATGGGAGAAGTATGATTGAACAAAGGAGATCTAATGGTCATAAACTGGGGGAAATTTAACAAGCCCTGTTTGTACAGACTCTTGTGTCATTGTGTCTTCAGAAATAAGGACATTCCTTTCCTCCACCTCTCACATGAGGGTCTTATGGTCTGCTTCAGGAGGAGGTCAGAAAATCCTTCTTAGGTTTCATGACCTGTTTCAGGGGAGAAGGGTGGGAGAGTCAGATAGACTTTCCTGCTCCTGCAGTTTTCTCAACTTCTTTCAGCTTAAAATACTTAGTATGTCAAGGTGCCATATTTTAGAGTACCACGTTCTGAACCCCATCAGCAACCAAAGAATAAAAATGTTACAAATTCAAGTAAATTTGATAAAAAATATTGAAATTATATGCAACTGAAGGTCAGGGATGGCTTCTTTAAAAATAGTAATAACTAAAATGTATTGATCATTTATCATGTGTCAGATACCATTTATTCTGAGGGTTTACCCTATGCTATTTGTTTAATCCTTGTGACAGCGCTGTCAGGTAGATGCTATTACTATTATAATCCTCCTTTTACAGATGAGGAAACTAAGAGAGGTTAAATAATTTGCCTACAGTCATAGCACTAATAATTGGCAACAGTGAGATTTGAACTCAGGCCCAGATACTCTTCCTGTACCCTGCTGCCTTTGACTACAACTCCTTCTTTCCCACCATATTCACTCATGTGCCATAAGCAGATGCTCAATAAATATTTGTTGGATAGTTAAATGATTGCAATAAATGGGACCATTTATTTAAATAAACAAATGGTTATGGATGAAAATGAGCATAAACACAGTCTGTAAGAGTAAACCACTATTGCTATTTATAGATTTTCTTCTGGACAGGGACACAAATAGTACTTTGTCTAAGGAGAAGTTAGAATAAGGTGAAGGGTAGACAATCCCTTCATGTCTCCATCCAGAAGGGTGAGTGGCACAAAACTTTATTTAAAAATTGTTATTCTTTACAGATCATTCCGTACTAAACGAAACGTGGGATCAGGGAAACAGGAAAAGGACGGTAGTGGGAAATCCACATAAACTCCGAACTTTAGTTACTAGAAATGTACCGTGTAGGTTTCTTAGTTTTGACAAATGGGCATGGTTATGTAGTATGTTAACATTAGGGGAAACTGAGTGAAGAGATGTAGGAACTCTCTGTACTGCCTTTGCGAATTTTCTGTAAATCTAAAATTATTCCAAAATTAAAAGTTTATTTTAGAAAACCATAACACTGTAACATAGCATCAGAATAAGCTGATGATAAGACACAGGTCTGCCTGGAGGCATATAAGTCTGTGTCGTGAAAACCCAGATCACGCAGAACAAGGGTCACAAATTCAGACTCTTACAAGGGTCAAGCAAGTAACACAACTGAGTAGTATAAGCCGGGAGGGGGCTGGAGGCCACAGACTCCCTCTAAATGGACAGCCATTGCCTGGCTGCAACCAACGATTGCCAAGCAAGAATTTGAGCCCAGTGTTGACAGATCTCCTCATTTTTCAAAAGAAGCCAGAAACCTGGACACTTTTGCTAGAAATATTATTACTGAAAGATGACTCCAATAACAAAAATTGCTCCGTGGCCTAAGCAAAAGTTGTCTGCAGGTCAGTTACCATCCGTGGTCACCACTTTGTAACCTCTGGACCAGAGGGCTTTAAAAACACTCCTGGAGATACAAAACCCTTGAAGTGTTGTCTCACGGGGACCATATGAATGTTGCCTAGTGAAGTGACTTCTGTAGGGGTGGGTGTTAGAGTGGGAGTCGATCTGAGCTCAGCTCAAGAGAACCACATAGCCAAGGCCCATGATTCCATCTGTCTGCTCATCAGCCTTTCCTGACAGTCAAGGCTCCGGTTCACAGTCACATGGCCAGGTGGAGTCCCTCCATCCTGGAGGCTCCTGCACTGCTTTAGATCCTTTGGGGGCACGAAGGTGAGGTTGTTTGTTTCATTGATAATGTTGCATTTGAATGGCCCTTGCAGACATAGGATTCGCAGTAAGCTCTTGCTCTTGGACAGAGTTAAATCTTCCTTAAGAAACTCCCCCATGAACTGCTAATGCCACCCTGTTTTTCTACACCTTTAATTCCACAGGATCTGAGGGGAAGTTCCTCCTAGTCTGGCCCCTTTACAAGAAGTGACCTAAGCTAAAAAAAAAAAAAAAAAAAAAAAAAAAAAAAACATCTTTACAATTACGCTCCTCTTTCCCAATGTGGATAAGACAGTAGCTTTGTTCGTACCCTGAATATGAGTCATCTCTGCTAATGTAGTTAGTTTTAAATTAAGAAGCAGCTCAACAGTAAAGAGCAGTTATTTCCAAACCTGTCTACTTCTCAGGATCCATGGGGGAGTTCCTTAAAAAGTCCACATCCGGCCAGGTGCAGTGGTTGGCACCTGTAATCCCAACACTTCGGGAGACTGAGGTAGAAGTAGTATATCACTTGAGGCTAGGAGTTTGAGACCAGCCTGGGCAACAACATAAGACCCCCATCTCTATAAAATAAGATAAAATAAGATAGGATAAGATAAGATAAGATAAACAATTATCCCAGCACAGTGGTGCACACCTATAGTCCCAACAACTCTGGAGTCCGAAGCAGGAGGATTGCTTGAACCCAGGAGTTCAAGGCTGCAGTGAGCTAGAATCGTGCTACTGTACTCCAGCATGGGTGACACAGGGAGACCCTGTCTCTTAAAAAAAATTAACTTCCTAGGACCCAACCTCCAGAGGTGTGGATTCAGGGAGTTGACATTGAGGCCCAGGAAACTATATGTATATATTTTAAGAACTCTGTAAGGAATTTTAATAGTTGGCCACGTTTGGGAACCACCAGTATGGAGCATTTGGGCCCCAGCTGTGCACTTTACACGTGGGTGGCACAAGGAATGTTTGTCTTTTTCGTGTAGACTATATACAACAGCGAACCTCCACGCAGCACTTTTTATGAGTAGGATCAGTTTTTCATTTCCTGCAGCCCTCACTATCACCAGGGTTAAGGGGCAGCGTGAGGGCTGATAGCGAAGTCCAGAAAGGAGTCTGTAGGTCGGAACTGAAGGTCAGATGCCCCACATCCAGCCTGAGGTTTACTACTGAGTGTCTGTGTGACCCTGGGCAACTCATTTTCTCTCCTTTCTCATGGTAACACTGGAAATACTGATGTTGAAAGTCCTGAGTAAAGAAAGATAGATGAAACTGCTAGCCAGGCGATAGGAAACTTAACAAACCTGGTAGGGGTGGAGTGTCCCAGGGTGGTAGTCACTTGTATGGAAATCTATCCATCAGGCAAAACATTAAGAGCTGCAGATATATGATAATAGATACGGGGGAATTCATTCAATTCATGTTTTCTGAGCATACCCCATGCATCAAGTGTGGGAATACAGCAGTAAACAAGACCACAATGGCCCTGAAGCATTAAATGTTGTAGTCAAGGAGGAGACCATCTGGGAAACAATGATCGATATGATAAGAGCTGCAACAAAGGCATGGCACAGAAGAGCAGGAAGTGTTGCCTGTTCCCCATGTGGCTCTCATGACTGCTATTTGGTTGTCATTTACAGATTGGCAAAATCAACACTGGTCCTCATTCCTTTATTGGGCGTTCATGAGATCCTCTTCTCTTTCATCACCGATGATCAAGTCGAAGGATTTGCAAAACTTATACGACTTTTCATTCAGTTGACACTGAGCTCCTTTCATGTAAGTAGGAATCTGAACCAAGATGCCTTGACTTTGGTCAAAACAAAATGCATGTGGCCCAAACAGGCTCAGAATTAAGGAGCCCATGGATGAAAATAGAATTGTAGCATCAGCAGCCTTTATCAGTAAGGGCCCTTGGCATTATAATGGCATGCAGATGGGGAAGTATTGCGTCGATCCTGCCAGCATGATTCAGTGACTAAGAAGGGGGAAATGGTCTCTTTCCTGGATGGTAATAGTTGGTGTGACTCATGATCATATTAACTGTGAATGTCAATGTGAAGCCTTTTATTAAGTGCCTATTTTTGCTGGGTTCTCTGCAGAGCATTGTGCAAAGTGAACATTGTCTGTGCTTCAGGTGACATGTACGCAGAATGCAACACAAATTGGGTAGGGACTGATGATTTCAGACCAGGAGGCTATTGAACTTTGACAGATGTGTGGGAGCTGAAACTAGGAACAAGAGGCCCACTGTGGTTGTTACCTGGGAATCTTTTGGTAATCTATTGCTTAAATTATTATCTATTCCTTAGTGTCTTGAGATGGCAATCTTTTTAAAATTATGTTTCATGATTCTAGGAGTTAGGAATCTAGGCAGGACCCAGTAGGGGTGACTAACTTCTGCTTCTGTGATGCCTCCTGGGGCTGGAACTACCAAGATGTCTTCTTCACTCACATGACTGGTGCCTAAGTTGGGTGGCTCAAATAGCTGAGGCTAGTTTTATTTGGGTCACATTTCTGAGGCCTCATTTCTCAGTGTCCATGACATTCCTTAGACATGCCATGTGTTTTCTACTTGTGGTCTCTCCACAGGATAGGGCAATTCAGGGCTCCCAAGAGTATAAAAGCAGGAGCTGCCAGACGTTTTAAATGCCTATGCCTGGAACTGGCACAGTGATGCTTCTTCTGCATTCTGTCATTTAAAGCAAGTCACAGACCCAGCCTAGATTGAAAGGGGAAGGCCCTGCACAAAGGCATGAATCCTGGGAGATGTGGCTCATTAGCGAAGGCCACTAATGCCACAGATGATCGCTAACAGCACAGACACAGCCAGGGTCTTCATAGAGTAGTAATTTGAAAATGAATCATCTTTAAATGTTGGTGTGGGGACAGGACTTCTGGGTTGAAGGAGAGAGGCTCTAGCAAATCTTTTCCCCAAAAAGCAATGATAAAATTGGACAATTGTCAATAGCAACCATTTTGGGACCCTAGAAATTAACTAAAAAAAGAAAAAAGGGAAATGAGAAGGATTCGTTTAAGAAAAATTACTGAAACTCAGTAATAACAGTGGGAGTCTATGTTATTTTTGTCTGGGACTGCTTTTGTTCTCTAATCCCTGCTCCATCAGTGAGGAAATTCTAGTGAAAACTAGCAGCATCACTGAGGAGGGAGGCTGACTTGATTTGAATCAAAGAGCAGGAAAAGCTCTCATCCTTGGGCATTGCCAGATACAATAGTCATCTTGGTAACAAAGGAACAAGGAAGGTCAGTGTTAAAGCCTGAAGTTATCATTCTCTCTGGGGTGAAAAAACATACTGATGGGCTAGCCAGAAATTTAACAGGAAGATTTGGGGAATGAGACAGCCACAGTGGACCTTGACAAGCCCCCACATATTTCTCAGGTTGACTGGAAGGTTGTGTACATGCATAAGGTTGCATACACACTCAAGAAGGACCAGAAAGGACATTCACACACTTCTGGCTGAAGATGAGTTTCTGCACACATATAGAGGAAACATGAGTGGGTCTGGTGGAAAGTAAAAGCCAGGGGAGGCTTTAAACTGAACTTTGAATGTGTTCTCCAAGTGACACATGGATCCATTGGCAAAGGGTATGGAAGCCTTATGGGCTTGAGGTGTTTGCAAACAACTTCTGATCAATCATTGGCTGATTATTAAGCTATTGTAAACAGCATCAGAAGACCAGACTTAAAAATAAATACCAAAAATTTTTAAATGAGCATAGACATCACTGGCTATATACCACAGCAGAGACAGATTCCACAGAACTAGTAGTATAGACAGTTTTCAAAACAAATAACCACCACCACTCCAGGGATGGGGATTGGGGAATCAGAATCCTGAGTTATTATAATATATTATCTGAAACTTGCAGTTTTGTACAAAGCCATGTGAGATCTCCAAAGAAACAGAAAAGTGTGACCCATACTCAGGATAAAAAAAAAAAAAGCAGTCATTAGAAACTTTCTGGGTGGGGTGGGGGATGTCCAGATGTTGAACTTATCAGACAAAGACTTCAAAGAAGCTATTATAAACATGTTGAAATAATTAAATAAAAGGTTGTTGAAATAATTAAAGGAATTCAATTATCTCCATTCAATAGAGAACAATTATAAAATAAGAACCAAAGGGAAATTCTGAAGTTGAAAACAACAATAACTGATGTGAAAATTTTACTAGGAAAGCTTAGATTTAAGATTGCAGCATAAATAACCCATGAACTTGAAGATAGGTCAATTAGGTTATCCAGTCTGTGGAACAGAAAGAAAAAAGAATGAAGAAAAATAATAGGGCTTCAGAGATCTATGGAATGCCATCAAGCATACCAACATACACATATGAGAGTCCCAGAAGGAGAGTAAAGATAGAAATGGTAGAATAAATATTTGGATAAATAATGATTGAAAACTTCCAAAATTTGAAGAAAAATGTTAATCTACACATCCAGGAAGCTCGATGGACTCCAAAAAGCATAAAACAAAGAGATTCATGCCTAGAAACATTACAAACTGCTGAAAGCCAAAAATAAAGAGAAAATATTGAAAGCAACAAGAGAAAAATGATTCATTACATATAGGGACCAATGATACAATTAACAGCTGACTACTCATCAGAACAATGGAGGCCAGGAGCCAGTGGTATAAAATATTCAGAATGCTGAAAGAAAAAATTTGTCAATCAAGAATTCTAAATCCCGCAAAAGTATGTTTCAAGATAAAGGTGAAAATGAGAGCAGTTGGACACAGGAAGGGGAACATCACACACAGGGACCTGTTGTGGGATGGGGAAGGAGGGAGGGATAGCATTAGGAGATATTCCTAATGTAAGTGATGAGTTGATGGGTGCAGCACACCAACATGGCACATGTATACATATGTAAAAACCTGCATGTTGTGCACATGTACCCTAGAACTTAAAGTATAATAAAAAAAAAAATTTTTTTTTTGAGATGGGATCTCGCCCTGTCACCCAGGCTGGAGTGCAGTGGCCGGATCTCAGCTCACTGCAAGCTCCGCCTCCTGGGTTTATGCCATTCTCCTGCCTCAGCCTTCCGAGTGGCTGGGACTACAGGCGCCCGCCACCTCACCCGGCTAGTTTTTTGTATTTTTTAGTACAGACGGGGTTTCACAGTGTTAGCCAGGATGGTCTCGATCTCCTGACCTAGTGATCCACCTGTCTTGGCCTCCCAAAAAAAATTTTTTTAAGACATTATCATAAAAACAAAGACTGAGAGAAATCATTATTGGCAAACACCCCTTTCAAGAAATATCAAAGGAAGTACTTCATGCTAGCAGGGAATGACAAGAGACAGCAACTCAAATCCATATGAAGAAATAAAAAACAGTGGAAAAGGTAGATACATAGGTAAATCTGAAAGGCTATATGTAGATTTTTTTCTCATAATTGATTTTAAAAATACAAGATTGTATAAAATAATAACTATAAGTTGTATTATTGGGTTTATAACATATAAAGATCTAATACATATGACAAGAATATCACAAGAGAAGAATGAGTAAATAGAGATATATAAGAGAACATTTCTATATTTTACCAGAATTTGGTTAGTGTTAATATGAAATAGATTGTGTTAAGATGCATGTTGTAATCCCTGGAATAAACACTAAGAAAATAACTTTAAAAAATGTATTTAAAATACTAGCAAAGGGATTAAAATGGTACACTGGAAAGTGTCTATTTAACATGAAACACTTTCAGCCTCATGGGATTCGCATAATATCCCTACAACGGATAAATTACTATACCTATTTTAAAGATGAAAGAACTGAGGCTCAGAGGACTTTCACATGCTGACATATGTCAGAGATGAGGTTTTTATTCAGAGCCCCTGCCTGTAACCACTATGCCATAGTGCCTCTCAGGGGCCTTATGAAGATTAGAACCAGGAGACACTGAGTTCCCCATACCAGTCTTAAAGGTCAAGTGCTGTCTGATATATTGGAGCAATAAACCAGACAGGGTGAAGTGCTGAAATTTTGTATGCAGAGCAGAGAAAATGTGTCCACCCACCACATGCTCACCAAAGGCCAAGGAGCCAGAGCCTGAAGTGTGGTATGAGCAGTTGGACAATATGTTTTTCCCTCCTGTTGGAGTTGAATTCTTTGTGGCTTTGAATCAAGACAGAGGATCCACAAGCAATTTTTTTTCCATTATGAAAACATGTTTAATTTATTTCAGTCTTTTGGGGAATTTCAAAAGATAAGGTTTAGTAATTTGGGGTTTTTGTGTTCCTTGGCCATAATCTTCTTTAAAAGATAATCCTAAATTAGAGGGGAAAAAAAACTCTGCAGCTGTTATGTCGTAATATTTGGTGGACTTTTTCTCCTGAGGGTACGGTCGGGCAATGTGAGCCCGTGATCACCTGATCTCACTCACCCAAAGCCAGGTAAAGACCAGTTATTTATGTGGAGCTATGTGAGGCAGATTTCTGAGAAAGAATCTGAGCCTATTAGACTCTTCTGCCTTGGGAGGATGTGTTGGTCATCTGATTCTGCGTAATAAACCACACCAAAACTTTATGGCTTAAAACAGTAACCATTATTATTATCATTTTGAGATGGAGTTTTGCTCTTGTTGCCCAGGTTGGAGTGCAATGGTGCGATCTTGGCTCACCCCAACCTCTGCCTCCTGGGTTCAAGCCATTCTCCTGCCTCAGCCTCCCGAGTAGTTGGGATTACAGGCATGAGCCACCATGGCCAGCTAATTTTTTTTTTTTTTTTTTTTTTTTTTTTTTGTATTTTTCGTAGAGATGGGGTTTCTCCATGTTGGTCAGGCTGGTCTCGAATTCCCAACCTTAGGTGATCCACCCACCTTAGCTTCCCAAAGTACTGGGATTACAGGCATGAGCCACCACACCTGGCCCCATTTTAATATTTTTAATGATTCAGTAGACTGGGCTGCTTGGGGTCAGGGTAGATAGTTCTTTTGATACATGTAATTTTTGTGTGGGGCTGCAAACGTCTGAAGGCCCAATTGGGGTGGCACATCCAAGACGGTTCATTCACATAACTAGACATTGATGCTAGCTGTTGAACAGGACCTCAGCTAAGACTGTATAGCTCAGGGGGCCTCAGTTCTCCTCCATGTGGCATCTCCATGTATCCTGGATATCTCATAGCATGGCGGCTGGACTCTCAGGGCATCCTAAGAGCAAACGTTCTAAGGTGGAGGAAGGAGAAACCTCCAGCCCTTTTAGGACATAGGCATAGAAGTCCCAGAGTGTCACTGTTACGACATTGTATCAGTAAAAGGAGTCACAAGGTCATCCCAGATTCAAGGGCAGAGAAAACTTGGTCCACTTTTTGATGTGGAGAGCAGCCTGAGCCCACAGAAAGAAGAGGAACCATTGGGGCCATCTCTGGAGACTAGCTACCAGCATGGAAGATTTGTTCCTGAAGCCAGCTGGCGCTCTGCTCATCACCCTGCACTGCTGAGGAACGTGAGGAATCAAAGTGACTCTGCAGGGTGTTTTGTACCAGGACTGAGCCAGAAAACACACTTAGAGGGCTTGTGTGTGGGCAGAGGCCTCCCACCTTCTGAATACTCTTCCCGTGTTTCCCTGCATCCCACCAGGCAGAGGCAAGAGCACGGGTGGGCAGATGTTGGGGGAGCTCCATTTGGTGGATCATTTTAGAGACTCCACCATGGAAATTGGCAAGAACAGGCATCAGCCCTAACAGCTTCCTTTTCTTGCTGCTTTGGAGGGCCCTTTACTCTTCCAAGAGCCTACTGCTCAGAGAGTTCCACCAGCCTCCTGCAATCAGTGGAGCTTTGGAGAGGCTGCCAAACAGCGGTGACATATGAAGGAAGAGCCATGTGTTCTGTGGAACCCACTCCCTTCACACTTGCTTAATCTAGAATGAGAACCAGACCCTAGGATGTTCCTAAAACTGTGAAGCAAGCACCCGAGGAAGTGAAAAGACACATTTGTCATGTGGAATCCTATTTTAGCCAACTTGTTTGTGAGAATCCTGGCACCCTGAAAGCCAGATCCTCTGATATCATGTGCCTGGAGGCAAATATTACCTGTCCCGCCAACCACATAGGGCAGCTGTGAACCTCTGACCAGATTGCATGTGTGAAAACGGTTAACTGGTAACACGATGCCCCTGTTATGGAAGCTATAGCCATGGAATATCTAGGTGCGTAAGAGAAGGGAAATTCCACATTCATGGGCAGAATCCAAGCATTTGGTTGATGTCGTGATTGTGAATGTGGAGATCCTGGTCTGGCTCCCGAAGGGACGTGCTGAACAAGGCTTACATAAGGAAGAGCAGAAAAGCCTTCCCCAGTGCCACGTTTCATTATCATCAAGAGATACAAGAGGAGTCAGCCTGCCGTCGGGACCTTCACCCTGTAGTTGGAAATGCATCCTTTCCCTGTGAGTTCTGGCATTTTATAAGAGTCTTTGTATAAACGTGCAAGTACTTGGGCCATGTGCACACATCCAGCTCCAATATATCAGACACACTGCCGAAATGCCACAGACCCTCACATCAGTTAGGGACAGCCAGGATAGGTAGGTAATCACAGTGACTGTCTGACAGATCAGGATATGTAGGAGCCTGAGAAAGACAATGGAAGCAAGCATTCACTGGAGCACCTTTGATTCCAGCCCATTTGGGCTGAGTATTGTGGCGATGGTCATCCTGGAACATGGGAACCACATGACTGACAACCCTGCCAGAAGCTCAGAGAGAAGGGAGGGTCAGGGACTGAAAGGAAAGAATGCAAGTCAGGCAAAAAAAAAAAAAAAAAAAGGGCCAGGTGCAGTGGCTCATGACTATAATCCCCACACTTTGGGAGGCCAAGGCAGATGGGTCACCTGAGGTCAGGAGTTCAAGACCAGCCTGCCCAATATGGCAAAACCCCGTCTCTACTAAAAATATAAAAAATTAGCCAGGTGTGGTGGCGGGCGCCTGTAATCCCAGCTACTCGGGAGGCTGAGGCAGGAAAATTGCTTGAACTCAGGAGGCGGAGGTTGCAGTGAGCTGAGATCATGCCACTGCACTCCAACCTAGTGACAAAGGTGAAACTCCGTCACAAACAAACATTAACCAGTGCCCACTATGTGCAAGTAGGGGGGCAACAGTGACCTTGCCCAGTATTTGTATAATTGAATGAATGACACAAGGTCTTGGGGGTTTTATCATCATTGATCCATGTGCACCTGTGAACACGTAAGCAAACACCTAGGGTGATATGTGGGTGCGGCGGGGGTGGGGATGGCGCTGAAATGTCAAAGCAAGAGCAGATGCCATGGAAATCCAAGTTAATATAACTAGTATGACTAATTCTAGTTATCGCAAGCAATGCAGTTGCACGCCTTTTCTGGGGACTCCTACGACCTGTGCAGGGCTTTGGATGTTGCCAGTAACTCTCAGACACATCTCCGGAGTCAGATTTTATGCCGTGTCCTCCTTTCGTTTCAGGGGTTCCTGGTGGCCTTGCAGTATGGTTTTGCCAGTGGAGAGGTATGATTTCCACGTTGCCATCCTGGTTGCATGTGAGGCTGGGGCTGCAATCCTGCAACCTCTGGAGGTTCCTGTGGATGTGATGGTGCTCTGGGGGAGTGTGCAGTGACCAGCTTGCGTGGGGATAGATTTGTATTGTGAACTTCCAGTACAGAGAACAGGGGGCAGCTTAGACAAATGGAAAAAAATGTGTCGGATGGGTATAAAGGAGTTCAGACCCCAACACTGGCCCTGCTGAGATGCAAGGAATATTCAAGTGTGACAGAGGAAACAAGCTTGAACCTCGGAGTCCAAAAATCTGGATTCACGTCTTGGTTCACCCTTAGGAGCTCTGTGAGTTAGCTGGGTTGCTGCACTTCGTTTAGCCTCACTTTCCTGATCAGTAACATGGAAGTAACAGTCATTCCTGCTTTGTAGTCTTGTCCTGGGTATGCTGAGCACATAGTAAATGCTCAACACCTAGGAACTATGATTACATTTAAAAAAAAATAGTTTTTTTTTTTTTTTTGTTTTTTTTTTTGAGACAGAGTCTCGCTCTGTTGCCCAGGCTGGAATGTAGTGGCATGATACCAGCTCACTGCAACCTCTGCCTCCCAGATTCTAGCAATTCTCTTGCCTCAGCCTCCTGAGTAGCTGGGATTACAGGTACCCACCACCATGCTCAGCTAACTTTTATATTTTTAGTAGAGATGGAGTTTCGCCATGTTGGGCAGGCTGGTCTCAAACTCCTGACCTCAAGTGATCCACTCACTTCAGCCTTCTACAGTGCTGGGATTATAGGCGTGAGCCATGGAGCCTGGCCTATTATTACTTTTAGTTATTCATATTATTGCATAGCCCAACCAGCTCTCTGCTTCCCTGGGAAAAGGTTTGACAGTGGGAGGGGCAGAGGCCAGAACAGGTGTTTTCTTCTGTCTTTAGGAGTTGGTAGAGTTTCCAGTCCCCTTTCAACCTCCTCTTGCCCTACTACAAGTATAAATATTTATTTCTATCTCCTCCTACTAGAACGTAAGCTTCCTGACAGCAAAACCATCTTCTGTTTTGCTCACTGCTGCTGCTTCTGTATCTTCACGCAGGGGGCTCCTTACCCGTCAAGCAGGTTTCAGCTCACATGCCACCCTGGCAGAGTCCTTTCCTAAACACCATATCTTAAGTTTTTGTTTCTTTACCACATTGTCCTGCTTAATACTGTCAGTGTCATTACCACCTGATATCTTTATGTATCTTTGTTTCTCCTTGTCTCCCCCAGTTACAAGGTAAATTTCCCAAGGATGGCACAGACTAGCTTCTCAATTAATATTTGCTAAATGGATACATGGCTAAATGACTCCAAGACGGTAACCTCTCCCTTGTCTCACCCGGCAGGTGAAGGCTGAGCTGCGGAAATACTGGGTCCGCTTCTTGCTAGCCCGCCACGCAGGCTGCAGAGCCTGTGTCCTGGGGAAGAACTTCCGGTTCCTGGGAAAATGTCCCAAGAAGCTCTCGGAAGGAGACGGCGCTGAGAAGCTTCGGACGCTGCAGCCCTCGCTTAACAGTGGGGGGTTCCTACACCTAGCCATGCGAGGTCTAGGGGAGCTGGGCACCCGGCCCCAACAGGACCATGCACGCTGGCCCCGGGGCAGCAGCCTGTCCGAGTGCAGCGAGGGGGATGTCACCATGGTCAACACCATGGAGGAGATTCTGGAAGAGAGTGAGATCTAGGGTGGAGTTCCACCACACCGGCTCTGCTCCCAGGGACTCTCAAGAGGGCCCAAGAAGAGGAAGCAGAGCGGACACACGTTGCTGGGCACGGACTCATTCTCGTTCCATTTGCCATGCCACTTTGATGTGAAGGCTATCACAAGGTTCTTCAAGCTCTGTATGAAAGAGGCTGTGTGTCATGCTCACAGCCTTTGCCGGCTCAATAACCCCCACGAGTGTGTTCCAGAATGCCCACCAGACCCTAGAACCAGGCTCTAAATTCAAGCAAATGAAGCGCCACCATGAAGAGAGGTGTCCTGTTACATAGAAGCTGGCCAGTATCTCTTTCTTTACCTCTCAGGGTGCATGCTTTCCATCTGAAGTTGGGTTTAGGGTGCATGAGAACCTTCCTAGGAAGCTTTTAAAATGCAGAATCCTAGACTTGTGGCTAAGATTCTAAGACCGTGAGTCTGGGACAATGGCCAGGAATTGGAGCTGTTGAATAAGCATCCCAGGTAATTCTGCTGCAAGCCCACCCTTGGAGAACACTGGACAGGGTGGGAGGGAGCTAGAAGCGCCCCCATGTGGCCATGGCAGGATGCTGCAAGAGACGTTCTGCTCTCCCAGCTCAGCTGGGGTGTGCCTGCCCTCCCTGGACAGTTTGTAACCCCATGTCACCCGCCAGAGTGCCACTCCTCTCTGCTCTTCCTCTCCACTTGAGTCTTGCCCCTCTCTCTCTTTGCCTCAATTCTCTGTCCCTGTGCAGCAGGAGTTCTGCTTGATCTTCCCTTTGAGCATCAGCCCCAGTGCCTGGGGACCCTCTGAATGTTGTCTTTGGTCCATTTCTCTCCTTTCTGGCTCTATCTACCTTTCTGAGGTTGGCTTCTACCAGCCTGATTTACACCACCATCCTCCTGGGGCAAGGAACTCCCCCACCATATTTGGTTTGCCATTGATGCATTGATGGTCACACCTGATGTCCCAGGAGGTTGACCTATAACTCTCCATGGCCAGCGTCCCTGCTGATCAGAATTCTGTTTGCCCAGTGGGAATAAATGCTGAAAGCAAGAGGATCCAGGTAAAGCAATAGGACTCTGGCTGGATCTGGACATGCCCAGGGCAGCACTGAGAGATCTAGGACTTCACATCCACCAGCCTGTGGGACCTTTCCTGCCTACTGTGACCCATGGAGGCTGAGAAGGGCCCAGGAAGTTGGGGTCAGGTGCAGTGACTGAAAGTATAAGGCAAGAGGCTGTAGGAAGATCAAGGGAGGGACATCCTTTGGAAACAGTGTGTTAACGCACAGGAGTGTCGCTTTCATGGTATATAAAATGCATGTGTACGTGGGCGGGGTATGTTGCTATGGGACTAAATACCACCTTATCTTTGGGGGAGTCAGTATGATACTCCTCAAGCAGGGCTGCCATATTTAGCAAACAAAAACATGATACTCAATTAAATTTGAATTTCAGACAAATAGTCTTCTTGTATAAGTATATCCCATGGGCATATTTTATCTGAGATTGGAATTTAATCATGCGTCTTGTCTTTTACTGGCAACTCTGTTTTCAAGGATACTTTGCCACAGGGCTGGGACTAGGGTGAAATAATCAAGGCACTCATCTCTAAAAAACTCAAAGTAAATGATAAAAATAAATCGTATTTTAATGCAATATTCTAAAAAGAAACTAACAAACTACAGCCCATGAGCCATTTATAGAAATGAAATTTGATTGGAACCAGAGGCAGCATAAGGGTGAGGCAGGAGAGGCCCAGCTCCTGCAAGTGCAGGCTGTGGTCCTGACTTTCAAATGTCTATCAGGGACTTTGTTTTTTTTTGAGACGGAGTCTCGCTCTGTCGCCCAGGCTGGAGTGCAGTGGCGCGATCTCAACTCACTGCCAGCTCCGCCTCCCGGGTTCACGCCATTCTCCTGCCTCAGCCTCCTGAGTAGCTGGGACTACAGGCTCCCGCCACCTCGCCCGGCTAATTTTCTGTATTTTTAGTAGAGATGGGGTTTCACAGTGTTAGCCAGGATGGTCTCCGTCTCCTGACCTTGTGATCCGCCCGCCTCGGCCTCCCAAAGTGCTGGGATTACAGGTGTGAGCCACCACACCCAGCCTAATGTGAATTTTTATTTTTAAACAATTGCATTAAAATATTACTTATATTAACTATGGGGACTTTTGGAGCCCCCTTAAATTTTGCACTTGAAGTGGGAGCCCCACTTGTGTCACTCATAGTCCAGCCCCGATTTTAGGATGGGGATGGAGGCAAAGGCATCAGGCAAGTAATGAAGCAAAGGTTTATTTTTTGGTGTCCAGATTATCCATAGCTCATTCATGAAAATCTGTGTCTTTCTATTTTTCTCCTTTCTGCAAATGTCCCTGCCTCGGCTCATCAGCCAATTAGCTCCTAGAAAGCTGGGGTCATCTCGTATTCCCAGCAAGTACCCAGCACAGTGCCGGTTCAGAGCAGGTGCTCCACACACATTCCTGGAACGAGACGGCACAGAAATGGCTCTCGGGAGCCTCAGATGCTGCTGGGAGTAAGTGATCCAGGACCTTACCACTAAGAGGAGAAACTTTCTCAAAGCATTTATAAATACTCCCTCCACCCCTCACTCTACAAATGGGGTGATCAACACGTACTGCTTGCTCGTTCTGCTAATGATTAAAACAAGTTTATTTAATTTGATTTGCATTTTGTTGATTCTTTTACATTTGTTTCTCACTGGAGGTGAAGATCTCTCCCACTTGTGAAGAATGCGATGCACTTCCTGGCGAGAAGTGAGGAGAAGGGCTGTGGTGTTTAGCCGGGGACCAGAGTGCTCCAATATCTTACATTTGGTCTTAGGGACCGGAAGAGTGGACAGAGGCGCCGGGACCAGAAGCAGAGGTCAGAGTAGAAGGAGAGTGTCTCTCCTTTTGTAGACCACTCCCTTGGTCGCTCAGCGTGCATGCTGCTTTGAAGACCTAGTCTAGTGGTTCTCAATCCTGGCATTACAATTCCTTGGGAAGCTTTTTATTTATTTTTATTTATGTTTGTTTATTTATTTGAGACCGAGTCTCACTCTGTTTCCGAGGCTGGAGTGCAGTGGCGTGATCTCCGCTCACTGCAACCTCTGCCTCCTGGGTTCAAGTACTTCTCATGCCTCAGCCTCCCGAGTAGCTGGGACTACAAGCATGAGCCACCATGCTTGGCTAATTTTTTTTATTATCATTATTTTTAGTAGAGACGGGGTTTCACCATGTTGGCCAGGTTGGTCTTGAACTCCTGACCTCAGGTGATCACCTGCCTCGGCCTCCCAAAGTGCTGGGATTACAAGCGTAAGCCACCACGCCCGGCCCCCTGGGAAGCTTTTTAAAAAGGCCAATGATAGGGTCTGACCCCAGAGATTCTGATTGAAATGGTCTTAATAGGCCTGGGCATTGGGATTTTTATAAGTTCCTGAGTGATCTTTTTAAAATTGTGGCAAAATATATGTAACATAAAATTAACCATTGTAGCCATTGTTTTTTTCTTTTTGTTTTTTGAGACAGAGTCTTGCTCTGTTGCCAGGCTGGAGTGCAATGGCACGATCTCGGGCTCATTGCAACCTCCACCTCCCAGGTTCAGGCAATTCTTCTGTTTCAGCCTCCCGAGTAGCTGGCGCTACAGGCGCACGCTACCATTCCCGGCTAATTTTTGTGTTTTTAGTAGAGACGGGGTTTCACCATATTGGTCAGGCTGGTCTTGAACTCCTGATCTAAGGTGATCCACCCGCCTCGGCCTCCCAAAGTAGCCACCGTGCCCAGCCAGCCATTATTAAGTATACAGTTCAGTGGCATGAAATACATTCTTAGTGTTGTGCAGCTGTCACCACCATCCATCTCCAGGACTCTTTCATCTTCCTGAACTGAAACTCTATATCCATTAAAAAATAGCCTCCCATTCTTCCCTCCCCAAGCCCCTGGCAACTTCTACGTTCTGTCTCTGTGAATTTGCTTATTCTAGATACATCAGATATAAGTGGAACTGTATAGTATGTATCCTTTTGTGATCGGCTTATTTCACTCACCATAATGCCCTTAAGGATGATCTACCTTGTAGTGTGTGTCAGAATTTCCTTTTTTTTTTTTTAATGCTGAATAATATTCCATGCATACCACATTTTGTTTATCTGTTCATCCACTGATGGACACTTGGGCTGTTTCCATGTTTTGGCTGTTGTGAATAATGCTGCTATTGGTAGGGATGTTTAAACATCTAGTTTCTGCTTTTAAAATTTGAGTATACCTACAAGTGGAACTGCTGAATCATATGGTGATTCTGTATTTTCCCCAACAGCTGTGCCATTTTATATTTCCACCAGCAATGCATGAGGGTTCCAGATGCTCCATGGCCTTGCCGACATTTAGTTTCCTTTTTTTTTATGAAAACCGTTCCTAATGACTGTGAAATGGTATCTCATGGTGGTTTTGATTTGCGTTTCCTGAAAGACTAATGACGTTGAGCATCTTTTTATGTGCTTGCTGATTAGTTCTTTGTAAGTCTTCTTTAGAAAAATGTCTATTCAATTCTTAGCCCATTTTTCAATTGGATTGTTTGGTTTTTGTTGTTGAGTTGTAGGAATTCTTTATGCCTTCTGGATATTGATACCTTATCAGATTTATTATTTGCAAATATTTTCTCTCATTCTGTAGATTGCCTTTTCGCTCTCTTGATAGTGCTTTTTTATGTAGAAAAGTTTTAAATTTTGACGAAGTCCAATGTATCTATTTCTTTTTCTTTTGCTGCCCGTGCTTTGGTGTCAACGCCACCTGCATGACTTTAATACGGGACCAAGGTTGAGAATATTGGCTGAGGCAGAGGGGAAGGAGGTGAACCCTTCTCTGGAAAGTGACAATACCTTGCTGAAGTCCAAATGAACTGAGCCTTTCTCCCATGTAGCATTTTGAGCTCAGAAATTCTTCCACAAGCACAGAATCAACTGACTCTCACAACTCGTAAGTGATAGGCAATGTAGGTGTGGTTGGCCCAGTTTTATGGTTATTTTAAGGGATGGTCATCCCAGCTGGAGCCTGACAGCCTGAGACACAGACATATCTGGGCTTGTCTGATGAGTTTATATGACCATTAAGGGACAGAAATGGGAGTAGAGGTGGACAGCAGCATGCTGGCTGACCCCACCTGGCTCCATGGTCAGAGTCTGAGCCTGGTGAGAGAAGAGAAGCTCCAGACAAAAGCTAGAAGAGCTGTTTCCAGGAGGCAATGACAAAAGCCGTTTCTGTGACACATGCTACTTCCCATGGGGCTGTTCTGATGGACGCTAACCTAGAAGGTTCCTCAGCAGATCAGCACACAGCTTGGGCACATTAGGAGCACTGTGGCCTCACCCGTGATTAGGAACGTGGTACTTGGGGGCAGCAATGGCACCTGGCACTAAGGAACCTATTGGTGAATCTGTGTGGGACACCTCCTGGAGATGCTAAAAATGCCCAAGAGGCACTGCACAAGGGGCTGGGATCTTATGTGGGCAGGTGGCAACAGAAACTGGGGCAGTTTGGATTATTGGTCTTAATGAGACCCATTTCTGCCCTTGAATTTACATGTACTTGAGGAGTCAGGGATCTAGAGACGGGAAATGACTTCCCAAGGTCTCTATAGTAGATATCTATTTTTAGAATCTGCCCTCCTGATAGTATCCCAATTTTCCTTTTGGAAAAACCACTCATCTCCTACTGTCAGTCCATGGAAATTGAGTTGTCCTGACTCTATCCTCAGTTCAAGGACGGGCATAAAAATCTGCTGGCCAGGCAGAGCAGCACATCCTTCTGGCATCAGATGTTGAGTCAGGCTGGGCATATAACTAACCAGAAACAGCGAGAAGCAATCCTAACACTTTGGCTGGGACTCTTAAGAAAAAGCATTTTCTCTTTTCTGCTGAAATTGGAACCATGAAGAAGGCAGCCTGGATCTGCTGGTGACTGTCCTGCCAGCATGAGAAGAACCTGTCTGAGAATGGTGTTGACAGCAGAAAGCAGAACCAGGAGAGGGAGAAATGAACCCTGAGACATTGTTGGAGCTCCTGGATTAAGCCAGACCTGAAGCTAGCCCTACTCCTAGAATTTCAGTTATAAGAGCCCATCAGTTTCTACTTGGGCCACAACAATTTGTGCCAGGTCATCTACCGTTTGCATCTGGAAGAGTCTTGATGACATAGCTCATCACTATCTATCTCTACCTCCTCTTCCCTTCAGCCAAGTTGAACTTCATGCTTTATTTCCCACAGAGTGTCACAGAGCTGTACAGAATCCCAGCCCAAGTGGTCCTTCTGCCCTAAGCTAAAAAACAGAGGTGCTAATTAGGTTTTCACTCTTTGGTTCTCCACTGGCCACCGGAAGCTCCAGGGCCCCCTTTGTGTCTCTCATTGAACCACAAACCAGCCAGGACCTGATTATGCAGTGTCTGTCCTTTTAGACTCAAGTGACAATGACAGCCTGACCTCAGAAGTGAAAAGCCCCAGCCTCATCCTCCAAGCAACCAGATTCATTCATGGAGTGTGGTGGAAAGAGTATTGGAGTAAGACATTGAGCCCTTTGGTTATATTCCTGGAACACTCTGGACTGGACCCACAGGGTCCTTTATCTCCCACTGAACAAGTGCCTATATATAGCCCACTATGTCTACATGGGAGAAGTGTCTTGGGCAGATGATTCTAATAATAATCCTTTTCCTCCCAGAACCTCTGGGCTCCGACACTGTGCTATGCTAGAGTTCTCTATCCTGCTGTGTCCAGGTCAAAACTATTGGAGAAACCTGGTGTAATCAAAAGGACTCCAGTTTAAGTACCAACTCCTACTCACACTTCCTGGCCTCAGTATCATCATCCGTACTATGGAGACAACAACATCTCCATCAATGAAATAATGACGGCAGAGTCTAGCATGGTGCATGGCTCCTAAGTGTTTATTCTCATGTTTGCTCTCCACACAGAGGAGTGCTCTCTGGCAGTGGTGATTGTGTCATCTCTGTGGCTAAAGTGGGGTCTGGAGGCATCGCCACAACACCAGCAACTGGAGACTCCCCAGCCTCGAGAGGTTGCAGACAGGTCAGTCAAGAATCCAGGGCATCTATGCATTTTTCCGACCTCATCGTGGAACTTGAGGCTGGAGAATAAATGGACCTTCAAAGCAACAAACCCAGGGATCTTGGAGAACCCACTGATGGAGTTCCTGGGTATCCCAGGCCTTGGAGCTTTGAGGAGGCAGTGGGGGGCTGGTGGGTAGCCCTGACCTGACCTCGGATCCTCAGCTGGCCGCCCCTGAGCAAGCTGCTTCCTGTCATTGGGACTCCTTTTCCTTGTCTCTAAAACAAGGGGCTTTAGGGCCATCTGCGGCACTGCCTTCACCTCTTACTATATTGAAGCTGAACTTGTCATTGTTCCCTGAAACCTCAAAGGCTCCCTGTATTTCTCATCTCCATAGATGGCATTGCTGTTCACCCACTGCCCCAGCTACAGACCTGGCTGCCATTACTGCCCTCCCTCCTCCTCCCCGCTCAGCCAGCCAGGTGAATGCTACCTCCTAAATGTATCCTTATTGGGTCTGGTCCTCTCCATCCCATTGCCTTTCCCCTGGCCCAGGCCATCTGGGTGGCTGCAAAAGCTTATTCATCAGGCTCCCTGCCCCTAAGGAGCCCCCAGTCACTCCCCTCTGACTTATTTTAGCCTGCTGGGGACTTCTCTTACAAACATAAAACCCTCCTCCTTCCAACTCCACAGTGGCACCACCGCCCCCACGGTGAGCCCCCAAGTGCTTACCACGGGCTACAGGGAGGGCTTTGCATGGTCCAGCCCCCACCTACCTTTTAGGCTCAGCTCACACTTTGATCTCGCTCATCCTCCTTCCCTCCAGCCACCCTGACCTCCTTCTGGAACTTGAGATGGTCGTTCGTGCCTCAGTGGCTCTGTGTCGGCCGCCTTCTGTTTGAGCCTTCCCCACCCCCCACCCCCACCCCGTCCCCCACCTTGTGTGCAGTGGGTCTGAATTTAAATCTCCCTTCGTCAGGGATGTGGTCCCTGATCCCCCCCTGACAAGTCAGCCCCTTCCACTGTGTCCTCCCCTGCTGCTCTGCATGTTTCCATGGTAACCTGGGCCACTGGTCATGGCCTCCTTCCAGCTCCATTGCCCCCTCTGGACCGTGAGCTCCACGAGAGCAGGACTGCGTCAGGCTCATTAGGCACCAGAGCAGCCCAGCCTAGGGCTGCCATCGCAACACAACCTTGTCTTTGAGGTGTGGCCGACAGAAATCATTTCCTTTCCAGGTGAAGGATGACCAGCAGCCACGTGCCCAGCTCAGCTTACATTTATTGGAAACTGCTTACCCAGCACTCCACAAAGGAGCTTAGAGCAGGGTGACACTTAGGACTCCTATAGCCTAATCCTGGGATTAGCACAGGGCCACGGGCTGGTGGGCAGAGGGAGGGGTGGGATCCGGGATGATGGGAGGGACGCTGAAGACTCAGGAAGAAGGAACCAGTGGGTCACTACAGATGCTTCCGCTTGGCAGGGAGCTGTGCTGTGGGCTTGTGTGCAGGCCTTGCTCTTGGCCCTGGGGTGCATGTGTGTGTGCGCACACACGCTCATGGGTGTCGTGTGAGTGGTGGGTGGAGGGAGGACAACTGAACCGTTGGCATCAGGCATTCTTTATCTTTTCCTTCACTTTTTGAGGCTCAAACTGGATCAGTCGCAGAATTTCCTTATTGGCCAGGGTCCCCTCGATGAATTCTTTCTCCGTAAGTTTATCTGTGCATGGGGAAAAAATATATACATACATAAAACAGCCAGGATTGATAGCCAAGCAAGCTGCGATGAGGCTGACACCCAGCCAGTATTCCCAGTGTGAACTATCTATTATGAAAATATTGGATACTCAGTGGCCCTGAGTATTCAATATTCTCCCACCCTGATCCAGATACCCACCTGCTTTCCCATGACCCTTGAAGCGCCCTGGGGACCAGCAAAAGGCGGTGAATGACTGGCACTGGAGGGGGCCCCGAGATGCCAATCTTGTGCTATGTGCCTCTTCCGATTGGCCGGTGCCCCTGCCTTGCTGGTTACTAAATACTTCAATAATGAATAACTATTGTTACTCTATTTCCAAAGATCTTTCAAAGCTCAAGTTTCAAAGATCAAGTTCAGGAGGAGCTTCTGGGGTTCTGAGCATAGCAAAACAATCTAGGTGTCAGGCCCAGAGTCTCAGCTGAGAAGCAGGGAACAACGTCTCCACAGACATAGGGGTGAGAAGTGAGGGGCCCAATAAGATCACGCCAGGGGGAGTGTGGCTTGCAGAGAGGTCTCTTTGGCACCTGTAGCACACAGGCAGCCCGATTCCTGGCTGACAACTCCGCCAAGACCCCTTCCTATGCATCCATCCCTGCATCCCCCAGTTTCATCTGCCTCCTTATTTGGGATCAGGACTGAGACAGGCTTGTTGCAGCCACACCCAGTTTTCTGGTGTTTTTATCAGGTGGTTTACTGTATTCAGATCAGTCCCGTTAAACGCACGGTCCTGGGCCCAGATGCTACTGTGCTTGCAGCCAGGGTCCCCCACAGGGAGCGGAGGTGGGGTGTACAATAGAAGAGCGTGAGATGAAGTCCGTCCCTGGGAAACGGTTGATCTGGAGGGGAAGGCAGACACACACAGAAATACCTCTTGCATGAGACAGATGCTCCTTTGTGTTGTATGTTCACAGTGCCTAGCACAGAGTCGGTGCTCAACAAAGCTTTGCTGAACTGAATGTGATTTCTGACTTACGCTCTGGGCGTTTTTGGATACCCTTAATCCCTTCTGGGTTAGGATCCAGTGATGGCTTCCTGCAAAAGTCTTGGGTTTTAATATCCCAGCCACCCCACAGAGAGTTTGAAACTCTCACCATCGAAGCCCGACTCTGCTGTGAGGCACTGTCTCCCGATGGGCCATGTGGAAACACGTACAGCATGTCACAAACAGGAGTAACACGTCAGCCTCTGACATCATGTCCTCCTGGGGTGCTCACTGGGGCGGTTTCCAGATGAGCAAAAAGCAGAACACAGGGCTCGACATATGAACAGACCCAGAGGGAGGTCAGGAAGCCAATTAAGGGGCCAGTGGGCGAAGTGCCGAAAGAAGGCATCTTGGCAGCCAATGTCTGTGCAAGGAGGAGAAAGCGCTCAAAGGAGAGGTGCCAATCAGGGCCAACGAGGGAAAGGTGGGTAAAGTACCAAGGCCTGAATTTAAGGAGGCACTCACTTTCAGGGCTTGTGAGTGCATTGTTGATCCCTGAGAACGAGCGCCTCCTTAAATTCTGTGTCCTACGTCCCTCCTACCCCAATGACCTTCGTGCTTCTCTTATTTCATCATTTGTTGGCAGATTAGGAGGGGCAGGATCATTTCTCTCTGCCCTTATTTAGCATCCTGCTCAGGTTTTTCTTCCTGACCCTGGTAGGAGACTGCCTCCAGAGGTCACCAAAGGGGTTAATACAGGACCCTTCGATGTGTTTGGGCCACGCTGTGTTTTATCAGTTCAGACACATTGCATTTTTTAAATCTCCATGGCTGGCTTCTCTTAAAAAAAAATTAGATGATGGCTCAACCATGGGTTCCATATTCCCACATGGAATATGCTGGAAGCCATCAGACCCGAGGTGCACCCTGTGCTGTTTGCCAATCCGCACTGCTTGTAGATTACTGTCCACCATGACTTGCTTTCATCATTCCTGCCCCTCCGGCCACATGTGTTTGCAGCCCCAGCCTAATACCAGCTCCTTTACCGCACGCTTCTTGTGCTGGCCATGAGCATCACAGACACACAGCCCCAGCAGCCGAGGGCTGGAGTCCATCGCTGCCTACAATGCAGGATCACGCTTCCTGAGGGCTGCTTCCTGCCACTGACTGACAGGGACACTGAGGACACCCCGTCGACTCTGTCAACACTTCCTCAGAATGCACTGTCTCGGGCATTACTCACCTAACCTTCCTTTCTTCCCCTCTCTCCCTGCCAGGGGTCAGATCTTCTTCGCAGTCTGATGGCTTTCTCAGCCTCCTCTCGATTCCTACCTGTTTTCCTTCGTCAGCCTTTCCTCCTATAAATCTCTTGCAATCTCATTTAAATCTAATCCTATCTTGGTGGTGTTTCTCAGAGGACCCAACCCAACTTCCTAAAGTAAAACCATAGCAATTTAGATCCCACTGACTCGGGACTTGAAATTAATTCAAAGGCAGGGTGAGCTGAAGTTTGCTCTTGTTCTAATTGTACAGAAAACAGTTTTGGCTCCCGCTCAGCCTTAAGGCCATTCCCCTGTCGAACCCTTCAGACAGCTCTAAAAATATACAGTGGAATGAGGTGTCCCTGTCCTGCCTGGACACTGTGACTCAGAAGAATAAATCTTGTTGGGGTTCCCAGGGAATAGCCCACGGTTGAAAAATCAAAGGCAATGAAGGAAAAGGAATTCACCATCATCACTCTTTCCAAAGTACTTCCAGATCTTCTCAGCTCGCTTTTCCGGCGTGTTTTCATCCTCTGGAAGGAGCTTCACGTCCTCGGGAGTGATCATTTTGAAAATAGCCTGTACCAAACAGAAAGAAAGAACTCGTTAGGGGGAACTTGAAGGGGTTGGCAACCCCGGAAAATCCACATCTTACACTGTACACAAAAATCTACTCCAAATGGATTAAAGACTTAAACATAAGACCTCAGACTGTCAAACTGCTGGAGGAAAACAGGGGAAAAGCTTCCTGATGCTGGTCTTGACGATCATTTTTTGGATATTACACCAAAAGCGCAGGCAACATAAACCAAAATGAACAAGCGGGATGACATCACACTAAAGAGCTTCTCCACGTCAGAGGAAACAATGAACAAAATCAAAAGGTAACTTATGGAATGGGGGCAAACATTTGCAAACCATGTATCTTATAAGGGGTTAATATCAAAAATACATAAGGGGCCAGGTGCGGTGGCTCACGTCTGTCATCCCAGCACTTTGGAAGGACGAGGCAGGAGGATCACCTGAGGGCAGGAATTTGAGATCAGCCTGGGCAACAACGTGAGACTCCATCTCTACAAGAGAAAATTAATTAGCAGAGGTGGTGGGCATGCCTACAGTCCCAGTTACATGGGAGGATGAGGATTGCTTGAGCCCAGGAGTTCTAGGCTGCAGTGAGCCGTTTTTGCACCTTTGAACTCTAGCCTAGGTGACAGAGCAAGACCCTGTCTCTATATATAATATACACATTGTATATAATATATAAGGAACTCCTACAACTCAATAGCAAAAGAACAAATAACACAATTGAAAAATGGGCAAAGGAGGCTGGGCGTGGTGGTTCACACCTGTAAATCCCAGCACTTTGGGAGGCTGAGGCAGGTAGATCACCTGAGGTTAGGAGTTCAAGACCAGCCTGGCCAACATGGTGAAACGCCGTCTTTATTAAAGACACAAAATTAGCCGGGTGTGGTGGTGCATGCCTGTAGTCCCAGCTACTCGGGAGGCTGAGGCAGGAGAATTGCCTGAACTTGGGAGGCAGAGGTTGCAGTGAGCCAAGATCACGCCATCGCACTCCAGCCTGGGTGACAAGAGCGAAACTCTATCTAAAAAAAAAAAAAAGAAAGAAAGAAAATGGGCAAAGGACCCAAACAGACATTTCTCCAAAGAAGACGTACAAGTGGCCAGCAGGTATCAAGAAACCCATCACTGATCACCAGGGAAACATAAATCAATACCACAATGAGATATCACCTCACGCCTGTTAGAATGGCAGTAATAAAAAAGACAAGAAATAACAGGCATTGGTAAGGGTGTGGTGACAAGGGAACCCTGGTCCACTGTTGCTGGGAATGTAAAATTGTACAAACATTATGGAAGACACATCAGGGACTTTGGGTCACCTCCATCACAATGTCCCTCTCTCAGTGCCCGACTAGCCCGTGGGAGCAGATAGCAGTTATAATACAGATGTACAGGCCCCCACCTGATCTACTAAATCAAAATTCCTGGGCGTAGGACCTGGGTATCTGTATTTTTGAGGCCCTCATAAGAGACAGGGAATTCAGGGAAGAGACAAACAAGACTTTCGCTTCTTATTTTGTACCTTTCTGTACTGTGATTTTCTAACCATGTAAACATATTAACTTCACTTATTTAAAAAAATGAAAATAAGAAAGAAAAAGCTTCCTGATGCAAATATGACGGCAGTCCTGAGGTTGGAGTTTGGGAATCACTACCTCAGACCCTACTGCCTAGAGGTTTTAGAAGAGTAAACCTCTTCCTCTGGATTCATACTGTACCTCAGTTGCTCAGTAAGACTGACTTATGGCAATAATGGCTAACATTCTAACATTTGTTGAGTACTTAATAAGTGTCACTCTCCTTTCTTCGTTTTTTTTTTTTTTTTTTTTTTCCAGATGGGTTCTTGCTCTGTCGCCCAGGCTGCAGTGCAGTGGTGCAATCATGGCTCACTGCAGCCTCGACACGCTGGGCTCAAGCAATCCTCCCACCTCGGCCTCCTGAGTAGCTGGGACTACGGGTGCGCACCACCATGCTCAGCAAGTTTCTTTGAATTTTTTGTAGAGACAGGGTCTCACTATGTTGCCCAGACTGGTCTCAAACTCCTAAGCTCAAGCAATCCTTTCACCTTGGCCCCGCAAAGTGCTGGGATTACAGGCATGGGCCACTATGCCTGGCCTAGGTGTCACTTTTCTAAACATTTTTTACACCTAGTCTTCACAATAACCATATGAAGAAGGTATGATTGGCCCCATTTTATGGATGAAAAAAACTGAGACAACTAACTTGCTGGAAGTCACCCAGCTAGAAGGAGAAGAGTGGAGATTTGAATCCAGGCATTTTGATTCTAGAATTGGTATCCTTGTGTTACGCCATAGTCCACTCACCTCCTTATCACTGGAAGGTCTTGGAGAGCACTGGGCAAGGCTAGGGAAGGGAGAGAGAGGCATCAACAAGAACTTTTCAAAGGTCTTCCCATGGTACAGCAAGACCCTCATTTAACCTTCTGCTCAAGGACAGGTTCAGTGAAAGGCTTAGCTTTGGGCTCAAGGATCCCATCCTTCTCACCTCCCTCCCCTCTAATAAAGCAGTTGGGTATGCAATGTAGGGGAAGCATGAAGTGTCCCCAGACCTGTGAGATCAGGGAAAGGGACAAGGGGGCTCCATGCACCCTTCCAGCTCCAAGTTTCTAGGATTCCACTGGCTCAGGAACACCAGCGCCGGCTGGGTCCTGAAGGGACACCCAAGGCTGTAGGTCCTTGGATGCTGAGGGCAGGCAGGTATGTTGGGTGGCAGTTGGGAGGTTACTGGCTCTGGCCAGAGCCTTCTGCCTCCCTAGAGACACTTGTGAGCAGGTCAGGCAGGGACAATAATGGCTGTGAAATTATCCTGGAGGAAAGGTCAATAGCTTTGAGAAGTTCCTCTTCAGCCCCCTGGTGCCGGAAAAAGGAGTAATGAGACCAAAGCCAGCAGCCCAGGGCAGCGGCCTCACTGGCAGCACTCAGAGCCCTGAGCTGGACGCAAATGTAGGTGGTTCCTACACTCCTATCCGTCTGTGCAGGGCCTTGGGTACCACGTACAGGTGTGGCAGCCAGAAGCCGGGAGTGATTGCCTGCCCACCCCACTTCCAACACAGAGGGACAGACCTTCAGGGCCTCGGGAAAGGCTGCAAAAATAATCAAATCCTCACCCTGGGCCCAGGAAGGTAAAATGGTTTTCCCACAGCAACACCGCTAGTTGGAGTCAGAGCTGGGACTAGAATGCTTCACTTGTGACTCCCCCGGTCAGTGCTCTGCCCATGAAAACTTGTAATCTGGTGAACAGCAGAGCCTTCTGCCACTTGGCACAGCCCCAGCCATTGATGGCCTCTCCCTCCCTCCCTTTCTTCTTTCTTCCTTTCTCTCCTCCTCTCCTTCTCCTCCCTCCCTTCCTTCTTTCCTTCCCCTTGCTTCACCCTCTTTCCTTCCTGACTTCCACCTTCCCTCTCTCCCTCCCTCATTTCCCCCTCCTCCCTTTCCTCCTACTTTTCTTCAAGGATTATCCATTTGTAGGCTTCTGCTGGGCCCCGCATTGTTTATGCCGCTCTGAAGACTTAGTCCCTGTCTCTGGCCACCCAGAGACCCCACAGCCAATTCGAGGGAGCTTTCTCTGCAGGCTGTGCCAAGATAACAATGAGACACACGCCTGTCGGAATGGGAGGCCCGACCTGAGCATTGAGGATAAGCCCATGGACCACAAGCCGCACACTTTGCTGTTTTATTTATGGTTTCTCCTAATAAGGGTGGAAAATTTTTGTGCATTTGTAATCATGCCAATGAAGGCATGATTACAAATGCATACAAAGTTATATAACATCTGAATAACAGTCTCTACTAACAGGAATGGAATTAGAATACTAAAGCAAGTGGCAGGGGCAGCGGGATTGAAAAAGAATAAGTAAAAAAAAAAAAAAAAAAAAAATCAAATGAAAGAAATTAGAACTGGTATAATAGGAGAGAAATGGAAACAACCTAATGTCCAAAAACACAGGAATGTTCAATAATTTCCACATTTCCATAAGCCAGAATTCCAAGCAGCTATTAAAAGTGTTCTGGAAGAGACTGGGTGCAGAAGCTCACGCCTGTAATCCCAGCACTTTGGGAGGCCGAGGTGGGCAGATCACCTGAGGTCAGGAGTTTGAGACCAGCCTGGCCAACATGGCGAAACTCTGTCTCTACTAATATACGAAAATTAGCTGGGCGTGGTGGCGGGTGCCTGTAATCCCAGCTACTTTCGAGGATGAGGCAGGAGAACTGCTCAAACCTGGGAGGTAGAAGTGGCAGTGAGCTGAGATAATGCCACTGCACTCCAGCCTGGGCGACAAGAGTGAAACTCTGTCTGAACAACAACAACAAAAACTGTTTTGGAAGAATATGTAATGATATGGAAGGCACTCATGATAAAAGAGTAACTGAAAAATGTATGATAAAAATCATATGTGAATATGTCATAGCTTTAACATTGTTTAAAAGTATATAGGTAAAAGACTGAAAAGGTATATACCGATATACTAAGAAAAGTTTCCCTTGATGTTTTCCTTGGATGAGGCAATGTTTAATCTCTTTTGCCTAGGTTTCTAAATTTCATGAGTTACTTATACATTAGATAAACCATTTTCAAGACACCTACGAGGTTGGTGGAAAAGTAATTGTGGTTTTTGCCACTACTTTCACAACAAAGGATCTGACACGAGGACAGTATGGACGGGGGAGAAGGCGTGTTGGGAACCATGTGGAAGCGTGTACGCCTCACAGGGAACCTGTCAGGAGCCGGGGAGCCACACCGTGCATGGCAAGTGCGGGCTCAAGGGTGGTACAGGCGATGTGCCCCACGCTGGGGAGAACATGAGAACTAGAATTCAGAGTTCATGCCCCCAACTTTGACCTCTTTCTACTTTATATTTGAAGCATATTGTGTGTTTAGAATGAACAGCGATTCAAGTTGAATGTGTACTGCCGAAAATTTCAAAGGATATTTTAATAAAGGAAGGAAGAAACAAAGGATGGAGAGACAGAAAAAAAACGTAAATATAGTCACGTGTCGCTCAGAGGCAGGAACACATTCCGAGAAACACATCTTTAGGCAATTTCCATGTGGGAACGTCATAGTGAGTCCTCGCACAAACCCAGATGGTAGAGCCTACTACATCCCTGGGCTCCACGGTCCAGCCTTTTGCTCCTATGCTACAAACCTGTGCAGCATGTGACTGTCCTGAGTGCTGCAGGCAGTTGTCACACGATGGTAAGTATCTGCACATCTAAACATAGCTAAACATGTGGTAAAAATACAGTATAAAGATAAAAAATGGGCCAGGCACTGTGGCTCATGCCTGTAAATCACAGCACTTTGGAAGGCTGAGGTGGGTGGATTGCCTGAGGTCAGGAGTTCGAGACCAGCCTGACCAACATGGTGAAACCCCGTCTCTACTAAAAATACAAAAATCAGCCGGGTGTGGTGGTGTGCCCCTGTAATCCCAGCTACTTGGGAGGCTGAGGCAGGAGAATTGCTTGAACCCGGGAGGCAGAGGTTGCAGTGAGCCAAGATTGCACCATTGCACTCCAGCTCTGGGCTACAGAGGAGACTCCATCTCAAACAACAACAACAACAAAAACAAAACAACAACAACAACAACAACACACCAAGATACAAAATGGTAGAGCTGTCTAGGGCACTTACCATGAGTGGAGCTTGCAGGATTGGGAGTTGCTCTGGATGAGTCGGTAAGCGAGTAGCGAGTGAATGTGAAGAACTAGGACATTCCCGTCCACTACTGCAGACTTTATAGATACACTTAGGCTACACTAAATGCATTTGAAAAATAAAGTAACTGTGCTATGACATCACTAGGCAATAGGAAGTTTTCAGCTCCATTACCATCTTATGGGACCACAATGGTATATATGGTCCATAGATGACCCAAACATCGTGAAGCAAAGCATAACATGGCTGTATTAGGAAACATTCAGATTCTGCTTCAGGAAGACAACGAAGCTGTGGGTAAGTGCCCACCCCTCTATCAATATCAGCCTCTTGGAGCACCACACTCTCAGAGCCAGTGGCCTGAATCCCCCGCTCCACCCACAGCTCCACTCACTCTGCAGCAAGGGGCCCCCAGCCCCAAGTGACCCCGGCGCCGCCCAGCCAGAAGGGGAGAGGGGAGACTGACCATGACGATCTCCAGCACTTCATTCTTGCTGATGGTCCCGTTACCATCCACGTCGTAGAGGGAGAAGGCCCACTCTAGCTTCTGGTTGGTCTTGCCCGCGGAGGTCATATGCAGGGCGATGACGTACTCCTTGAAGTCCAGGGTGCCGTCGAGGTTGGAATCGAAGCTGCGGAACACATGCTGGGCATAGGCCTTGGGGTCAGTGTCAGGGAAGAACTTGGCATAGATGCTCTGGAACTGCTGCTGGGTGATGCGGCCGCTGGGGCAGTCCTTTAGGAAGGACTGGTACCAGGAGCACAGCTCCTCCTCTGAGAACTTGGTGTTCAGCTGCAGCTCCTCCAGGATCTCCTTGGACAGGGCCCCACTTTTGCTGTTCCCCATGGGTGAGGAAGAGTGGGCAGCGGCTGTGGAGTCGCTGGGTGGGTGGGACGTGCGTGGTCCCCTGGCCGCAGGCTGGCGCTCAGGACTGGTGTGAGCTGAAGATGGAGATACTGGTGGCTTAGGAGGATTTGCGACCAGTTCTTCGCAATCCTTGAAGGGAGGAGGGGCCCAGGAGCTTTGTGGAGGTGGGTGGGTGCTCCCAGAACCCTACTGAGATTAAAATAAAGAGCCCAGGGCAGGCAGGCAATTCATCTCGGATCCTGGGAGGATACTAGAACAGCACAGGAAGTTGGAAGCTTCAGGGCTGGGGCCTCCTGCACCCCCAGCCCCAGCCCTCTAACGGCAGCCACGTTCCCTGTTTCTCTTCCTCACTAACTCTGAGCATCTCAGGGCGGGACTGGCATTTCACATCAAGCCCTAGAATGCAGTGGTTAGGAGCACAGGCTCTGGGGCCAGCATGGGTTCAAGTCCCAGCTTGGCTACTTAACTAGCCGTGTGGCCCCAGGCATGTTTCTTCACCTCTTTCCACCTGGGACACTCTTCTACCCGTTCACTGCAGTCACGTCTCTGCTTAAATGTCACCTGCTCAGCCAGGCCTATACTGACCCTCTATCTATAACAGCACACCCCCCACCGTCTTCAGCACGCCCCATGTCCCCTCACTGGAATGAAAAGCTCCAGGAAGGATAGGATTTTGTCTGTGTTGTTCCCAGATGCATTTCCATTTCCAGAACCTGATAGGCTTGGGCCCCCATTAAGCCTTTCTTGAATAAATGGGCATCATAGCATCTACCACACTGTCATTGTGAGGCTGACGTGAGTCAGTATGTGCGACACACTTAGAACCTGGCACACAGCTAATGCCAAACACTCGTTTTGTTATTGCCCATCAGTCACAGGGAGTGAAGGTGAATTGTCTGCAGGGACCAACAGGGGGCAGCCAGGCCTGTGTCACCTCAGGAAGGGGCTGCCAGGGAACGTGGTCACATGGGAACGTGAGTTTTTTGTTTTTTGTTTTTTAAATTAGTCAAGATAAATCCAGAAATCAGAATTTTCGATGCAATTACCACACTTTTCAACGCTAGCAATTAATTTGAAATTTAAAAAAACACGGCTGGGCACGATGGCTCACGCCTGCAATCCCAGCACTTTGGGAGACTAAGCAGGGTGGATCACTAGGTCAGGAGTTCGAGACCAGCCTGGTCAACATGGTGAAACCCTGTCTCTACTAAAAATACAAAAAATTAGCTGGGCATGGTGGCGGGTGCCTGTGATCCGGGCTACTTGGGAGGCTGAGGCAGGAAAATCGCTTGAACCTGGGAGGCAGAGGTTGCAGTGAGCTGAGATCGCACTCTTGCACTCCAGCCTGGGCGACAGTGCAAGACTCTGTCTCAAAAAAACAAAAGAACAAAACAAAAACAGAAACAAAAACAAAATCACAAAACATGGTGTGGACCAAACAAAATCTATCTGCGGCTCCATGGCAGGCCGCGGGGTGTCCATCTGCAGCGGACTTGGAGTGAGCAGGCAAGAAAACGTGTTTGCTGAGTGAATGGGTAAATAACTGAGTGATCAGAGACAGGGAGCTGTGCAAAGGCAGGCTTTGCGTCCCTGCAGCGCAGCGGGGAGTATCAAGCATGAGGAAGCACCCTAGTGAGGATGCTGCACACCTGGATTCTTGTCACCCAGAGGGAAGGGAGGGTGGGCAGTGCTCGAGGGGACACACTCAGAACCCCAGCCTTGCCGCTGTGGAGAGTTGTCTTTTTTTGCCCTGGGGTATGAAGTACGAAGAATAAACCCCACAGTCTCCAGGCAGGTAAAGTGGTTTTTCTTTTTCTTTTTTTTTTTTTTTAGACAGAGTCTCTCTCTGTTGCCCAGGCCGGAGTACAGTTGCGCAATCTTGGCTCACTGCAACCTCCGCCTCTTGGTTTCAAGCAATTCTCCTGTCTCAGTCCCCTGAGAATCTCGGACTACAGGTGTCTGTCACTAGGCCCAGCTAATTTTTGTGTGTGTGTGTGTGTGTGTATTTTTAGTAGAATTGAGGTTTCACCATGTTGGTCAGGCTGGTCTCGCAAACTCCTGACCTCAGGTGATCCGCCTGCCTTGCATCTCAAAGTGTAAAGTAGGGATTTTAGCCTACTTACTAACAGGCTAGTGGCAGCGGAAGGTAGGTCCCTGCTGCTCGGAGAAAGCCACCTGCCAGGCCCACTTGATATCACTCTGGAAGGAGCGAGAGGTTCAGGCACCGAGGGGCAGACTTATCTCTCCCAGCCACTCTGCACGCTACAGTTTCAGAGATATCTCAGGAAACCTGCATGTCGGGGGGTTTGTGTGAACTTTCAAATTTTTTTCCATCACTTTGTGAGGCTTTTTGGTTTTTTGCTTTTTGTTTTGTTTTGTTTTGTTTTGTTTTGTTTTGTTTTGTTTTGTTTTTTGAGACAGAGCCTCATTCGGTTGCCCAGGCTGGAGTGCAGTGGCACGATCTCGACTCACTGCAACCTCCACCTCCCAGGTTCAAGCGATTCTCCTGCCTCAGTCTCCCGAGTAGCTGGGATTACAGGTACTCACCACCATGCCCGGCTAATTTTTGTATTTTTAGCAGAGATGGGATTTCACCATGTTGGTGAGGCTGGTCTCGATCTCCTGATCTCATGATCTGCCTGCCTCAGCCTCCCAAAGTGCTGGGATTACAGGCGTGAGCCACTGCGCCCGGCGATAATATTACTTCTGAATAGGAGTATCTAGGCTTTCACCATCCTATAGTGTGTATTTATTCTCAAGAGCAGTTAGAAACAGGACAGTCACCAGCCTTCAAACAAACAAACGAACCAAGCAAGCCCAAGCCACCCCTTGGAATCGCATTCGCTTCCAGAGCTTTCTTGCAGCCCTGAGGCAGCCCTGGGGATGGAGGGAGAGTGAGGTCAGAGGCCTCGGCCCCTTGCTCTGAGCCACTAGTAGGAGGCGACTAGAAGTGCCTCCTGGATCACAGCCCTGTCCACATCAAGCCTGCAGCAGATGAGGCGAGGCCAGTGTTACAGGTGAGACGTAGGGCCTCCCAAAGGCACGTCGCCAGCCTGGGGTCACATGGTTGCTAAATGGCAATGCCAGGAGGAAGGAAAGTCCAGGTCTGCCAGGCTGTCTGTTTAGGCTTCCTCTGTCTACATCACAGGAGGCCTGAGCCTAGAGGACAAGTAGGTGAGGATGTGGGGTTGCCATGGCAATGAAAGAGGCCCTGGGCAAGGCAGAAGGCAGCCAGAGCCCTCCAGTCTTTGCTGTCCTCTCCAGACACAAGGAGGAAGGAGCTGGACCCAGGTCGGAAGCAGCCTGGTACAGTCCACATTCTCCAGGTTGCTGTGCCCAGGAGGGGCCTCAGGGGATCGCAGGCAGCTGTGTTGATGCTCAGGGCAAGGGGTCATGACCTGGAGGTTTGTTTGAAAACCTGCATAAACATCTTCTATCAGAGGGAGAGCTTATGCTCCTTAGCCAAACAAGCTGTTGGAGATGATGTATTGTGAGACGATTTGTTAAGTCTGAGCTGGGGCCATAAGCTCTCCCAAACCCCAAAGACTTCTCTAGAGGAGAAGGCTTCATCTCCAGGGAGAGGATCCCAGTTTGCATCTCGCTCTCCTCGCTGCACTGAAAGATGCTTCCCAGAAGCTGGCCCTGTCCCCTCAAGCAGGAGCTCCATCTCGGCTGTTAGCTGGGACCTAGACCCCACCCTTTCCCCATTGCTCGACCTTGCCTTTTATAAGCTGAAGGCCAAGATGACCCTCCTGCCCTCTGACTTGGAGCCAGCACCTGCAGAGAAGTCTGCACTGAGAGGGAAAAGGGGGTATGGAGAAGGTGGCGGGGGAGACAGAGAATGGGGAAGGACCCTCCTCCCACAGCTGTCCCCATGGCAGAAAGTGACAATCCATCATTTTGATGACTTGGATTGAGGTTCTTGGCGTCATTCTCAGTGTTTCTCTTTCAGTCACAACCCTCTCCAATCTATCAAGAAATTATCTTGACTCTACCTTCAAGGTGCAGCCAGAACCAGACCATTCTTCTTGCCTCCCTTGTACCTGCCTCAGGCAGGCAGCGTCACCTCTGCCTCCTAATAGCTCTTTCTGCTTCTGCTCTTGTCCCCTTACAGCCCCGCAGTGAGCCCCACAGCCATGAAATCAGGTCATACACGATGCCTGCCCACTTCTCCCCGTCAAAGCCAAAAGCCTGCAACAGGCAGCACTGGCCCTCAATCCACCATTTCTTGCAGGTGCCCTTTGGCACCCCCAAGAAGGGACGAAAAGGGGCGGGTGCCCTTTGTCTCTCTGCTAAGTCATCAGAGGTAAAATCATCACCAATCCCAAGAGCCTGGGGGGAACGCTGAGACAGTCGTTCGAAGAATGTGGCAGCCTCCACATTCCTCATCTGCTCTTCCCTCCCCACTCCCTCCACTCCAGCCAGGCTGGCCTCAGAAACATGAGCATCTCTTCTGCTTGGAACATTCTCCTCCGGTGACCTTCTAGGGTCCCTCCCAGGTCTCCTTGTCTTTGATCAAATACCACCTTCTCAATGAGGCCACTCAAATGACCCTATTGAATACTGCAACATACCCACCCTCACCCTGTCCTGTTTTTCTTTTCCACAACACTTAACACCGTCCACACCCACATCACAGAACGTAGTAGGTCTATTGTTTTTGTCTGCTAGAATGTAAGCTCCCTGAGAGCAGGGCTCTCCCTGATGTGTTCCCAGGGCCTAGAGCAGTGTCTGGTATATACCAGATGCTCAGTAATTACTGAATGAATAAATGGATGGGGCAGAACTTGGTGACTCACGCGTATAATCCCAAGACTTCGGGAGGCCGAGGCGGACGGCTCACCTAAGGTCAGAAGTTCGAGACCAGCCTGGCCAACATGGCGAAACCCTCTCTACTAAAAATACAAAAATTAGCCAGTCAAGGTGGGGCACGCCTGTAGTCCCAGCTACTCAGGAGGCTGAGGCAGGAGAATCACTTGAACCCAGGAGGCAGAGGTCGCAGTGAGCTGAGATCACGCCATTACACTCCAGCCTGGGTGACAGAGTGAGACTCCGTCTCTCTCTCTCTCCTCTCTCTCTCTCCCCCTCTCTCTCTCTTTATATATATATATATATATATATATCTATGAACGGATGGATGGATGAGAAAAGAAACAGCCAGGAGCTCTAGAGACAGGAGGGAAGCAGAGGGCTGGAACCCACAGAGACAGGAAGTCACCAGGGGGAGGGGCCTGAGGCCAGGAGCATAGCATCCATTTGGGCGCCAGTGTCCAGATGCCCTTTGTCTCCCACTAAGTCATTGGAGGTGAAATCACCACCAATCTCAAGAGCCTGGGAGGAATGCCAAGACAGGTCACATGAAGAATGTGGCAGGCCTCCAGGAAAGAGGGTCGCCTAGGGGGACCCAGTGTCTCTGGATAGTTTATTTTACATGGGATGAATCTAAGCATCTCGAGGATACACACAGAGCCGAAGGAGAAAAAACGAGATGGGATTTAACTTCCTGAAAACTCTTTATAATAATGCAGGACAACTGTATATAGCAAACGCCTTCAAAATTTAAACTCTTTAAACATTTAATTCTTCAGCATTAATACACACAAATGCGATAACAGGGGTTGGAGTGGGGCGGGGGCAGGTGGGTTACAGCCTCCACTGGGATCAGGGTTTCAACAGTGTTACTTATAAATTATATTACATCAATTTTATTTACTGATCTAGGCAGCCAGAGGGTGGAAGGATATACAATGTGGAGGACACACATTCATACCGGGGTGAGAAGTGCTGGCGGGAGACACAGCTCTTTAACATGAAAAATGTATAAAGTATTTAGCAAAAGTTACAGAAAACAGATCAAACAAGCAAGTTTATTTTGTTAGAAAATTCCACTCTCATAGGGTTTGCCGATGTGCTCGTGTCTGTGAAGGGGTTCTCTCTGCTCATCTCCTTCTTAAGGGAAGGGAAGGGATGCTAAGTTGGGGCCCCTGTCACCAAGGATGGCTGGCGTCCCTTTGAATGTCTGTCCCTGGGTCCACACAGCTGCCTGGAACCCACGACTCCCGACAGCCCGTCTGATGCGGGTGATGCTGGAAGGGAGGTATCCCCACTTGACAGATGAGTGCATGGAAGTCCCAACAGGGGATGTGACTTAACTTCAGGTTATAGGACAAAGGAGGCAGCAGAGCAAGGCCAGTCCTGTGCCCTCCCGCTGCATAGCAGGCTTTCCCTCTAGGTCTCCAAGTCACCCCACCCTGAGAGAGCACCCACGTGCCCTGACCTCTTTACATTCCACTGCAATCTCACTAAAGTTTCCCTCAAACACCAAGGAACAGTCCCGAACACCACACGCAATCTCCAAAGGCCATCACCCCAAGCTCACGTCACCCCCAGAGACACCTTCCAGCAAAGCCTCCTGACAGCCACGTCCCGGCATTTAGAACGTGGGGAGAAGCGAACTGGTTTTTGCTGTCTGATTCTCGCTCTAACCTGCTGCAACGGGAATTACTTCTTCACCTCCAGGAAAGCCTCAACGGAAATACTCCTGAGAGGGAGACAAGAGTCCTCCCTGGCAAAATTCCACCCAGCAGAGTCCTGGCAGCCTCCTTGGCTCCCTACCTTGAGGACCCGGGAGCTCAGGCTTCCTGGCCCTAATCTTCACCTGCTCTGGATCCAGAAATGTCTCTGGTTCGCATAGAGAGGTACCCAACTGGTCTCGGGGCTCACCTTCCACTGAGCAGGGGGCATGAACAAGACATAGCTTAGAGGATTGTCTACCTCGGAGGTCACACTCAGCCCGGTCTGGCCTTAGCTGGATGTGGTCCTGTCCCTGCCACCACATACCACCATCCAGTGGGGTGCAGGCACAGGCCAGGCTCTGTGACCACCAGCGGAGCAAGGCTCCAGCTGCAGCAAAGACTCCATCTGCACACCTGTCCTGGTTCCTGGGGAGCGGACTCCAGAACATACTATCCAAGATTGGTGAAGGAGACCCAACCTTCAGAAGGTCATTACTTGCACTTTCTTTGGGGGTCCTAGGAGAAACTACCTCATTCTTAACAGCTCATAAAACTCTTAATTTTAGCTACTGGAAAAGTGCCAGGGCGTCTCTCTCTCTCTCTCTCACCAGGACTTGAGGCAATTCTATGCACGACTGTGCAGATGAGAGCCAGAGACAGCATGAACACGTGTACAGGGTACATCATTGGAAACGAGAAGGGGAGGAGGTACACGCAGTTGCCGGTGGCCTGAGACACTCATCTAGAACACACACCCTCAGCTTGCAGATGAAGCAACAGATCCAGGAAAGCATCATGATAAGCCCCAGGGCCAGCCCCAGCCTTCTTGTCCATGCTGTTGCTGCCCACCTTTCCAAGCCCCCAACGCCCAATACACGCCAAGGACCATGTGACACTGAAGCCTGGGTCCCAGAAGGGAGCAGATCTACTGGCTGAGATGCAGGCTTCAGGTTGCAGCAGACGTGAGCAGCAATTGAGCACCCATCCATCCCTTCCCCTCCCATCCCTGGCTTCTTTCTGTACTACCAAAAACCTACCACGAGCCAAAAAGGCGAAGGTGAGCTCTAAGAACAGCTTGTGGGCACAGCTGGCATTTGGAGGAGGAGCCTGGGGAGCTGAAGGAAGCAGCAAGCTGGAAGTGGTCGTGCAAACAAGCTGAAGACCCTGGGCCAAGAACTTCCAGGGCAAACGGCTCAGTGTAAAAATAAAGAAGCAGAGTAGTGCATCCATGCAATGAAATACTTCCTGGCAACGAGAAGGAACAAATCACACATACATCGTGAATGACTCAAAACCATTAAGCTGAGGGAAAGATGCCAGACTCAAAAGGCTACATCAGTGTGACTCCATTTATATGACATTCTAGAAAAGGCAAAATTATAGGATCAGATAATCAATCAGGGTTGCCAGGAAAAGAGGGCAGGAGGAGGGAATTTTTTGGAGTGATAAAAACAGGTTGATCTTGGTGATGATCACAAGACAATAAATTTGTCAAAATTCACAGAACTGTATATTTCCAAAGGGTGAATTTTACTGGATGTCAATCATACCTCAAAAAACCTGGGAAAAGGTGGTGGCAATGGGCCTTATAGGGATGGAAGGATTATGGGGATAAGACGATATCCAGGCTATCAGCCAATCTGTGGGCGGGCAGCCGATCTGTACCCCACTTAACATGAGAAGTACTCTCTCCTACCTACACAAGGAGTACATCTCTAGCCTTCTGTCTATACGCTCCTTGTCAAGACTACCTGCAGCTGGAAGTAAAATCACCTAAACAAGCCAAGGTCTCTCATGTCCTTCGAATTTCATGGCTTGTATTTCCAAAAGGGACTTTGGCTCAGCCCAGATTTTTACGCATCCATCCACTCATCTAGTAATTGATTGGTTTTCACATAGAGTAGGGAAACAAACCTCTGGTTGGTGAATTCGTTGGTACACTGTTGCGGTGTGCCTGGCTGTTTATCAACCCTGACCAGTGGAGCACTGCCTCCCACCGCAGAAATTCTCCTTGGCCAACAGGGCGCTGAGTGGAGGTAGAAAGGAGGCCCAGGATGGTCCCACTGACAGAATCTCAGGGCCACCATCTCCACAGTCCAAGTGGCCTACATGTTGCCACTGATGGAAAGCACTAGAAAGAATAGAGGGTAACAAGTGGCTCTTCCTGGAGGTTCTCATGGCAACCAACTTGGAACACCATTTGGCTTAAGGATTTTTTTTTTTCTTTTTAAATCAGGCTTTCACAAACAGATCTTGTGCATTAGTCTCTTGGGTGGAGGCAGGTAGAAGGGGCTGACTTGTTCTCAGAAAGGGAATGGAGGTTCTCAAGAATAGCCCAGACTCACTCACTTTGAATAAACCCAGCTAAGTCCTCACCTCAGCACCAAGACATAAAACAAAACAACAACCCAGAGAGCGTGCTTGCCACTCCAAAGTGCAGTCTTTTATTCTCTCAGTTGCATCCTAATCTTGATTTCAACCAGAAAGGGGCCCCTGTTCACACGGACAGGGGTCTGGACTGTCGACTCCAACCCTGCTCTTAATTCACTGGCCATTTCACAGCCTCACTGGGTACCCTTGGGCTTCACTTTCCTATTTGTAAAGAGTTATTTATTTTTAATTTTTTTGAGATGGAGTCTTGCTCTGTCGCCCAAGCTGGAGTGCAGTGGCACGATCTTGGCTCACTGCAACCTCCACCTACCAGGTTCAAGCAATTCTCCTGCCTCAGCCTCCCAAGTAGTTGGGACTACAGGTACGCATCACCACGCCTGGGCAATTTTTTGTATTTTTAGCAGAGATGGGATTTCACCGTGTTAGCCAGGGTGGTCTCGATCTTCTGACTTCGTGAACCGTCCACCTCAGCCTCCCAAAGTGCTGGGATTACAGGCATGAGCCACCGTGCCCAGCCCTTATTTGTAAAGAGTTATTTAAAGCAAACAAAGAAATTTCTGAAATTCGAGTTGGATATGGGCCGTGAGGGTCTGGTGACCAGGTGATTAAAATCTTGTTGCTGTCTACCTTCCATCCAATAGGTAAATGCCTCACGACAGTAGTTTATATTTATAATAAAGAATCCCAGAGGGTTAAGTGTGGAGAGCGCACAATGCTCTTATTATACTCTTCCCTGTCAACATGGAGAATAGAGGAGAGCAGAGGAATGCCCATCTTACAACTACAGCGCCACTTCTCAGCATGCCTGGCTTGTCTTGAGCATTTGTTGAACAAATGAACGTAGATAAATCAGCGCAACAGACTTACCTCTGAAAACTTAAATTCTGCAGAGTACCTATATATGAATGCCAAGGTTGCTGACTTGTAAGGCCCCTGAAAAAGAGAGATCATGGGCTTCCCTGATGACAGGGCCATATGGTGTCCTCAGATTAGATCGTAGCCCAATGGCTTTAACTTGCTTGATGAATGAATTAACAGAGGGAAGAAAGAAAGGAAGTACGTGAAGGGGGTAAAGAGAAGGAGGGGATGAGGGGGAAAGAGTGACCTCCAAAAATGGACTGGCCCAAACTGGGCCAACTTGAGCTACCCTGGAAGACGCAAGAGGGCTCACTCTATCCCAGGGATGAAGAGAGGACTCTGGAATCCTCAGATGGAAATGGAAGAGTCAATGAACCATACTGTACTCAAAATACCTTGTTAATAACAAGGCTGTTGGCTTTGAATGTTTGGAAATCATCCACAAAGTAGTTTACTAAGCCACAAAGCAATTACCACTAGCACCCATTTTTCATAAAGAAACCAAGAAATAATATTCTAAAATTGGTAGCTGGTGTCATGACCCAACTCCAGATCTGGACTGAGTGGTTCTGAATTCCATGGACAGATCCTACCAGGAGGTCTTCATGTCGGTGAAGGCCTTTGCATCAGCCTTTTTGGTTGCCATGCTTCAAGAACAAGAGAAAAGTAACAATGTTTGGTTTACTTTAGTATATTAGGCATTTTTCTAATGCGAACTATAAGAAAGCAATTCTCATTCAATGATGGAGGCGCCAAAAAATTAGAGATTAGTAAGTCATCGGTTTCTAGCACATTAAGACTGAAAGACCAGTAAGTTGTGCTTCTTGAATTCTGCCCTCGCTGCAGATATGCAGGTCAAACCCAAAGTGGTCAATGGCAAAGAAGGAGAGAGATGGATTTTCAGGGTACGGGTTCCCGACTAGAATCTGCCCCTTGCTCATGCTTCTCCCAGCCCTTGGGGCTGAGTCTTTAGACTGACATGGTGGAGAATGTGTTTGCAGTGGTGGAGAAAGTAATGAGCTGGACCAAACAGCAGCACTGAAAGCTTCCCAAGTCACACTCAGACCAGACTTTTCCAGGGACTGGAAGACGGAGAGACGGAAAGAAGGTGCCGTCACCAAGTAAGGGTTTGGTGCAGGGCTCTGGAACGTCCAGAAGGAGCTGGAAGCAAAGGTGGCGGGACACTGTCTGAAAGGCAACAACCCAGTGTGGCCACAAGAGAGTCTGCTATGCCTGTCCAGTGCCCACCAGTGACAGAAAACCATACAAGGGACAGCAGTCCCAGCCCTGCCATATACAAGAAGACAGAGCCATCTGGGGGATGACAAAGACTTGCCCTAACCCATCTCCCATGTAGGACTGACCCGGCCCCATTAAGAGCCTGTGGTGGGCGGCCTGGGAGAGTGGGGGCCAGGGCAGCCCAAAGGTGCAGAGGGCAAAGTGGCGGACAGGCCCCCCAGCTTGCTGGCCTCTGAGACGAGCTGGTTTGTTTCCATCCCTGAAGCCTTTGGATGAGCTGGATGAGGTCTTGATAACTGAGAACTTTGGAAAGCTTCCTCTAATGAGACTGGGAAGGGGTGGCAGGGTGGGGGCAGGGTGGGGGCAGGGGCCTCCCCGAGGAAGCAGCTGGGGGAAGGATGGATTGGCATTTCCAGAGGAGACTTTACAGACGGCGCCTGATCTCATAGGACACATGACGCAGCGCCCGATTTGGGGCTAATTTGCCGAATGAGGTAGTTCCATCCTGACCTCTCCAGGCATGGTGGGTCTGGGAAGACAGGAGCCAAGCCTTCCTCCTAAAACCCCTGGTGATGAACAGTGGCTGAGCAAGCCAGATGTGGACTCCCAGAATGCAATGGGAAAAAATAAAGAAGGAGGGCTGCAAAGGATTCTGGGTGCGGCTGTGAGCTGAATGGCACCTTCTACCCATGATTCTGATCCTGACACCTGGCTTAGAGACAGAGACCTCCCTCCCCTGATCCTCCAAAGCCCTGGAGACAAGGGAGCCAGCTGGAGGAAGAGCCTTGGGGCTTCCAGGGCACAAGCATGTGACGGTGACCCCTACAAAACTCGGCAGGGACCACAAAGTTCCAGCCTCCGTTTGTTTCAGAGCGGCAAGCACAGCACGGAAATCGGGGGGTCTTCAGCCTCAGAGACAAGGGCAGGGCTGTGGGTCTGTCTCCTGGGCCTGGGAATGCGGGGCAGCCCCCAGCTAAGCCGTCCGAGTCACCCTGCTGGAATCACCAGCTCTCTGCCCTCTCCTCAGTGGCCCAGGAGAGAGGGTGGGGGCATCCACTCAGCATGGGCCCCAGGTGGGAGCCCAGTCCCCTCCCCACCAGGACCCCCCCGAAGCTGCACAGGCCCATCTAGATCTCCATGTCCACAGGGCGTATGCTGCCCGTCTTGTGCTCTCTGACCCACAGCTCCCGGTCTTTGGCCGGGTCCACTTTTCGAAGCAGTTGATCCACGGGCTCAACTGTCTGCAAGAGACAGAGAAAAGGCGACGTCAGAGACAGCAGCCAAGCTGGGGAGATCTCCTCTGAGACATGCTGTCCTCGCCTTAGTGTCTCTCAGAGCTCTAGTGTCTCTCAGTGTCTCTTAGTGTCTCTCAGTGTCTCTAGAGGGCTCCAGGCCCCCAGGGGAGGCCCATCTGAGGGACAGAACATGAAGAGGGCTGAGAACGGGGAAGCCCAGAACGCAGCCTGACCCTGCTTCTCACCCTGCAGACTCCAGGCCGGGATGAGAGGCCAGGAGGGCCTGAAAGGTTGTCTTTCTCCCTTTTACCCCACATTCACCACCAGAGAGCAGGACAAATAAAACTTGAGCTTTAGGTATTTTGAATATTTCTAGAAGTCTTTTTTTTTTTTTTCTTTTTTTGGTTTTATGTTTTAAGAAATTTAATGTCTTCAGCTACTATAACTGTTACGAGCTTCTTTCTCGGGGTAACAGCTCACAGGTGAGTCCACTTCACATGCCAGGGTTGGATTCACAGGGACGTCCAGGACAATGCTGACAGGCCCTGCCCACGAGGCCACCCCCAGGCCATAGCACCTGTCCACTGCCCGCCTTTAGGACAGATTCACTTGCAGCAGCCACTTGGCCACGGCCTAGCACCAGGCGGCTCTCCCCAGGCCCCGTGTCGCCCAGGAGTCCTGCTGGGCTGGAAACTCACGCTTTGGTTGAACATGTCTGTTTCATGTCGCAGCTGCGTGTACTGGCACAGGTGCTGCCGGATCATCTCTACCCTCTCCACCTCCAGCCGCTCTAGCTCCTGCCGGGAAAGCAAAGGCCGGAGAACTCTGAGCACGTCCCCTCCACTTGGGGGTCCTCCCACCAAGACGACAAAACGCAAGTCACTGGCTGTGGATATCCTGCCCCATCTGACTCTCTGGGGTCTGATGAGGAGCGTGCCCTGTTATCTCGGGTGAAGGTGAAGCTGATGACAGCAGCAGCTGCTGTTTTACTTCCTGAAAAGCCTGCTCCGCCAGGCACCGTGCTGATCGCTTTCCGTGCTTTCCTTAACTGTCCTTGCTACAATTTTAAGAGATCGTTTCTGTTACGATCCCCATTCTCCAAGCAAGGAAACTAACACCTAGAGAGGAAACAACACGGCTCACCCAAAGCAACACGGAATGATGGGGGAGACAGGATTTAAACCAGAGTCCATTGGGCTGTTACTCATGGCACCGCACCCACGCAGCCCTAGCCCTGGTGCCCTGATGGGGTGCAGCAAGAGGACACATGTGGGAGCTCCATGCCACACATTCCTGGGACCTTGTCCCTGGGCCTCTGCTGAGCAGCCTCCCTTCCTCTGCCCACGCCTAGTGCTGCGGCCGCAATAGAGACCAGGCCAGGGAGGCAGATGGGGCTGCACGTGGCGCAGCTTTTGTCAAAAGGGAGAGGGGAAGGGGTTTGTTCTCTGGTTTCTAGATGGTTTTGTGTCTTTGGAATCTAGCGGATCAGGCTGTTATTCTGCATACAACTAGGTCACTGCCCAGGTGATTAACCAGAAAAGGGGGGTAAAGCAGGGGGCTTAATTAGGAGATTAACCAGGGGGAAAACTAGGCCACTGTCCCTGGTGGAGGCCTCTAATCTGCTCTGGTGGGCTGACACCTGGGGAAGGCAGCTGGTTAGTCCTGTGCTGGATGGACAGGGGTGGCTTTAGACAGTGGGATGATCCGATGAGCACCTGGCATGATGCCTCCTGTCCCATCTGGCCCAAGCACCAGCCACACTTCGCTGTCCACTCAGGCAGGTGCTGATCGATAAGGAGATGCTGCCCCTTTACAGGAAATACTCAGGAAAGCATCATCGGCCCCGCTGCCTGTTGTTCACCCTTGGTCAGAGGCCTCCCCCCCACCCCCCGTATAGCTCCAACCTCACCCATTCATCCACTTTGCAAGGATCTCCTATCAAGGACCTGCATCTCGTGTGTGTGTTGGGGGGCGGGGGGGGTCCTCTCTTCCTATAGCTTGGCTATTTTTCCTAAAGAGGCCATTGTCGACTTAGTTGAAGAGAGTTCTCAGTTGACCCTGACCTCTCAGGGGACAGCCCAAGAAGGATGTAGCCATATCCAACCCAACCCTGCCCACATCCACACAGCTAGGAAGCGCTGGAGCAGAGATCTGAATCCACATAAGCTGGCTCAGATTGAGGTTTTGACCCCAACATTGAAGTAGGTTTGATGACCATCTCTAGGGTCACTCCACCCCAGCACCCCCGTGCCCGCCAACAACCACCAGGGGCTGCTCTGCGTCAGCCTCTACCGTCATGTCCACACATCCCTGACCACTTACCAATGTGGTGGTCACCATCTCTTCAAACCACTTGGACTGGGCCTGGTTGTAGAGGTCCACACAGCGCATGAGGTCATCTCCTGGAAAAAAGACCACAGTCACCATCATGATGCATCCTGTCCCCACCATGACTCCGTGCCCCACCGCCAAGCCTTCTCCTCCCACTAGGGTCACGGTGGCCACTGGAAAGTTGGAAAAGGGATGGCAGTAGGACTAGGAAGAAGAAAGCAGAGCCAGGGAAGGAAGGGGGCAACCCACCCCCATGAGAAACCAGCTCAGGTGGCCCCCTGAAGCCTGACCCCAGACACCAAGGCTTCAGGATGGTGGTTCTCACTCTGTGTGTGTGTGTTTGTGTGTAGGGTATTCCTAGGACCCCCGATCCTGTCATGAGCCCAAGAAATGCTTCACCCCTCTCTAAAGATGGCAGTTTTATTTTACACCAGGGAGTCCAGATTGGTTAAAACATGTCACACACAATTTGGTACTAAGAATTAAGGAAGATAAATTTGCAGATCAGTGTATGTGTGTGTGTGCAAGAACACACTGCAAGATGTCCTTCTGAAGCACTAAAGAATGCATCTGTAGTTCCAGTCTAAAACATGCAATGAAGCAGCACACAACAGCTTCAGCACAGTGGCTACCATGGAAAACACAGAAAGGCCAAGTGGGCAGGAATCAGCTCCTCCTGTCGCATTTTATGTCATCACAGAAAGATCTGAGGCAAACGTAACTATCCAATATTTATGACTACTCTATTACTTTCTGTTATCATATGTATGTCTGGACCATTTTGTAATTAGAAAGAAAATACACTGTGGAGTAACTGCAAACAGTTATCAGCACCTTGGAAGCTTGCTACACAAATCACCGTCTGTGGGACAGTGGCACTTGTATCCCCCGGGGTCGGCTAGAAATTCAGAAACCCAGGACAGATCCGAGACCTACTGAATCGGAGACTGCGTGTTTACGAGAAGCTCTGGTAATGCGTGTGCACACGGCAGGCGGAGCAGCACAGCCCTCGTGCACAGCTTTGTCTCAGTGTAGCTTCCTGATCTGCACAGGGCTCCAGCAAGAGGAAGGCATCATGGTCTTTGCTCGAGATGGAAAACGCTCATGAGTGAACCCCAGAGAGAAGTAATTTTCTCTAGTAATTCCAGAAGCAGAATGCTAGAGTGGAACTTAGGAATCTGAGTAGAGTCAAAGTTACTCCTGTAGCATCATCCTTGTGGCTCACAGGTACTCTGATAGGAAAGTCAAAGAGAATAGGGAAGGTATGTCTCCATATCCAAGGCCAAGCTGCGAACCACACCACTAGCTGTGCCACACACCAGGGTCAAGTGTGCCTTGAGTAACAGAGCCCACACCAAGGCATTTATTCATTTTGTTATTGGTCCAAGGCCAGTGACTGGACCCCTGATCCCAACAGGCACTGACCCAGAGAGAAGAAAGTGGATACCGCACCATAAAATGTAATTTTTTTTTTTTGAGATGGAGTCTGACTCTGTCATCCAGGCTGGAGTGCAGTGGTGCAATCTCAGCTCACTGCAACCTCCACCTGCTGGGTTCAAGTGATTCTTCTGCCTCAGTCTCCTGAGTAGCTGGTACTACAGGCATGCACCACCACCCCTGGCTAGTTTCTGTATTTTTAGTAGAGATGGGGTTTTATCATATCGGCTAGGCTAGTCTCGAACTCTTGACCTTGTGATTTGCCCGCCTCGGTCCCCCAAATGCAAATGCATTTCCACCAAGAGCTCCTGCCTGACCGGGGAGGAGGGCGGCGTGCTGCTCTGTACACTGTGAAACTCCGAGGCCTGTGTGTCCATCCTGATTTTGAGAAAATGCTTCAAGAACTTCCACAGAATCGGGAAACAGAGTAGCGGGCTGTGCCTTCTTTCTATGGCAGCCCAAGAGCTTGAAAGTGGACCTTTTTGAACAGTATTGGTTAAGACCATGGATTGTGGGACAAGAATGCCTTTGTTGTCATCCCAGCTCAACTACTTATTAGCTGTGTAATCGTAGACAAGTCAGTTAACCTGCCCTTGCCTCCGTGTCTTCATCTGTAAAATGGAGACAGTGACTGTACCTTTACCAAGTTGTTATGAGGAATAAATATGTCAATATTTGTAAAGCACTTAGAATAGAGATGGGCGTAGACAGCCAAATACTAATATGGGCTATGGTGGTGATGAAGATGACAACGACGATCCTGATCTCTGAGGACCTGACGTCCTTCCTTCTAGAAGCCTTGGAAAAGATCAGGAGGAGGGAGGAAAGGAACAGAAGGAAAGAACAGGTGGCATTTCCTAAGCAACAGGCTGTTCAGAAAAATGGCGACAAGCAGGGTCTCTGGAATGAGAGGAGACTGAATTTTGGCTTCACTGCTCCACCACCGTGGAGCTCATGGAAGATTCTCATTTTCTCTGCCGTCAGTCTTCTCAGTTGTAAAGGGTATAAAAATACCTCCCTGCAGGGGGACTGTGCTGATCAAAAGAGACAATGCTCTAAAGCATGGAGGCTGGCCACAGCGATCACTCAGAAGAGGTGGCATTTTTCAGAGTTAGGTCTAAGGACTGTCACTTTCATCACAAAATGACTCCGAACTACAGGAATGAGAGACCGTATTATCTGATGACAATGCAATAAAACTATGTAAAAAAAAAAAAAAAAAAAAGCAAGATTAGAAAATAGCAACAAAGCCCTTGCTTGTAAACATGTAAAGATTTTCTTTGAAACAATTCTTGGCTCAGAGATTAAATGAAAACCCAAATAGCAAAACATATTGAAAATAGCAGAAATAAAAACACCACAAATAAGAAACTGTGGAATATGGTGAGACCACCAGTGTAAGGAAAAATAAATGTCTGGTGGGTTAAATATTTCACTGTTTTCTTTTGTTTTCTTTTTTTTTTTTATTGAGATGGAGTCTTGCTCTGTTGCCCAGGCTAGAGTGCAGTGCTGTGATCTCGGCTCACTGCAACCTCTGCCTCCTGGGTTCAAGTGATTCTCCTGCCTTGGCCTCCCAAGTTGCTAGAATTACAGGCACACACCACCACACCCAGCTAAGTTTTGTATTTTTAGTAGACACAAGGTTTCACTATGTTGCCCAGGCTGGTCTCGAACTCCTGACCTCGTAATCTGCCCACCTGGGACTCCCAAAGTGCTGGTATTACAGGCATGAGCCACCGCAGCCAGCCTTCACTGTTTTAAAAACAAAAACAAAAACAAGAACACCTGAAACAAAAAAAAAAGTAAGAAAAAACCCTCTAGGTGATTAAAAAGAAAATATCTAAATCAGCTCCAAAATCTAGGCTTCTTATGGGAAATATCACTGTAAACGGCAGAAAAACGGCAAGAAAAAATAGAGCAAATAAATAAATAAATAAATAAATTCAAAGAACAAAACTAAAAGACAAATGACAATCTAGGAAAAATATCTGCAATTAAAACGACAAACGGGCCGTGCGCTGTGGCTCACTCCTGTAATTCCAGCACTTTGGTGGGGCCGAGGCAGGCGGATGACGAGGTCAGGAGATCAAGACCATCCTGGCTAACACAGTGAAAACCTGTCTCTACTAAAAATACAAAACAATTAGCCGGGCAAGGTGGCGGGCACCTGTAGTCCCAGCTACTCGGGAGGCTGAGGCAGGAGAATGGCGTGAACCCGAGAGGCGGAGCTTGCAGTGAGCCGAGATTGCGCCACTGCACTCCAGCCTGGGTGAAACTCCGTCTCAAAAAAAAAAAAAAAAAAAAGACAAACGGTTCATCTCCCTGATAGATAAAGAATCTATGGTCAATGGGGAAAGGATATAAAGGATATGAGTTAGTCAGTTCACAGAAAGTACAAAATGATTTATATGTATATTTTACATACTCAACCGGCGTTATGGAGAAAAGCAAATTAAAAACAAAATATCATTTTCCTCTCTCACTAACGATTTCAAATCTTGGTAACACACAATGTTGATAAGCATTTAGAGAACAGGCATCATTCATAGATGCTGTTGATGGGTGCTTTCTCTGGAAAGCAATTTGGAAATATCCATCAAGATGAATAATACCCTTTGACTCAGCATCTGTATTCTCTCTATATGCAGATCTGGTCTTAGGCACACACAAAGATGCAGGTACAATAACACAGCGTCACTGGCTGGCACACTCAGAAACAGTCTGAGAGTCCTAAACCTCAATTAAGGGAATGATGAAATAAATGTGGGTAGAACCATACAATCAGACACTGGCCAGCCGTTAAAAAGTTTGATATGCATGAACGGAAGGGCAAAAAGATTTATAGAAGTGAAAAAGAGGTATTTCCGAGAAGTTCCGAAGACAGACTGTATGATCAAATTTATATAAATTTAAATATTTAAAAATCAAAACACTAGGAAGAGATGGTGATTATTTCTGTGAAGAGCATTTTATGTTCTTGTCTGCTACTTAAAATATTTTGCCATGTACCAATACTGTTTTTGCAATATCATTTTTTTTGAGGTAGAGTCTCTCTCTGTCACCCAGGCTGGCATGCAATAGTGTGATCATAGCTCACTGTAGCCTTAACCTCCCGGGTTCAAGCCATCCTCCACCTTAGCCTCCTGAGTGGCTGAGACTACAGGCATGCACCACCATGCCTAGCTAATTATTTCAATTTTGTTTTTGTACAGATGAGGTACTATGTTGTCCAGGCTGGTCTCGAACTCCTGGGCTCAACTGATCCTCTTGCCTCTGCTTCTCAAGTTGCTGGGATGGATTACAAGTGTTAGTCACTGCACCTGGCCTACAATTTATTTTTTTTAATAACTAAATAATTTAAACAGATCTCTTCCCCTTATGTGGCCCCCCTCTCTTTACCAGTAAATATATTGTGCCTTCTATTTATGGATCCAGTAATTTATTATTGTGCATTATAAGATCTGTATAAAAAATGTTATCCTTCTATTACATTATTTTTTATTGACCTGTTTCTATCCTACCTTATTTTGAAATGTAAGGTGACTGCTTTCTTCTATAATGAAGGAATTGTAACAGGTTCACCAGAAATTGAGGTGAAGAGTGTTAGACCAAACTCTAACACTATGGGACACATTCTAATTCCAGAGGTAACATGCGTGTCCTTCTTGTGCAGTAAAACGTAGCTTCCTAGTTACTGAGGTTTTCACTGCTTTCTCCCTCTTTGTGTATTAGCTAACTTTTACCACTAGGTGGAAGCAGAAACCAATTCATGGGAGACTCCTTCCAAGAGACTGAAATCTGGTTATTTAAACAAATTGTCAGCCTCTGTTCCCAGGGCAGGAGCCCATCCCCATAGCTGAACCTTGACAGCATTGCTTCCTGGGGAGGTGGGCAGCTTGGGTGGGCTGTGCGCTTCTGTGGGCTCTGAACAGGGACAGGGCCCTGAGCTCTCAGTGCATGAAGGAGTTTGTTCACCTCCTGGTCAGAGATCTGCGGCTGGGGCAAAAATTAAAAAAAATAAAAAAAACTAAAAAGCCATGACCAGGGAGACAGTAAGAAGTCCAGCCTCTACCATGTCCCAGAACTAGCCTGGCCTGTCTCCTTCCTCTGATCCCCAAAGTCTCTTCCTTTGAGATCTCTGGGTGTGGGTCAGAGAGGAAAGAAGAGGGGGTACCTCCTGGGAAACAAGGGAAGTAATTTCCCCACTGCAGTCTTGCAAAGGAGAGATGCACCCTCCCTGGTCACCCCATCTCCTAGCCCCATGCCCTCTCCTTCTGGGCGCACTGACCAGGCCGGGAGGGTGCCTGGCACTCACCAGCCTGTGTGGACTTCCTCCGCGCCTTCTTGATGTCCTCCTCTGTCTTGTTGCTCAGCTTGATCTCCAGCTGCTGGGTCTTCATCTCCAGGTCTCTCTGCCGCTCTGTGAGGGCTTTCCGGGCCTGGGATGCAAGGACACAGAGAAGCTGCTCGTAAAGCCTGGAGCCAGTGGGCCTCCTGGGCCACGCAGCCTAGCTTCCCTTTAGAGCCCTTTTACCCCTTGTTTGTGTGGATGATGCCACAGTGGCCCAGAGAGGCCCAGCAGCCAGAGTGGCACCACCCAGCTAGGTAGAGGCTACAACCTAGCTCTTTTCATCCTTGCCTCTTCCAGTGACATTGGGGCTCAGCCTACATCAATCTCTCAAATCACGTATTTTTCCCCCGATGGAGCCTGTATACAGACTGGGGACCTAGGCAGTCCTAAAATCACATCCCCTGTGCTTGGAAGGGACCACAAAGGCCACCCGTGCCACCTCCCTGCAGTACTTCATAGGAGGTAGCACCAGCCTTCCTGTTCCGGAGCTGGATATGCCTTGACCCTCTCATTCCCCTCACTCTACTTACTGCCTTTCCTCCAGGCCACCACTGGCATCTCTGTGGCCCTTGGGTGACGGCAGCTGACTGGGTCCAGGGTGTCCCAGTATTTTGAGCCCCCTTCTCCTCTCTAAGGCACCGGGGGCTGGGAATCAGTCCCTGGGGCACCCTGTCTTCCCTCTAAGGTTGAACATCAGCTCCCTTGAGGCGAGACCACCCAGGACTCTGCATCGTCCCTGAACAGGAAGGAGAGCACGAAGGGGGTGACTCAGGAGGACTCTGCCCAGTGAGGCTTAAACACGGGCCCCCACGTGAACCAGCACCAGCATTGCCAGTCTCAGGGTTTAATTGGTCGCCTACAGCCCCTCGACCGCCCACTATGGCTGCAGCCTCTTCTCGCACCCCTAGTCCTCTGGGTGGTCATTCGAGCACCACGGGGAGGCAGCTCCATCTGCCCTTGGATGGGTGGAGTGCTCAGGTGTGGGCACGAGGCTTGGACATCCCTCTATTCCCCTACCTGGGAACAAAGACTCCGCCTTGGCGTATGGAGCCACTGCTGGCTTCCCAGTCCCCCACCCTCTTCCAGGCAGCCCCTGATGCGCCTGCCCCGGCCCAGCGTCCTGGGCCTCTCACCTTCTCCACCGAGGCATAGCGGCTGGCGAGCTGCTTGCGAAGGTCGGCAATGTGGTGGTCACACTTTTTCATGTCTTTCTTGAAGTTCTCACGGAAGTTCATCAGGGGCTTCTCTACCTCGCTGTGAAGCTGTTGGGAGAGTGGAGAAGCACGCTCAGGACCCAGGGTGTCAGCTGTAAGCCAGTGCAGGGAGGAGGGATGGGAGGGGCGCCCCCACTTCCCCAGGCAGGTGAGGACGAGTCTGGGGCAGCGACCTGGCAGGAAGGTGAGAGACACCCCCTGACACATGGCTGCCTATCAGGTCTCAGTTTATACAGGTCACCTTAGCTCAGGAGGCCCCAGCACATGTGTCTATAGGATAAGTGGTTAGCAACTAGAGCCTTCTGATTTCCCCATCTGTTAAGTCCTTTTTTCTGGCTTCTGCAGCTTGTAAATTTTATTTTTAGAATTTTTTACTGCCTATATTTATGGTTTATAATGTGTTGTTTAAAATATGTATACATTGTGGAATAGCTAAATCAAGTTAATAATCAATGGGCCAGGTGTGGCGGCTCACACCTGTAATTCCAGCACTTTGGGAGGCCAAGGCAGGTGGATCACCTGAGGTCAGGAGTTCGAGACCAGCCTGGCCAACATGGTGAAACCCCATCTCCACTAAATACACACACAAAAAAGAAAAATTAGCTGGGCGTGGTGGCGGGCACCTGTAATCCCAGCTACTTGGGAGGCTGAGGCAGGAGAATCACTTGAACCTGGGAGGTTGCAGGGAGCCGAGATTGTGCTGTTGCACTCCAGCCTGGGCGACAGAGTGAGACACTCTGACAAAAATAGTAATTATTTTGATATTATTATCAAAATAATAACAACCTCACACACTTATTTTATCCCACAGCTTCCTGCACGGCTTTGTTCTTGTGTCTCTCTCATTTTTCAAACTGAGAGCCTTCTGGGGACAGAAACCACATCAGCGTCTGTGTCGCCAAGCACTCAGCACAGTGACTGGGGTATGCAGCTCCAGCAGAGAACAGTCGAATGAATGCCATTCAGTTAGACGGTCTCAGGTCAGTCCTATTTATCCAACATCTACTCCATGGCAGGTGCTGAGAATACAAAGATGAGCTAGACAGGGTCCAAACCTTGAGGAACTGATGGTGGGAACTCCTGCAGGCCTGCTGAAAACACAGTGGCAAGTCTCCCGTACTGCGCTCACGGAGTCATTCTGAGCTTGCTGGGCTGCCTGGGGCACAGGCACACAGGTTCCCACCAAAGGGAACCGCCCTGTATCCCAGGAGCCACAGTAAAGGGTTTATGCTGCCAGAAGAGCTGGGTAGCATCAGGGTTTTAAGCTTTTTTCTTCTCTTTTATTTCTTCCCTCTTTCCCGCCCCACCCCCCTTTAAAAGAACTTCTCCTTAAAATTTGTTCTTTTTGGTTGTGACCATAACATTTATTTCATAAGAAAACAGATCAACGGGACCTGCTGTGGTCAAAGGCAGGTAGCACCCTAGCCCTGTGCAGCCCTCCCACCCCACTGCCTGGAATCAGGCAACTCTCTTCAACCTATGCCCATCCCACCACCACAAATCCACCTCCACTGGTCTCAGAGGTGTCTCCAGGGAGCGCAGCTCAACTTCCCTGGACAGATGATATCCCAGCGAGGGTTCTGTGACTTCTCTCCTCTCCCTCCTTGCTAGGTTTTTGCTGTACAACATCCTTTTCTCTGGAGACCACCAGGACGTAGGCGTCCTTACTCTAAGTAACTGACTTACACGGGGCTGGGAGCGCCAAGCGGGCAGGGGCCTCATCTAGCTTGAGCACTGCTGTGCCCAGTGTCTGACCTGGGCTGGTGCAGGGTGGGTGCCCCTTCTGTATTTGTAGAGAGAATGACAAACTCTTCAGAGCCCAATCCCCTGGGTGACAAGAAGACAGCTTTGTCGCTGGATGGCCTTCAAAGACTAACAGAGAACTGGCCATCCAAACACCTCTCTCCTCCTCGTGTTAGTTGTAAATATGTCCTACTATTTTCTTGAGCCCCTGGAACCTTCCTTGTATAGGAGAACATCCCCATCTGGTGGCAGTTTGTAGGATGCTACAAAAATCTTGAGAGCTTATGAGAATAAACAAACCCCCTTCCCATGTACATAGGTTTGGCATTTGCTGAGTAGAAGGAGCTATACGACTCCGGGAATCTGGGAGAGTCAGTTCAGCCTGCTGACTCAAACTCTGGGGTCTCTTTCTAAGGACGTGGAAAGCAAGTGATTTTCAGACTTTAATATGTCCAGGAATGACCTGGAAGAGTTTTCAACATTAAGGTTTCCTGGACCCCAGCCCCAGGTTCTGTGGTCTGGGGAAAAGCCCATGAACCTGCCAATATACCAAGAAGCTTTTCCCAAATTCAAATGACATTCTGGAAATGTGACGCTGCTATCACAAGTGATCTGATTCCATAGATGAGGATGCCCAGAATCTCCATCTCTCTACAGACATCAAGTTTTTTTTTTTTTTTTTTTTTTTTTTTGAGACGGAGTCTCACTCTGTCACCCAGACTGGAGTGCACTGGCGTGATCTCAGCTCACTGTAAGCTCCGCCTTCCGGATTCAAGCAGTTCTCCTGCCTCAGCCTCCCGAGTAGCTGGGACTACAGGCGCCCGCCACCACACCCGGCTAATTTTTTTTTGCATTTTTAGTAGAGACGGGGTTTCGCCGTGGTAGCCAGGGTGGTCTTGATCTCCTGACCTCGTGATCCGCCCACCTCGGCCTCCCAAAGTGCTGGGATTACAGGCATGAGCCACTGTGCCCAGTCGATATTAAGTACTTTTTAAAGACATAATTTTTTTTCCTTTAAAATGGTTAGGCTGGTATCTTTAGTACTCTTTCTTAACTTTTAAGCATCTCTGTTGAACCAGGAGTCAGAAGTCCTTCCTGGAAGTGTGTCCTTGCAGACTCAGGCTGGCCTGTCATGGGCCCATCAGTTTTTCGTTCCAAAACTCTCGCTCTCTCGGCTTCCTTTTCATCTCACACATCAGAAGAGAATGAGAAATTCCAAGTTGGTAGGAATTTCAGACACTGTCTAGTCTGATACTTGTCAGACGGTGTACGGCCGAGAGTTATGAAATCGATTTAATGGGCCGGGACCAGCTTTTTTGGTGAGAACAGACCAGACTTGAACAGAAAATACCAGAGTACATTTTAAGTAGGAGGATACTGTTTTATGAAACATTTGTTTTCAGCTGCAGATGTGTGTGAATGTCTTGTATGCAGATACCGGAGCGGACACCTACAGATGGGTTTCGAACGTTCATGTAAAATGCATCACTGCTAAGTCACTGTCAAATAAGTGTAAAGAGACTGATGTGGTCTGAATTCTTCATTTCATATGTGAAGAAATAAAACCCCAGGCAAGCTAAGTGACTTGCCCAAGGTCACAGAGCCTTGTTAGTGACAGTACTGAGATACAACTTATGTCTCCTCACTCCTGTCCCCTAAATCTTCCGATGGAACGCACAGCCTCTACTGCATGAGATTTTCTACCAGCAGAAGGAATTCTGCTGTTCTCCCGTCTTCAGCAGGAGCCAGGTGTAACTTCCTTTGTATACAGCACTCTGATTTCTTTAGTAACCTGTTGCTGTTAGCAATGGCTTGAGCTAGTGGACCAGAAAAATTGCTGTAACAGAATTGCATTTCTTTTTCTTTTTTTTTTTTTTTTTTTTTTTTTGAGACAGAGTCTCGCTCTGTCACCCAGGCTGGAGTGCAGTGGCCGGATCTCAGCTCACTGCAAGCTCCGCCTCCTGGGTTCACGCCTATTCTCCTGCCTCAGCCTCCCGAGTAGCTAGGACTACAGGCACCCGCCACCTCGCCCGGCTAGTTTTTTGCACTTTTTAGTAGAGACGGGGTTTCACCGTGTTAGCTAGGATGGTCTCGATCTCCTGACCTCGTGATCCGCCCGTCTCGGCCTCCCAAAGTGCTGGGATTACAGGCTTGAGCCACCGCGCCCGGCCTGCATTTCTTAAAGAGCTTTTACCCCTGACACAGAGCATTTGGAGCAGAATTTCAATAAGTCTTTTGGAGCAGACGTTAAAAAGGATTTTCAGCATATGGAGCTATATTATTCATGGCAGTCAAATAAATCCTTGGAGGCACTTTCTTCTCAAGGAATCTCTGTAAAACCACCAGGCTGCTGCGATGATCGCCTGAGGCCACCAACACTGACCGAAAGGCTGGAAGCAGCCGAGAGCCTCTTGTAGCCAAGTCTGTTTTGCATGACGGGTCTTTATGAGCTTCCCGTCAGCTGAATGGTGAGGTCCCCCCTGTGTCCTGAACACTAACTTAAAAATGCTCTGAGCATTTGGTTGTCTGGGGTCAGTCTGCACCAGCCCATTGGCAACCCCTGGAAGGGCAGACGTTCAGAAAGAGGCTGTGTTTTCAATGCCATTGGTCTGCCAAAGAGGGGGTGTTGCTGGAAGAAAAGCTCTGGGGACCAAGTCTCCTATTTGCTCACTCCTCTCCTTTGCTTGCTCTGTGACTAAGCCCACGTGGTTGTGTGACCACGGGCCGTGATCTCACTCCACCTCTTCTCACTGTGAAATGGGGACGCCATCTCGCACGGTGGTTGAAGGCAATGAGTTAAATCCTGCGCACAGCCATCCACACCACTTACGTCACCACTACCCGTCGGAGAGGGTTTTACCACCTGTTGAGTACTCTAAACAATCAAGAATCAGGGGTCCTGCTGATGGGGAGTAAATGCCACCAAGATTCCCGGGGACCCAGCAGGTGACCTTTCCAAAGCTCACAGCTCTGGCTCCCAGCCCCACCCCATCACAATGGCAGCCCGCCCAGGCATCTTGCCAGTCAATGGAAGCTTCCACCACAGCAGAGAATGGAGCTGCTGGGGGCTCCGACAGAAGGGAGGCCTTGTGGGGAAAGCTACTCATGATCTGCCGCTGAAAAATAACTTGCTGTTTTGGATGCACCGCAGGAAAAAGACCCTTTCATGGAGTTCCCTTCTCTGCCAGGACTTGAGTAGCAATTTTCTTGTGAAGCACTTGGAGTAGTGAGGTTAGTTAGCGTGCCTTCACTAGCTGGGAATTGTCACTCACATCTCGGTGTCAACTCAATCTTGGGGCACACTAACCCACGGGGAGCTGTAGCAGCTCTGTTCCCTCTTCCCACCCAGCTCCTTAGAAAGTCCTCTCACGTGTCTCAGTCATCGGAGTCACTCATTCTGCCTTGTGTGTGCCGAGTACCATCATGGGGTACGTCGTATGGGATCCCAAAAGCAGGGAATTGCAATTGCAATGGGAATGGCACGAGGAAAGAGACAGGATCAGTGAGTGCTGAACGTGGAAGCCCCAGGAAGGAGCAACCATCTTTGAGGGATGCTACCTTCAAATGATCAAGGATGTGTTTAAAGAAGGGAGACTCAGAGTTTAGGCAGTTTACCCTGCTGTGTCTGACTAGTGATGATGGGAGGGCAGAGGGATGAACTCGGCTTACTGCAACTTCTGCCTCCAGGGTTCAAGAGATTCTCCTGCCTCAGCCTCCCGAGTAGCTGGGACTACAGGCGTGCATCACCAAGCCCAGCTGATTTTTATATATATATTTTTTTTAGTAGAGATGGGGTTTCACCACATTGGCCAGGATGGTCTCAGTCTCTTGACCTTGTGATCCACCCGCCTCGGCCTCCCAAAGTGCTAGGATTACCGGCGAGTCACCACACCCGGCTCCTGTTTCTTTAAAAGGCAAGACTGTTAATGGGTAGCCCCACCAGTCACGTACACTTTAGAGTGGATTATTTCACTGAGAGATTTAGTTTATTTTTCATCTAAAAATTAGCTGAGAGTTGGACAGAAAACCTGGAGATATGTGCCAGGAAGTGGGGAGAGGAGAGTCACTTGAAATCTTGAGAGAAAGGAGACCTGAAAAGACTGGGGGTGGGGCGGAGATAGTCAGAGGGCTCCGTTCACTCATGACTCAGTAAGAAAATATTTATTAAGCATCTACCATGTGCAAGGCACCATCCTGAGCCCTGAGGATAGGAATAGGACAGAAACACCCTGCCCTTGAGTCCTGGCGCGAGTATCTTCAGAACTAAATGAAAGAGGGACCCTTTACGGCCGGGTGTGGTGGCTCACGCCTGTAATCCCAGCATTCTGGGAGGCCGAGGAGGGTGGATCACGAGGTCAGGAGTTCAAGACCAGCCTGGGTAACATGGTAAAACCCCATCTCTACTAAAAATACAAAAAATTAGCCAGGCGTGGTGGTGGGCACCTGTAGTCCCAGCTACTCAGGAGGCTGAGGCAGGAGAACCCAGGAGGTTGCAGTGAGCTGAGATCGTGCCATTGCACTCCAGCCTCGGTGACAGAGTGAGACTGAGAAGGAGAGAAGAGGAGGGGAGGGGAGAGGAGAG
>NC_045449.1:9880512-9913436 GCF_002776525.5 Piliocolobus tephrosceles
GGAAGGAGGGAAGGAGGGAGGGAAGGAGGGAGGGAAGGAGGGAGGGAAGGAGGGAGGGAAGGAAGGAAAGAAGGAAGGAAGGAAGGAAGGAAGGAAAGAAGGAAGGAAGGAAGGAAGGAAGGAAGGAAGGAAGGAAGGAAGGAAGGGACTCTTGTTCTGAAATTTTGCAACCACCACAAATTAGAAAAAAAAAAAAATTATCCCTTTGGCATAACCTAGTATTTCCTGACACTAGGAAGAGACAGGACATGCTACTCCATCCCTCTGAAAGCCAGGCAAAAAGAAAGCAGGGCTTCATCACTCAGGGGCTGCCCTAAGAAACTGGGGGGTGTGTTAAGGCCTGCTTCCAATGGCTCCCAAGAGCTGAATGTTAAATTTTCAGGAATTCTGTTTGCTGGTTGTTAAACACAGCCATTATCAAAAGGAAATGATATAAACTTATAATTGAATTAATTATATTAAAAACAAAGGTTATAGAGCAGGTATAGTGGCTCATGTCTGTGATCCCAGCATTTTGGGAGTCAGAGGCAGGAAGACTGCTTGAAGCCAGGAGTTCGAGACCGGCCTGGGGAAAACAGTGAGATACCATCTCTACAAAGAAATAAAAAATTACCCAGGCGTGGCTGCATGTACCTGTTGTCCCAGCTACCTGGGAGGCTGAGGTGGGAGGATCGTTTGAGCCCAGGAGGCTGAGGTTGCAGTAAGCTATGATCATGTCACTGTACTCCAGCCTGGGCAACAGAGTGAGACCTTGTCTTTTGAAAAATAACAAAAAATGAAAAACTAAGGCAATAAATACCCAGCACTTACCACCTCCTAACTATACTTTACTATTTTCTATGCTCTCGGTGGATACCGATGGTTGTTTGTGCTACTGTATCTGTAAAAAAGCACCATCTCGGCCGGGCGCGGTGGCTCAAGCCTGTAATCCCAGCACTTTGGGAGGCCGAGGCGGGCGGATCACGAGGTCAGGAGATTGAGACCATCCTGGCTAACACGGTGAAACCCTGTCTCTACTAAAAAATACAAAAAACTGGCCGGGCGAGGTGGCGGGCGCCTGTAGTCCCAGCTACTCGGGAGGCTGAGGCAGGAGAATGGCGTGAACCCGGGAGGCGGAGCTTGCAGTGAGCTGAGATCCGGCCACTGCACTCCAGCCTAGGCGACAGAGTGAGACTCCGTCTCAGAAAAAAAAAAAAAAAAAAGCACCATCTCATGGTGAGCCACTGGGCATCTCTTCCCAACTCCGTATTCCGTGACTTCATGTTGATACTTTGAAGTTTACACCAGGGAAAATGGCAAACAGGGCAAACTGGAGAGACAGTTGTTAACTATTTTTCAGTACCCCAGTGTGTAAGACCAAAGGAGAGCGGCTGCAGGGAGGGGTTACCTTGGCAGAGAACTTGAGGTGAACTTCTGCTTCGTCCGCCAGGCTCTTCTTCACCTGGGCCCACGCCTCGCCCAAGGAGCTGCAATACAAAGACCATGAGACTCAGGTCAGAAGCCAAAGCCCTTCCTGAGGTGCGACGGTGGGGCTCCACCCCAGGTCTCAGGGAGGTATATGACAGCTGAGAATGCGGATGCAGATGAGGCAGAGGCTGGGCAGAAACCAGACATGAGCATCACGTTTCAACTCACAGGGTCCGATGAGGCACCAAGGTCCAAGTGAGCTCACCTTACCTCTGGAAGCTAAGGAAACAGACTGTGGCACACAGCCGAGTGGCGGGGGATTCCTAGAAATCCAGAGGCTCGCAAGGACCCAGGAAGGTGCAGGAAGCAAGTATGGGGACATTCCAAAGCCTCAGCTGCAGTGAGGGCCTTGATCCCTGGGCCGTCACTGTCCCCAGAGCTTTCACATCACCCCTCCCTGGTTTGCCGATGAGGGGTGCAAGCATCTGCTAATAAATCAAGGAAGGAAACAGGTTCTATTCCAGGGAGAAGCTCTTTTTGTTTGTTTGTTCCTTGAGACAGAGTCTTGCTCTGTCACCTAGGCTGGAGTGCAGTGGCGCGATCTTGGCTCACTGCAACCTCTGTCTCCTGGGTTCAAACAATTCTCCTGCCTCAGCCTCCCCAGTAGCTGGGATTACAGGAGTGCGCCACCACGTCTGGCTAATTTTTGTATTTTTAGTAGAGACAGGGTTTTGCCATGTTGGCCAGGCTGGTCTTGAACTCCTCAGGTGAGCCTCGGCCTCCCAAAGTGCTGGGATTACAGGCATGAGCCACCGTGCCCAGCCAGAGAAGCTCTTTTCAAACAGAAGGTACCAGGCAGCCCTGCTTATGGGAAAACCCCCAGCTGCCTGGCTTCCAGAAGGGGCAAAGATGGACTGTGTGGGTCTAGTGACCTAGATGCAGCCACAGGGCAGAGAAGGCTCCCACTGCCATCCTCGGAAGCACGGTCTCCTCTAGCACTGCTTCTCTAGCTGTGAGCCCTGATGCGGCCCACAGCTTACTAGAGAAGGGCCAAGTCCTCTTAGCGGCATCACTCCTCCACTCCAAGGAGGGGCTTCATGTAGAAGAGAGCGCCTGAAGTCCCTAAGACTTGCCAGTGCAGGCCCCAGGCTACATTCTCTATGATTTGGAGCTCTTTAACCCCATGACCCTTCCAAATGATACCCCTGCTTTCTTGCTCCCAGCCTCTTCAACACAGCCAGTAAATCCAGGCTGAAATGTTCCATTGACTTAATATCATCCAAAAGCCACTTCCCCCAGAGAATTCATTAAAGTCGAGTGGCAAAAGCTGATTAAAAGACAGCATGTGGTGAGGCTTCTGGGTCTAGAGCAGAGCAGCCAGCAGCAAAGAATTGCCCAACAGAGCACAGCAGATCCCTCTGATGGCTGGCCAGGCCTGTGTGGTGGGTGGTGCTGGCTCAGGCCGAGGTGGGTGTTTATGGGAAATGACTGCCTGATTTTATCTAGGGGTCCAGCAGCAAAGAAAGCTCCCTTCAGTGATCCTGGCAGGGGAAGCCACCAGAGAAGCACTGGAGTATGAAACGGGGCAATCCAAGCTGTTGACAATTGTCTCTGCCTGAAGGGCCTGAGCTCCAGGAAGCTGTGCTGGGGTACTCCACACCCTCTGGGTGGCTTGGGTGCCCCACCTGATTCAACAGGTGGGTAGGAGGTCCAGAGGTGGCAGGAGCAGTCCTGGCAGTTACACAGATCAGCGGAGCAGAACACAGTTACACAGCTAGGGCCGACTGACTGCAGCAAAGAGGTTAAGGTGTTTCCATGGGGGAAAACAGATGATCTTTTTAACAAATGGTGCAGAGACAACTGTACATCCATAGGAGGAAAAGGAATCTTGGCCCTACCTCACGCCATACACACAAATTATCTCAAGATGCCTCCTAGCTCTAGGGTGAAAGCCAACACTATTTGAAGCATATGGAGGCTGTCCTGGGAGGAGTGGGAACTGGATTAAAGGGAGGTGCGAGGGGTTTGCCCCTGCAGCTGAGCCACCCACAGCAGCTGGCAGGAGGTACGAACAAGAGTCACAGAGTCAAAAAGGCCCTGGGCAGTGCCCAGGCTTTGTATGAGCACATGCATCTTTCCACAGAGCTGTCAGTCTACTGTCAGCAGAGCACATGGCAGGTAAATGGCCCAGGGACAGGCATGGTGGCCTGAGAATGTCATCTCTGGGCAACTGGGAGGAAAGGATGAACCATGGTTTTCCACCCAACACAACGTCCTCAGCTCTACCTCCAGGCTGGGCACTGCTAAGTGGGAGGACATCTCTCCAGACATTCAGATGGGCCCCTCTGAGCCAGTGCATCCTTGATGAATGCCTCCCTGCTCTCCAATATTCCAGGCTCTCTGGAGTCATGTCACCATTTATTAAAAAGCTACTTACAAATTCATTCGAAAAGAGATTTTTCATCTGATAAACAGTTAATGAAAAACAAAACAAAATCTGAGATGCATCTCTGTTCCAACATATAGTTTGAGGCACGCCAAGTCAAAATGCATGTTGTTGTCATGACCGCCCACTAGGAAATCCAAACTCCCATTTCCTTTCCACACAGGAGAGAAAAACTAAAGGCAGAACAAACAGCCGAATTCTGCTTATTTACCAATGTGCACATGTCCTGTGAAATCTAATTTGGACAGAAGTTGAACTGCAAAAGCCACTCCAGCCTCCCTGAGCAGCATCTTCCTCGACTGCTCCAAATTTCTAGACTCCTGCTTTGCTTTGAAAGTCTTCAAGGAGATGGGGTTAAATGTCCAAACCTGTGTGTAAGTGTAAATCAGTGTCGTTGCACACTGTATGTAGGGGGCTCATGTGTTCATGCTCCAGTGCCTGCTACAGGAGTGTGTGCATGGGGCTGCTATGTGGGCACACAGGGTGAGGAGTAATGTGTACATCTATGGGGCAGTGGCCCTGATGCATGTATGTGAGCTTGTGCTGTTTGTCTCTGTGTTTGTCCGTGCATGTGTGTACAGAATGGCAGTGTGGGCCTGACTCACGGAGCTGGACTGCTCGGGTGAGGAGCATATGCTCTGCGTGTTGGCCAGGACACAGTGTCCTTGGCAGCAGCCCAGGCCGGAGAGGTGGAAGCCGGAAGACTCCAGAGCCGCACAGTGGTTGCAGGGCACGAGGAGACTTAGGAAAGCCCCTTCTCAGGCAGCAAGAGCTGCTCCTCTATGTGCTGCCTTCCTGCCCCATTTCAGGCCCCATGCACGGAGCAGGAGGAGGCCAGGAATGAACTAACCTCATTTACATCTGTGGAAAGGACGCTGGTCTTGCTGGGCTGCCCTGTGGTCTGTGGCTGGCGGGGAGGGTGAGAACCATTCCAAGGAGGCCGCCTGGCTGCACAGCCAACCCATGTGGAGGGCTTAATCAAAGCCACATTTGGGCTGGCAAAATCTCAGTCCCCTGAAGGATTTCAAGCCATGAAGGCAGATTTGGACTGGTGGTTGAACATCACGGCTCGCTGACAACCACAGCCGTCCTACAACAGAACGTCCTCCTTCCTCGGGGATTCACTGCCCCTTGGAGGAGGAATTCAAACACAGACCAGCACCAGAAAGAGAGGACCTCTAGGGACCTTTTCAGCTCTAACCTCCTGAGAGTCTTTGTGTTTTTACTGAGGTCAAATCCATATAACATAAAATTAACCGTTTAAAAGTGAACAATTCAGGCGCATTTAGGACAAGACCGAATCAAATGCCCGTTTTGTGAGTGCAGCTACCACCTCTATCTAGTTCCAAAACATTTTCGTCACGCTAGTATGGACTAAAGGTTTACGTCCTGCCAAAATTCTTAGGTTAAAACCCTAACCCACAATGTGGCTGCATTTGGCAATGGGGCCTCTAAGGAAGTAATTAAGGTTAAATGAGGTCATAAGGGTGCAGCCCTGATCTGATAGGATTAGTGTCCTTATAAAAACAGACCTTGGCCAGGCGCGGTGGCTCACACTGCAATTCCAGCACTTTGGGAGGCCGAGGCCGGTGGATTGCCTGAGGTCAGGAGTTCTAGACCAGCCTGACCAACATGGTGAAACCCCGTTTCTACTAAAGATACAAAAAATTAGCCAGGTATGGTGGCACATGCCTGTAATCCCAGCTACTTGGGAGATGGAGGTTGCAGTGAGCTGATATCAGGCCACTCCAGCCTGGGCGACAGAGCAAGACTCTGTCTCAAAAAAAAAAAAAAAAAAATAGACATCACAGAGCTCTCTCTCTGAGTACACACCAAGGAAAGGCTGCATGAACACACAATAAGAAGGCTGCCATCTGCAACCCAATGGGAGAGTCCTTACCAGGCACCAACCCTGCTGACACCTTGATCTTGGACTTCCCAGCCTCCAGAGCCAAGAGAAAATAAATTTCTGTAGTTTCAGCCAGTCTGGGACATCTTGTTGTGGCAGCCCAACCAGATGAATATACACCCCAAAAGGAAACCCAGTAGCCCCTAAGCAGTCACAACCCATTCCCCTCCTCCTTCAGACCCTGGCAAGCAAATGACAATCCACTTTCTGTTTCCATGGGTTTGCCTGTTCTGGACATTTTACATAAATGGAATCATACACTATGAGACCTTTTGTGCCAGGCTCCTGTAATTTAGCAGAATGTTTTCCAGGCTCATCCACACGGTAGCATGTATTAGTGTTCCATTCCTTTTCATGGGTAAATAATATTCCATCATCTATCCATGGATATCCACTGTGCATACACCACCATTTGCTTATCCTCTCATCACTGGGTGGAACGTGGGTTGTTTCTACCTTTTGGCTGTTACGAATATTGCTGCTCTGCACATGTGTATACATGTATTAGTTTGAGTGCCTGTACTCAATTCTTTTGGGTATAAACCTAGGAATGGAATTGCTGGGTCATATGGTAATTCTATGCTTAGCTTTTTGAGGAACAATCAGACTGTTTTCCACAGTGGTTGTACCGTATTCCATTTCCCCCAGGGGTGCATAAGGGCTGAGACTTTTTTACCCACTAGGAATCCTTTGGTGGCTGCGAGGGTTGGGTTAAGCTTCTCCCAGCCCAGGTCCCACTCAACAGTCACAGCATTAGTGGGAAGGGAGCCTGTGCCTCAAGCCCACAGGAGAGCGCTCCAGATAAAGGGTCCAGGTACATTACCCTCTCATACCTCTCATACCCAGCTTCCTCCCAGCCTGCCCCTAGAGAAAGGGGAGCTGGAGTGGGCATCTAGAAGCTGCTGCCCAGCTACCAGGGGTCAGATCAGAGGGGATTCTGACATACTCCAACATCTGGAACATGGCCCTTGGTCACTAAAAAGAAGACAATGCAGAAGTGTGGAAGTGTCTTTTCTTTTTTTTTTTTTTTTTTTTGAGACAGAGCCTTGCTCTGTCGCCCAGGTTGGAATGCAGTGGCGCGATCTCAGCTCACTGCAAGCTCCACCTCCCGGGTTCACACCATTCTCCTGCCTCAGCCTCCTAAGTAGCTGGGACTACAGGTACCCACCACCACACCCGGCTAATTCTTGTATTTTTAGTAGAGAAGGGGTTTCACCATATGGGCCAGGCTGGTCTCGAACTCCTGACCTTGTGATCCACCCGCCTTGGCCTCCCAAATTGCTGGGATAACGGGGATGAGCCACTGCGCCCGGCCGGAACTGCCCTTTTGAGTGTGACTCAACGCCCACACCTTGAGTCATGGGTGCCCTGCTTGGGCCACGGGCACACATCTTAAGTCATGAGCGCCTACCTGGGTCACGAGTGCCTACCTTCAGCCAGGCCTATGGAGAGCTCTCCATCCAAAGTGGGGCCATGCAAGTGAGCAGTGATGAGTGGCTGATCCCCCTTCCTCAGGGACCCCCCATCCTCCCCACTCCCACCTCTCGCCTACCCACTCACCCTTCCTCCTGAGAAGCCAAGGAGTTCTGAGAGAGCTTAGCTAAGTTCTTCGCATAGTCTTCTTCAATCTTTATCCTGCAAAGACAGAAAACCCAACACACATCAGCTCTCCAGTGCCAGATGGTGGATCTGCCCTGCTGCCCTGCACACCTCAGCTGTGGAATAGAACCCACTAGACCATAAGCTCTGAGACTGCATGACTGTTGTCTGTCCACCTGACACGCAGTAGGTGCTTAATAAATACTTGTTGGATAAACGAATGAACAAAACTGTCTGGACCTCCATCTCCTCATCTGCGAAGTGGGATATTTTCTTCTGTCTCCTAGAGCTGTGAAGACGAGAACTGGCATTTACACAGTTCCTAGCACAGAACGGGAAACATAAGACCCCTGAATGAATACATGAATGAAGGAAGGAATGAATGCTTGCAACTCGTGGTGGACTACCAGCAATACCCAGTGCTGTCCCCTCTCCCTTCCAGCCCCAGAACTCCCAGGTGGCCTTGGGCCCTCAGCAGCAGAACAGAAGATCTCCCTACCATCTCACACCCCCAGTGCCTCTGATTGTCAAGCCTGCTGGGTGCAAGTATTTCCATGGAAACCTGGCAGTGCCCAGGGCTGCAGGTAGATTCTATTTCCCTGGAGAGGAAAGTAGCCTTGGATGTAGCTTCCGGCAGGCAGGCCTTTGACACAGTTGCAAGGCAACTCCCCAGGGAGTGTCCTGTATTATCTGCCACGTCGTGTTAAGCATGTTGTCAGAGGTATTGTTCGCCACCTAAGTGGTCCTCTGGGCCCCAGTGGGAGGCAGAGGAGCTATGCTTACGCCAACCAGAGCTGGCCAGAGCCCAGGATTCAGAGAGCCCCTGGTCCATCACACAGCGAACAGAAAAGCTCCAGAGATGCTGGGACCAGAGCATTTGCTTCCCAGCCGCTCAACCACCTGGCACCCAAAGGGTACGATGATGGAGAGAGGGCGGCTGACAAAGTCTGGCGTCAGGAGACTCACAATCTCGTTCCTTCTTGCCCTGCTTTTCTCTCACCTCCACCTTCAACTGGTCTCTAGGTCCTCCTGAGTCTCATTCTAACTGATCTGCCTCAGTCACTTCCTCTCCATCCCCCTATCTTCACCCCCAGACTGTGGCCAAGAGAGATCTCTAGAAAGTAGATCTGTCTATGCCCCACTCCTGGCTCCTCAATGCCGACCGCATGCACCAGACACACGAGGTGCATACGCTGTCTGCCTCCTGTGTCTCACCTCCAGCACCAAAGCATGTGTCTCCTCCACCTCTGCCCCATTTCCCGAAACCAAGACCCCAGCAAACCAGCCAGCACCTGTCCTCGAGCCAGGGAAGATCCCAACTCTGAGCCTCAGCTCTCACCTCTCCTGGCACTAAAAGGCCTTCCCAAGATCCCAAGGTGGATGGTGCATGCGTTTTCTCTAGGAAGCCCAGAATGTCCTGAAATGGCAGTTTCCATTTATTTGCTAACAAGACGTTGTTATGGAAATATAAACCATAAGTGTGTTCAAGCTTTGGCTTTTGCAGCCAGTTTCCTATTTGCGTGTTTTATACCCTTGTCTTCTCAAACCCAAGCCGTGCAACCTCTCCATTTCCCACCAGTTTAATGGGTCATAAAATAAGGATCTGATTATACAAATTGAAAATAGGCCCTCTGTCTACACCCATACTACCCTGAACACATCCGATCTCATCTGAAAATAGGCCCTCTAAGGGAAAGGGGTGCTTCAAAACGCCAAAGCATTATGACTTGATTACGGCTGTTTTAATTAAAAAGGAAAATTTTTGGTTGGGCGCAGTGGCTCACACCTGTAATCCCAGCACTTTAGGAGGCTGAGGCGGGCGGATTACCTGAGCTCAGGAGTACCGAGACCAGCCCGGCCAACACGGTGAAACCACATCCCTACTAAAAATACAAAATATTAGCTGGTGGTGGTACACGCCTGTAATCCCAGCTACTCCAGAGGCTGAGACAGGAGAATCGCTTGAACCCGGGAGACAGAGGTTGCAGTGAGCCAAGATTATGCCACTGTACTCCAGCCTGGGTGACAGAGCAACACTCTGTCTCATAAAGAAAAAAAAATAAAATAAGTATTTTTAAAAGATACTGCGATTTGCTATAAATATTTCCAACTGCAGATGGAAAGTGCTGTGTGTGTGCACACGCGTGACAGGTGGGTATGTGCAGGTGTGTGGGTATGTGAGTGTATGCTGAACAGGACCTCAGAACTTGGAGAGAGAGAGACGGGAAGAAGGAGATAGAGAAGAACTTCTCTTTCTCTTTGTAGATTTCTCCATTTCCAGTGGGCTAAATTTATCGTTTCTTCATCTGTGTTCCCAAGCTCTTTTGACAAAACGCTGTTACAATCCCTGAGGCAGGGATGGGGTAGGAGAAGGGCTCTACATCTCCTGCCCTGGAACATAGGTTTTGGCTAACGATGAATTGAACTGTAACTTTCCCCCCATTGGTTATGGTAAAGGGCAGTGCTTCAAATGACGGCCAGGTACATACGTAAAGGAGTGAAGAGGTCTGCGGGAGAACACAGTACGGAGTGGTGGAGACTGTGGCAAAATGAGAACACAAACACACACCCCCCTCTACAAGAGTAGCTGCTACTCAGCTCCAGCCAATCATCGCGTGAGGGATGTGGGGGCAATCCTGCCAACGCTTCTGCTCTTTCAATGTGTGCAAAATATCCAGATTTTACTATGAAATCTACCCATTTTTTTTGTGTTGGTTCAAATATTTAAAAACATTGTATCGGCCAAAGCTACACATCTGCTGACCAGATCCCTCCCAGGGGCCATGAGTTTGCCACCTGGTGCTAACCGGCCCAATGCTGAGTGTGCAGTGCTGAGTCCTGTGCTGTCGCCCCCTGGCCACGGGGCCCCCGGGGAACACTGGTGCCAGGCCCCAGGGCTGGGAGGGGCCCAGGCTTCACCTTTCCCGGATGAATTCTGACATTTCCTTCTGCATTTGTTTGCCTTTCAGCTGCTTCTGGAGCAGGAGTTCAAACCCAGCCACAGTGCCGTTGCCTTGCGGGTCCTTCTTATCAGCCTACAAAGGAAGCAGAAGCACAAGAGTTTAGGGCAAGTCTGCGTCTGGAGCCAGGGAGAGTGGCGAAGAGAGAGGACGGCTCCCAGATGTATCTGGCAACCCCAGCCCGGCACAAGACACGGGAGCAACTGTCTCTGCTGCCCTAACTCGGATGTCTCTCCTGGTGCCCCCTCTCCCAACAGCGCTTGCTGATGCTCAGGCCCTTATAGTTGCTGTATCCCCACATCCAAGCCCCTTAACTCTCCCAACCTGGGAACTGAGAGGAAGAAGGGCAAGCGTCCAAGAGCGCCGGCTGTGATGCCTAACGGCCTACGACTTCCAACCAGGTGGCTGCAGAGCCTGGCTTGGCCCTCGGCGAATCTTGGCATCCTGACTCCCAGCTGGACTACGTGTGAGCTCAGGAGCAGGTGTCCCCAGCCTTAAGCCATCCTGTCTTCTATCAGCTTCTTACACTGGTAGGGCAGTGACACCCTCTAAACACACATTCATAAAAGATCACAGGAGAGAAAAATCAATCCCAGGGAGAAACTGGATCGAAGGGAGGCCGGAGGAGAGGACAGGACAGGCTGCCCTGAAATACTGGCTGGGTGAACTTGGCCAAGTTGTTCACTCACTCCAGGCCTTAGTTTTTTCATCTGCAAAGCTGAGGAAATAACAGCCCCACCTTCAGAGGGTCACTTCAGGGTAAATGACATAGGTATACAGCTGAGCACATTGCTGAGCACATATTATGTACCCAACAAATGGTATCTGTAATTAGTTACTTTTAAATAAAAGTCCAAACTTGGGGAGGATGGGCAAGTCAATGAAATAAATACTTAGGACCCAATTAATTTTGCAAACAAATATTCTTAAAATTGCAAAATTAAATGTTTTATTTCAGGTTGTATTACCTGCATTTCTTCAAGCATACCTGAATGCCCCTTTCCTGCCATTCCCCCGCCTGAGATTCAACCACACATCTGCCCGCACGGCCGTGGCACCAGCTCCCAGGGCCATTCCAGGCACCAGCCATCGGCATGCCTAAAAGCATCCTCCCCCTTACAGCTTTTCCCTATCAGGAACCCAGGGTCAAACACTTTGATACTTAATGGAGGGTGTTCAGAACAGGTCTTTGATATCCCAGACAGAGAGGTGCACTGGTGAAAACAGTGTCTAGCCACAGGGTGTCCAATCCTAGGCAGTATCCCCATAGACCACCCCCTTGAAATAGGAGTGGGTTGCATCTCTCAGATCCCATTCAGATCAGACATTTTAGGAGAGGGGAAAGAAAAGGGGTTGCCGATGCCTGCAGGGAACCCCATTTACCATCACAAGTAGATGAAGGATTTTATGGACACCTTCCCAGTTCCCCCAGTGTGGGACCCCTCCTTCGGGTGCCATAACTCAAAGCCCTCTGGTCACACTGCTAACATCCCTGATGACGGGGAGATCACCACCCTACGGGGTCACAGTCGGGCTGTTCCTGCAGTTTAAAAGCAATGTCCACCAAAGATCGCTGCGCTTCACCCTACGAATGCTACATCTTGATGAAAAAGCAGAAGGAAAATTACCCAAATACTGAGCTCAAACCTGCCTCCCCTCTAGGACGGATATGCTGAGCTATCCATGCACTCTCGGGAAAAGCAGCCAGAAGAAACAGGCTTTAATGACTGTGTCAGGAGAGAGAAATTTCTATTCGTGGAAAAGGCCTTGATGGTCAGGGGGATAAGCGGATTGCAGATGAAGTATCAGAGTCCCCAGAGAGCTTGAGTTAAGATAAGAACTCACAAGTGTCACTCTCCGGATGCTGCTGGCAGAGGCAGCATCAGACATTCCTGCCAACTTTCCAAGGCTTGAGACCCCACACGCTGACCTCCAGGCTCCCAGGATACCCATTTCCGGGGCTCAAACCACTCTCTCCTTGAACCCTCCATTTACTGCACCTCTCTTGAGAGATGATGTTTCCGAACCCAGGTACATCTCTCCCTCTCTGCTGCCACTACCATCCTTCCTGGTCTCTTCCGGTCACCTGTCAACTTCCCACCTCTGCCTGCACAACGTCTATGAATCAGATCACATCATACTGCTGCTTAAGACCTTCTAACATCCTCCTTCTGCAAGCAGAATAAAACCCACTTACTGGAGCCTAGAAAATCTTGCACACTCTGATGCTTGCTTACCCCGCCTCTGAGCTCACCTGCCCAGGTCTGCCTGGTGCCAAAGATAAGCCCCTTTATACTGTTTCCTCAACCTGTGCACAGATCTCTACCCTAGATGCAGCACAGCTGGAGCTACAGAAATTGTGCCTTGGTGAGAGGTGGAGGCAACAGAGATCTTTGTGTATCTTCTAAGGTACAAGTGATTTTGTAGAAAGAAAAAAGCACCTTTTTTCTAGTATTAGTTAGCAAATCCAAAAAGTGTAGATAATCCGGCTGAGTGTGATGGCTCACACCTGTAATCCCAACACTTTGGGAGGCCAAGGTGGGTGGACTGCCTGAGGCCAGGAGCTTGAGACCAGCATGGCCAACATGGTGAAACTCCGTCTCTACTTTAAAAAAAAAAAAAAATAGCTTGGTGTGGTGGCACACACCTGTATCCAGCTACTCAGGAGGCTGAGACAGGAGAATCGCTTGAACCCAGGAGATGGAGGCTGCAGTGAGCCAAGATCGCACCACTGCACTCCAGCCTGGGTGAGACAGAGTGAGACTCTGTCTCAAAAAATCCATTCTGCACAGAGGTGAAAACAAGTTTTTAACTTATTTATTGTTCCTTGGGGTCTTTGGACACTTGTTTTTTTGAAGTGTACAATTTAGTGGTTTTTAATATATTCACAGGGTTGTATGACCATCCCTACTAACTGATTCCAGAAAGGGGTGATCTAATTTTGAAAGTCACGATCACTTTCACATGCAAATGGCCCAGGACCATTCCCAGAATGTTCAGAAGTGTAGGACTCTGCATTTCCAAAAATTTATTTCTTGTGGAAAAAAAATACACCTAGCATGCAACTGACCATTTTAGCCATTTTTAAGAATACGGTTCAGTGGCATGAAGTACATTCACACGGCTGTGCCACCATCGCCACCATCCACCCACAGAACTTTCTTTAATCTCGCAAAACCAAAACTCTGTGTTCGCTAAGCGATCTGCAAAAGTTTCAGAACTATAGGATTATCCAAGCTGGAGCTCTCTGAAGATCCTGTGGCCCCACCGCCTCACAATTCTGATGAACACAGTGAGGACCGAAGAGGTGAAGCCCTTGTCCAACGTCACTTATGTAAGTGACAAGCAGGTCTGGAGCCCACATTCATTTATTGAGGCAGATTCTAGTCTCCTGCCTTCACTGAGCATTGGAGAAAATGGCCCTCCGCTTACCTACATTCTGGTTGAAGTGTCTGTAATGGGAACAAAAGTCCTGCTGAATCCCTGAGATTTAGAGAATGAGCTGGATTCCAAGAAGGTCCTAAGTTCCTGTCTCAGGTGTAAAATTTAACCCCAGCCCTTCAGGCTCCAATGAGAAAGGCCCCCTCCACCTTGAGATCCAGTTCCCTCCTACCCATCCCGGGGGTCCACTCTCAGTCATCGGGGTTATGCTGTGGGGGAAACTGAGGCACTGCTTACCCAGAAGTAGTCGCAGTAGCTCCACTCGGTTGGTTTCAGCAGCTGCTGTTCCGGCATCGTGTCTGGGTGAGGGAACGTCACACAGTTTATCTGTAGGGCACAGAACAAGAAAGAATGACTCCGCTGGAGACTGGAATAGCGAGGAAGGCTTTGCTCCCGGGGGACATGGCACTACAGCATTCATATTGACAGAACATATTGTCCATATTGACAGAACATGCACAGGGATCTTCCCGTGCTCCAGGGGCCAGCACTTCATATGAGGGGCAACAGGCGCTCACCACCACGCCAGAGGGGCTGTGAACCAGTACCACCTCTCTAGAGGGTAGTTTACTAGGATCAAAATTGCAAACATCCAGTGCCTTTGACCCAGCAATTGCACAAGAGTCTATCCTACAGATATAGTTGCATGGGGGCGGTGATGTCCATACACGCTTTTTCATGACAGCACTATTTATGGCAGTTAAAGGCCGGAAAACAACTCCAGTGTCCATCAGTAGGGGAATGGTTAAAGTATGAGACAGACAGACATCTATGGAAATCAGAAAGGACGCAGTGATAAAGTTCTTAAATTTAATTAGAAAAGCAGCTGGGCGCAGTGGCTCACGCCTGTAATCCCAGCACTTTGGGAGGCTGAGACGGGAGGATCACCTGAGGTCGAGAGTTTGAGACCAGCCTGACCAACATGGAGAAACCCCATCTCTGCTAAAAATACAAAATTAGCTGGGCGTGGTGGCGCATGCCTGTAATCCCAGCTAGTCGGGAAGGCTGAGGGAGGAGAACCACTTGGACCCAGGAGGCAGAGGTTGGAGTGAGCCGAGATGGCACCATTGCCCTCCAGCTTTGCAATGAGCGGAGATCATGCCATTGTATGAGCGAAACTCTCTCGCAAAAAAAAAAAAAAAATTTTTTTTAGTAAGTGTGCCAGTATATAGTATATTCAGTTAGGTGAAGGTAAGAAAAAAAAAAAGGCAAGCAAAGAGTATTACAGTTCCTTTTGAAAAAGGAAGAGATATACAGTGGACCCTTGAACAACACAGGTTTGAAGTGCAGGGGTTCACTTATACGTATATTTTCTCTCCTGCCTCTGTGACCCGAGACAAGACCAGTCCCTCCTTTTCCTATTCCTCCTTTGCCCATTCAATGTGCAGATGTTGAGGATGAAGACCTTGAGGATGATCCACTTCCACCTAAAGAACAGTAATTATATTTTTCTTCTTTAGAATTGTCTTAACATTTTATTTTCTCTAGTTTACTGTAAGGATACAGCGTATAACACACATAAACATGCAAAATATGTGTTCATGTCAGTGAGGCTTCCACTCAATAAGAGGCTGTTAGGAGTTAAGTTCTGGAGGAGTCCAAAGTTATATGTCAGTTTTGGACTATGGGTGGAGAGGGGGTACCCCGAGCCCCCATGTTGTTCAAGGGTCACCTGTATAATACACATTTGGTTATTTGCGTATCGAATACTTCTGGCAACAGGTAACATCATTTGCTTCCAAGGAAAGGAACTGTGTGGGTGAGGGTCAGGGGGGAGAGGTTACCTTGCAAATTTTATGTCATGATATGTATCATATGAACAAATACAGCTTAAAATTATAATCTGGGGGGCCAGGCATGGCAGCTCACACCTGTAATCCCAGCACTTTGGGAGCCGAGGCAGGCGGATCATGAGGTCAGGAGTTCGAGACCAGCCTGACCAACATGGTGAAACCCCTTCTCTACTAAAAATACAAAAATTAGCCAGGCGTGGTGGCGGGCGCCTGTGATCACAGCTACTCAGGAGGCTGAGGCAGGAAAATCGCTTAAACCCACGAGGTGGAGGTTGCAGTGAGCCGAGACTGCACCACTGCACTCCACCCTGGGTGACAGAGCAAGACTCTGTCTCAAAAAAAAAAAAAAAAAAAAAATTATAATCTGGGCTGTACGTATAAGGCTGGCCCTAGCTAAGGAGAGTGAAGTACACAAACTTCTGGGTCGTCTCAGACTTTTCTGCCCAAGCACATCCGCAATGCTCCCTGGTTTTTCCCCACTGTGTGGAGGTGGCTTCAGGCCCCAGATTCCCACCTCTCCAAGGACATGGGCTAATTTGCTTCCTCTGTGGGAACAAGGCCTGAGCCTTATAAGTCTTTAACCCCTCCTTGCAGCCCAAGCACCTGCTGAAGTGGAAAATGTCACACATTAAAAAATGATCCCACCCTGAGGTTTTGGGTCCAGGACACAAACTCCAAAGCTGGGCGGGGCGTGCAAGGCAGTAAGGTGCCCAAGTGTCACAGAAACTGCAGCTGGGATAGGAGGGCGGACAGTCTCTGCTGTGGGCAGGGGTCGGAGGCTATAGAGATGCATCCAAGGGGCAGATTCTGCTCAGCTTTTGCCAACTGTTGTCAAGCCCTTCTGAGGAATGCAGTGCTGAAGGATTACGTGGATGACTCGAGGGAAGCTGAAAATGGGGACTTCTGTGCAAAGTGTCTCCATTTCTAAGTGTTGGCAATTAATTCAAGGTTAAAAACCATAATAATATAAACAATAACACCATGTAAGCCCAACAAACTCTTCTGCCAGCCAAGTCGGGCCCATGGACCTCCAGTTGTGACCTCTGGTTCAGGAAGCTCCTGGGTGGTTAGAAGTAAATCCAGCCCACACCCCCTCCTCCCCAGCTGCCAGCGCACAGATCTCAGTCGCAGTCTGGAGAGAAGTCCCCGGCAAAAGACCCTCCTCCTCCCGGATCCTGACATGTGGTTAAGGCGAAGGCTGAGGTCCCCACCAACCTAGAGGGAAACATGACTCAGCAGAAGGATCAGGAGCAGGAATGACATGGAGAATCCTGGAGATGACAGGGCTGCACCAAATTCTGCCAAGGATAATCCCTTCTTCTCTTTCTCCTTTTCTTTTCTTTTTATTTATTTATTTGAGACAGAGTCTAGCTCTGTCACTAGGCTGGAGGGCAGTGGCACGATCTTGGCTCACTGCAACCTCTGCTTCCCTGGCTCAAGTGATTCTCCTGCCTCAGCCTCTCTCGAGTAGCTGGGATTACAGGTGTGTGCCACCACACCTGGCTAGTTTTTGTATTTTCAGTAGAGACAGGATTTCACCACGTTGGCCAGGCTGGTCTCAAACTCCTGACCCCAAGTGATCCGCCCTCCTCGGCCTCCCAAAGTGCTGGGATTACAGGCATGAGCCACTGTGCCGGGCCTCTTTCTTCTTTACAAAATGTGTAACTTCTAAGAATACAACATTAGCCATGTAAGATTCCTGGCCAGGGCATGGTGGCTCACATCTGTAATCCCAGCACTTTGGGAGGCCAAGGTGGGCAGATCACTTGAGCTCAGGAGTTCGAGACCAGCCTGGGCAACACAGCACGACCCTGTCTCTACAAAAAATAAAAAACAAAACTAGCCAGGCATGGTGGCGCACGCCTGTAGTCCCAGCTACTTGGGAGGCTGAAGCAGGAGGATCTCTTGAGCCTGGGAGGTTGAGGCTGCAGTAAGCTATGATCACATCACTACACTTTAGCCTGGGTTTAAAAAAATCCTATCAAAAATATTTAATCTGAATTTAATGGTGAGTGGGGAAAATCAAGACAGTTTTTTAAAAGGTACCTTGTGGCAGGGCATGGTGGCTCACGCCTGTAATCCCAGTACTTTGGGAGGCCCAGGTGGGCAGATCACAAGGTCAGAAGTTCGAGACCAGCCTGGACAACACAGTGAAACCCCGTCTCTACTAAAAATACAAAAATTAGCCAGGCATGGTGGTGGGCCCCATAATCCCAGTTACTCAAGAGGCTGAGTCAGGAGGATCATTTGAACCTGGGAGGTGGAGGTTGCAGTGAGCTGAGATCGCGCCATTGCACTCCAGCCTGGGCGACAGGGTGAGATTCTGTCTCAAAAAAAAAAAAAAAGGCACAGCTTCCTGAACTCTAAAAAGTGAGCACTGCGATGAATTAAAAAAAACAAAGGCTAGATGAAGATCGACTGGGGCTGGGGAGTTTTCTCCCAGGTGTCAGCAGCCTGAGTGAGAGAAGGAAGGGCCAGTTCTTGAGGCCAGCATCAGAAAACTGTCTCCCCAAGCCGTGGTTTCAGGATGAGTCCCCAAGGTGTGTCCAGAGGCAAGTCTCCTTTCTGGGCTTCCATGACCTACCGCCAAGCAGGCAAACATGAAAACAAGGGACGGATTTCAAAAGCACACAGATTCCTTCTTTTGTGTTCCAGTTATTCTCATTTCAACAAATTACGGTCATCACGGTCCACCTTTATTTTGCTTAATCATGCAGTCTATGAAAATTTCCATCAAATTTAATGATAAATTAACGATGACATTAAAGTAAATTGAGCATTAAGAATGATGGAACAAGTAGACTTTTGGGTACTCAGAGGCGGGTCTGAATGCCTTCTGGAGTGGCCTGCCCTGCAGGTATCTCTCCCCTTTCCCTCGCCTTCCCTCACCCAAACTGCTCTTGGCCTTGCCCTCTCGTTGGGGAAACATTTCCCTACAAAGAAAGGACCTTCCCATGTCAGGAAGAGGCGTGGCCAAACGCGGGGCAGGCAGGAAGGGAAATGGGTCTTGGCCAGTCTTGTTTCCCAGAATCTTCCTGAGTTGACTTACCCTGGGAGTGAGGATGCCACCGCCCGCCCCAGGAGGCCTGTGCAGACAGACCCCGCTAGCCAGAGTGGGAGACAGTTCCAAGGACAGCCTCTTCAATGATGCATCCTGGCTGGCTCCACGCCCATCGTCTAAATGGCCATGTAAGTCCTGAGGAGGGCTGAGATCCACCTCAGTACCACTCAGTCCCCTTCTTGTCCCAGAGTCGAGGATGAACACGCCTCAGAGTCACCTCAAGGACACAGGTTGCTGGGTCCCACCCCCCAGTGTCTGATTCAGGAGCTCCGAATGGGGTCTGAGTTCTCAAGTGATGCTGAAGGTCTGGGGACCACACTTTGAGAACGAGCCTTCGTGATCCATTCAGCAGGGATCTGGCAGCCCCTGGGGGAGCCCTTGTGTCCACCAGAATGGAAGACAAGCCACAGAGATAAACAAGCCACAGAGCCCTGCTCTTAAGATCCTACATGGCAAGTGGGCAAAGGACATAAACAGACACTTTTTTATTCTTTTTTTTTTTGAGACGAAGTTTTGCTTTTGTCGCCCAGGCTGGAGTACGATGGCATAATCTCAGCTCACTGTAACCTCCACCTCCCGGGTTCAAGCCATTCTCCTGCCTCAGCCTCCTGAGTAGCTGGGATTACAGGTGCCCACCACCATGCCAGGTTAATTTTTGTATTTTTAGTAGAGATGGGGTTTCACCATGTTGGTCAGGTTGGTCTTGAACTCCCGACCTTCAGAAGATCCACCCACCTTGGCCTCCCAAAGTGTTGGGATTACAGGCGTGAGTCACTGCGCCCGTCCCAGACACTTTTCAAAAGAAGACATATATGCAGCCAACAAGCATATGCAAAAACGTTCATCACCGCTAATCATTAAAGAAAGGCAAATCGAAACCACAATGACATACCATGGCACGCCAATCGGAATGGCTATCATTAAAAAGTCAAAAAATAACAGGTGCTGGCGAGATTGCAGAGAAAAGGGAACACTTATACACGGTTGGAGGCAGTGTAAATTAGTTCAACCATGTGGAAAGCAATGTGGTGATTCCTCAAAGAACTAAAAACAGAACTACCATTTGACCCAGCAATCCCATTACTGGGTATATACCCAAAGGAATATAAACCTTTCTACATAAAGACACATGTACGCATACGTTCACTGCAGCACTATTCACAATAGCAAAAACATGGAATCAACTTAAATGTCCATCAACGATAGACTGGATAAAGGAAATGTGGTACATAAACAACATGCAATACTATGCAGCTGTAACAAAGAATAAGATCATGTCCTTTGTAGGGACATGGATGCAGCTGGAGGCCATAATCCTTAGCAAACTGATGCAGGAACAGAAAACAGGTTGGGGCAGAAGAGTGAAGGCAGCCGAATGTGGGAATTCGTTAAGGACCCATCACCCTGGCTGCTTCTGCCACTCCTTCAGGACACCAGTCCTCCGGTGGAGCCCGGAGGTACCTGCCACTGTCTCTGTCTTCTCTCATTTTGGGATTTCTCCCTCCCAGGAAGCCCACTGAGATTTCTCCAAATCCTCACTCCTGCAGGGGTCCCTGACTCAGGCACCCTCTCTAGGGCTTTGCATGTGTTCTCATTTTATCTTCCTACCAACTCCACAGGGGAGGAAGAACAGCCTCATCGTATATGAGGAAACCGAGGATCACAGAAGCAAGGTATCCGAATCTAGACCCAGCCGACTGCAGAGTTCGAGCTTCGACCACGAAGCTATGTGAGGGGCTATTTGCTCATTCACTTTCCATTCGAACATTCGTCGAAAGGCTGCTCAGTGCCACGCACTACGTTAGATCTTCCCAGCAGTCTGCATGCACACATTTATAATGATATGTTTCGTGATGGTTTATTTAACGTTTCTCCTCCTTGCCAGATAGCCTGCTCTATGAGGGGAAGGGGACCATCTTTTCCCTGCTGTTTCCCTCCTCGCTGGTACACTGTTGGGTACACAGTGGGTGCTCAGGAGATGTTTCTTGGTGCAGTGGCCGGAGGCTAGGGATATAAGGCACCATCTCCGCTCTCAACAGTTCCATAAACAAGTCACTGTAATTCTTCGGGATAAACCTGCCAGTGGAGTAAGCCCGAGGTGCTGAGGTTACTGGAAGGACTAGGGGTCCAGGGGAGGAATCTTAGATTTAGGTAATAATAGTAGGCCCCAGCAGACAGAGGGGTGGGCAGGTGAGAAGGATACTGCAGGAAAGGAAAGGACCCAGGATGAAAGGATATGCCCCACAGGTGGGGACCGTGTTGCTCAGTTTGGCGGAGCTCAGGGTCAGGGAGTAGACAAGACCGAGGTGAGAGGGAGTCTTGCAGGGGTGCCAAGGTCTATCCTGAAAGCAGCAGGACAGCGGGGACCACAGAAGCACCCTGCAGGAGAGTAACGATTCATCAGGCTGCTGCCTGGGATAAGCACTCCCACTACAGCACAGAGGACAGGCTGGAGGCAGAACGCGACTGTGGCCACCAGGGAAGTCTGCAGTGATGGGGGTCGGGGGGTCATGATAGCAGCCGGGAGCAGTGTAGTCAAGAGGGGATTAGAAGCAGCCTGGGATACTCTACAAGTAGCCTTGACAACACCATGAAGTCAATTCAGTAATGCCCATCCAGGGGCAATTTTGCCTCCACCCCAGAAACATGTAGCAATGTGGAGACATTATTGGTTGTCACAGCTGGGTGGGGTCGGGGATGGATGCTATTGGCCTCTGGTGAATAGGGGCCAAGGAAGCTGATAAACATCTACAATGCACGGGACAGTCCCCCAACAACAAAGAGCTATCCAACCCAAAATGTCAATGGTGCTGAGGTTGAGAAACTCTGAGTCCACTGACCTGGGTGGAGAGGAAGCACGTTTCCATCCGTTGGGACGGAAGATGGGAGAACGCTCCCTTCAGAGAGAGGCAGGCAGCGGCAGCAGAGGGGCATGGTGAGAGCTGTGTGTGCACATGTTCCAGAAGCTACTGGAGCCTCAATGTTTATTTGCAATGGTCTGGTGCAGACTTACGCACAGATGAGGAAACTGAGACACAGAATGTTTAACTCTCTAGTTCACTGTAAGTGGCAGAGCAGGGTCTAGAACCAGCTTCCTAATTCCTGGGCCACCACTTTTAACCTCGCTGTGTCCTTTCTGTGACCTCTAGACCTCCAAGTCAAGGTTCCTATGTCCCTGGATCAGAAGGGCTGGGAGGGCCACATAGCTCCATCCTACGGTGCTCCAAAGCCTAAGGAGGGAAGAGAAGGTGGGAGAGGACTTTCCACATGTGGATTCCTGTCCTCCCCTGGGTGACATTTTCCAGATGGTTAATACCAGGGTCCAGCTACATCTCTGAAAAGACCTCATCCTCCCCCCAAGGCCTCCCAGGCATAGCAGGAGCCTCACTGCCATCCTAAAGATCCACTTTCTGTTTGTTCAACAAAAGCAAATAATGTGCCAGCCACAGTTCTCAGCGTTTTCCATGTATTAGCTCATTTAACCCTCACAACAGCCCTGCAAGGCAGGTGCTATTATTATCCCCATTGTACAGATAAGGAAACTGAGGCACAGAGAGGCTAAGTCACTTATGCAGGATCACACAGTTTGTGCATGGAATGGTGGACCAGGGTCTGAACCCAGGCAAGCCGGCTTCAGTCTAGGCTCCTAGCCTCTCTCACACTACCTTTCTAACACACTTGGCCCGCTCCCTACCCAAGACAGGGGCTCAAAAAGGAAGGGTGCTCAAGAGGGAGCCAGAGGGGAGCACGCCTCCCCATGTGTACTGCACAGGGCAAGTTCTGGCAGGCGGTCCCACCCTCACTTCCCCAGAGACCAGTGTCCTCAGCAAAGCTGCATCTTTGCTCTTGCACCAACTCTGTTGCTTCCAACCCTCAGGTAAATGGAGTGACACCCTCGTCCCTCCCCAGCGGCTGGGGTCCACGGTGCAGCTGGGGTTCCTGCGGGGCTTTTCCGCACAGCAGCAGCCAGAAGCACGAGGGCTGCCTCCCAGAAGCTCTCTGAGGGGTACGCAATGGGACATATCAGCCAGAAACCACCTGGCTGGGGTGTGAGAGCCACTGAACACACGTGTGACCCACCCAAGGGGTCCGACATAGGGAGGCCCCAAGGCACGGCCCTCCCCTGGGTCCCGGCCCAGCAGGAGCCTGTGGGGAGCAGAGGTCACAGGCTCCTTGCACGGCCGGTTTGACCACCTTGCCTGCAGCAGAGAAGGGAAAATGGTTTGACAACAGATGGCTCCAGTCCAGCTGTCTCTGAATTTTCTCCCAGAGGAAAGCGGATCGGGGACGGTATGGGAGAGGAAAAAGCCAGCCCCGGAGCACTGTGGAACAGAGAAGAAGAGAAGATGCGACCCCAAGCGTTCACCTCCAGCCCCCAGCTCCCACCCCGGGTTCTGTGGCTACGCTGGGAAGCCCCGAAGCTGAGGACCACAGGAGTCCCCAAATTCCTCTTTCCAGGTGAGAGTGTGGCCGGGTGGCTCTGTTGTCCTCTTTTCTGAAACCCTCTAGATTCAGACGCGTTCACGCTTCTGCCGAGGGCTGTGAGCTGCCACGAGCACCTGTCACTCCCAATCAAACAGCACACTCCACCTGCCAGCCCCACACTAGGGACAGCGGAAACAAGACCCAGCAAGGCTGCCAGACTCTGACCGCTGCTGTCAGGGAGCCCACGTGTCTGTCCCCTGAAAACTAGCTCCAGGCTATGGGTGGGGAAGGAGGAGCGTCAGAATCCAGCTCCATTCTTGCTCTGGACCCACCACCCTTTGCTGCCCAGGCCTAGAAACTTCTGCTGTGTGGGATCAAACAGCATGGGAAGTGGCTCACCTCATCCCTACATACCACGGACAGGGAAGTTCACATCCCAGCCTCCTGAGACCTGAACCATCCCCTCCCCGCTGGGTGTCTCCTTCTTGGGAAACCAGGAACTCTGGAGGATGAGAACCCAGAGAAAGAGGCTGAGCATGGGAGAGCAGTGCGTGTGGAACGGAAAAGGCACCAAGGCCTGGAGACCTGTGGGCCAAGGCCAAGGCCAGGTGGTACACTGGGAAGTGTCCTGGGCCGGCAGCCAGGAGACCTGGGCTCAAGCCCTGAGCTCTGCTCCTCACTTGTTTTGTGACCTTCGGTCCCTCCTTTGCTCAGTTTCCTCGGCAAAAAATTCTCCAAGGCAAGAGAGTTTACTTAAAACCTCTGGGGCACTGGTTAAAACGCAGATTTTCCAGTCTGGCCCCAGAGAAACCAACTTGTACATCTGGGGTGTCATCTGTATTTTATTTATTTATTGTTTTTTTGGAGACGGAGTCTCGCTCTGTCGCCCAGGCTGGAGTGCAGTGGCCGGATCTCAGCTCACTGCAAGCTCCGCCTCCCGGGTTCACGCCATTCTCCTGCCTCAGCCTCCCGAGTAGCTGGGACTACAGGCGCCCACCACCTCGCCCGGCTAGTTTTTTGTATTTTTTAGTAGAGACGGGGTTTCACCGTGTTAGCCAGGATGGTCTCGATCTCCTGACCTCGTGATCCGCCCGTCTCGGCCTCCCAAAGTGCTGGGATTACAGGCTTGAGCCACCGCGCCCGGCCGACATCTGCATTTTAAACAAAGGTCTTGGAGGTTTCAGAGTTTGCAGACTCCCTCATGAGAAGCAATGATAAGGCTCAGCAGGAAGGAACAGGGAAGGCAGGCGTGGGCGAGGTGTGCTGCCCACTCTGACCAAACCTGAAGCTCTGGCTGCAAGACGAAGTCCAGCAGGTGCCCCACCCCGTGGCCTGAGCACCATCACTAAATGCCTTTAAGGCAACCCTCCATGACCTAACACTCTGCTTTTCACTTCACATTTTTGTTTTTCTTTTAGAATTCAAATACGTCTCCCACTCCGACCCCCCACTTTCTCCTCCCCCTCCTTTTTATGTATTTCAGAAGATGTTGGAGAGCTCCTGCTGTGTCCCAGCATTCTGGGGCATTTTGTGACAATTTGAAGATGGGCCACTGTACCCTCTGGAACTGTGCACCCGAGCCTGTCCACACCCCCTCCCCACCAGCTCCATCAACTCCACAAGTAACAGAAAGGCTGCTGCTACCCACAGTCCAAGCAGGCTGAGTCGTTCTGCCCAGCCCTTGGAGACACCGTCTATCAGCACAGGGCATTCCAAAGGAGCTCATGACACAAGGAACCCAAGCCAGCTCCAGAAGGGGCACTGTGGTAAGGGCATAGATTTCAAATCCTGACACTTCCCAGCTGGGTGACCGTGAGCAAGGTGTAGCTCTGTGCCTCAGTCTCCTCATCTGTCAACAGGGTGATATAGTGTGTACAGAGCACTTACTATATGCAGGCTCTGTTCTAAGTGCTTTCCATGGATGGATCCATTTAGTCCCTACACCATCCCTAAGGCAGAGACCACCCGCCACCCCCCATTTCCCCACTCGACGGTTATTGACTGAGACGGGAAGAAGTCAAGAAACTTGCCCCAGGCTGTTGCCCAGTCATTAATATAACTGACACTCTGGCCTCAGAGTCCACGTTCATCGTCGTTACACTATATTGATTCTACAACTCACACTTCCTATAGCTAATGGACAATTACATGAGCTGCTTGGATCCCTCCTTGCGCATCATACATGCACACAAAAGTTGCAGCAATTGCCATCGTTAATTGTTTACCTAAACTTTTTCTCCCAAAGCAGGATGTGCAGCCTGGATGAAGCAGGGAAATACACCTACTCTTGGTTTTGTCTCTACGGGGGTGGTCGGAATGGCTCAGAGCTGTGTGAGTTGGAGTCTAAGAGAGCAATCCCCCGTTCCCTGCTCTCCTGCACTTGTGCCAAAATAGCAAACCTGGAACCACACTTGTCAGGTCTGTGCCTCTCAGGCGGGCAATGATGTCCAGCTCCACCTGCCCCAAGCACAGGGCTGAGGAGCAGAGGTGGGGTGTGGGGTTCCCCCTCACCTCTGCATGGGGACGGGCAGGGGGGGCTCCCCCTCATATCCACATCGGGGTGGGCATCTTGAAGCGCCCTGGGAGGCAGGCTGGCCACCTAGGCAGAAGCTGCCTGCTCCCATCAGGAATTCCTAGGAACTCTATTCTTAGGGCGCTTTCTCTTGCTTTTAACTTTGACATCTTCCAGAAGTTACCCCGCACAAAAGCAACCCTGCCGTGGCTGTAATTTACACGTCACTTCACTTGCGCTGAGCACAGTCCACCCCCTTCAAACCACTCCCGCACGCGTACCTTCCCCTCCTGCCCTGAAAAAAATGGCTTCTGCATCATCCCAGCCACCCTCCTTCCACTTGTTCACCAGGAGAGAAGTGAAATGTGAAATTGACAGGAGAAGGGGAGGTGGGAGGGGGACGTGGATGGGGAACTTCAGCAAAATCCGAGCTTTGGAACTTCCCCGTCTCCAGGTTAGGCATGACTTCTGCTTGGCGGTCCACATCGCCATGGCAACAGCCCAGCCAAATGCCCCAGCTCGCAGCCACCCCCTGAGAGTCCCCTTCCGGAGCCACTTACTGTGATGGTGTTTTCCTTGCTCTGCTTTTTGCTTGGTGATGAGGATCCCAGGTTCTGGGGAGAGAGGCAAGAAATATCATCAAAGCTGTTCTCCATATTGGACATGTATTTCCCCCCATTCAGGTTCCCTGAGGGTGGAGGCGCTGGGGAAGTTCAGGGATGCTCAGTCTGCTGTCAACTCCTAGGTCACCATATTCTGAGCCAGGGCAGGCAGGGGTCTCCCTGACCCCACGCTGTTCCCACACCCAGCTCTCGGGTGGAAGGCAAATTAAGGAAGCCTCCTGCACAGGCTCTGAGAGAACTGCTCCAAAGCAGGTCTCCCCTCCTCTTCTCTCAGTCTGTGATTTGGGGAGTTAACCCTTCCGCTGCCCTCTGCTGGTGAACGTTCTGTGTGCCGCTTGCCGCCAGAAGCCCCGGAATCCACTGGGGAGAAGAGAGTTAAGGCCACCACCTCCTGGCACTGAGGACTCAGCGCACGACATTTTATTCTGAAACCCCCGGGTCCAAAACATCAAACCTAAACACACACAATGTGCACTGAGGCGGTGCTCGGTCACCTCCCCGACTCCCCGGTTCTCCAAGCCCGTGAGCCAGGAGGGATTTCTCAGCCAAGCCGACTTCCAGCTTCCATTCAGTCTTTAGATTGCCTTTTGACGTCTTCCACTGCCAGCAAGAAAACCAGAGTCCCAAGTACCTCTGAGCCCTGAAGTCCTCAGCAGCCTGCCAAAGTCCTGGGATTGGTCTGGCAGAGAAAATTAAGGGCTGCCAGTGGAAAATGCCACACGTGTCCTAAGAGACTATGACTCCGAAGAGTATTTGATACTGGGTCTCTGTTGTTCTATTAGCAATTATGTTAGGGGTTCAATACCAGAGATCCCCAAGCAGGACCTGGGATGTCTCCTATCCTGAGCCACACAGCGACCTGGGAAGCAGGCTTACCCCTGAGGCACCGCAGGTGGTCATCATACATGTGTCCCAGGACTCGTGCATGACCTTACTCTTTTTTTTTTTTTTTTTTTTTTTAAGATGGAGTCTCACTCCGTCACCCAGACTGGAGTGCAGTGGCGTCATCGTGGCTCACAGCAACCTATGCCTCGCAGGTTCAAGCAATTCTCCTGCCTCAGCCTCCTGAGTAGCTGGGATTACAGGTGCCCGCCAGCACATCCAGCTATTTTTTGTATTTTTAGTAGAGACAGGGTTTCAACATGTTGGCCTGGCTGGTCTCGAACTCTTGACCTTAGGCAATCCACCTGCCTCGGCCTCCCAAAGTGCTGGAATTACAGGTATGAGCCACTGCAGCCAGCCTGGCCTTTGCCACTTTATAGATAAAGGCCAGAAAAAGCATGGAGGGGCTTTAACAAGAAGGAACCACTGGCTCGGGATGGGGGGCACTCCACCCCTCAGGCCAGCATGACCCTAGATGCCTGGCCAAATGACCATGTGCAGGTGACGGCCAGCCTTTGCCTCAGAAACCCATCAGCAAATTAGGCAAACCACGGAGCTTGACTATGCCCCTGCTAAGGTCTCATGCCCTTACTCCATAGTCTTATTTGGGTTGCCAATTAAAGTCATCTCAGGAAAACTGATATCCTCAGGGTGTCTAGCAAAAATGAACCTTATAGAGCATTAATTTCACACAGACAAGAAAATGATTACTAGCCTTGAGACCCTGGCCAGAGAATCTGACTTCTTTGAGCCTCAATTTCTCCATCTGTAAAATGGATGGTTATCACTGGTCCTCAAGCTTTGAGGTGCACCAGAATCAACTGAGGAAAGTGTCCAAAACAGAGTCCCAGCTGCACTCTCAGCTGCTGGGCCTGATCCAGCAGGTCCCAGGTGGCGCCAGCATCTCTGATTTGCAGAATCTGTGGACCTCAATTGGAGACACATGGATCTGATCTACACTGTGGTTCCACTGTGTTTCTCTAGTGACGGCAACTCCTCTAGCGACCCCAACAGGCTCCTGGCCAACGTCAACTTTATGGCCAACTACAGCTTCCATAGACATTTTTAGTGCATCATCTCATCCAGCTGGCCCACCCTATACCTTCCCAAGTTATCAGCTCTGCCAATTTTGGCAACTTGATAAAACTGCACAGGGAGAAAGGCAGACAGAGTCTACAGGGTAGGAGGTACCAGTCACCAAGGAGAAGAGACAGGGATAGGAGTCTCTCTCCATAGATTCATTGACATACAGGCACCAGTCAAGCAAATACATGCCAGGAAGGGGAAAGAGTAGCCTTTAGGATGGATTCTGCAGTCTACAGGAGCCTGTAGACTTCCTGTCACAGACACTTTACCACCATCACCACCACGTTCCCATTGCAGCCTTGCAGGGAGGGCAGCCAGCATTCTAGCAGCCCTGACAACAGCCTTCGAGTCTACCTATGGATGCTGACGATGTTGGTGATAAGGGGGCTAAGAGGGGAGAAGCAATGCAAGAGCTACTGTCTACTCAGTGCTTATTACGGCAGGCTCCAGGTTAGCCACCTGACATATTTCATCTCATTTCATCCTTACAACCCCAGCAAGTTAAATGGCATCAACTCCATTTTACAGATCATGAAATTGGGGTTTGCAGAAGTAAAACTGTCCAGGGTCACAAGGCTAGTCAATAGAGGAGTGGACGTTAGAATCCAAGCCTGCATAACTCTTTCCTCTATCTTCCACCATCTCTCCACCTTGAGACCTGAGACAATATCTTGTTTCCCATGCGTCTTTGCAGGAGGGCAAAAAAGATTTCCATCAACCACAAACATATATTTTGGGACCACTGTGTATAAGTCTCTGTAGAATAAGGTTCAATGCAGAGGTCGCACCTCCTCCCTATAACTTGGCTAGGGCAGGAATACAAGTAATGGCATTGAGGGTGGGTGTTCCACGTGTAGGTGACAGCACCTCCCCTGGTCTCTGCTCTATTAGCAGTGTTTTACTTCAACCACTGAGGGCCAAGGTAGGTCACAGGCAATCTTAGGCTCTGCCTGTGCTGCTGATAACCTGTGCCTACTGCTCCAACTTCATATACATATCACATGCATTTTATATATATACACACACACACGTACGTGACACACACACTCTCGTAATGCTCCACTGAAAGGGCCCAGAAGGAATGACATCTCATCACAGTGACAACACCTACTGGCTAGAAATTGGTTTCCAAATATTATCGGAAGCTCCTTGGTACTAATTCCAAAGGCAAAGTATTTGGAATATCTTATTGGAAAAAGATGTAAGAAAGTATTCAAAGAATAATGGAGAGATAACAAAAGAACACAAACAACTTAAAGGGCTCCCACAGGCCAAATGTGGGATGATTTGAGCACAAATATGAATGAATGACTGCAACTAACTCACTCACTCCAAGGGGGAAGGGAGAGAACATTAATTTCAGAAGAACGCCAATAAAAAATGTACAAGAAATTGGATGACCACCATTTGCAAACCCCAGCATCAAAGAGGATTCAGGCCGCAATCCTCATGGACGCTGAAAGCAGCGGACGGAAAGATTGTCAGGATACAGGATATTCACAGGGTCTTCACTGGCACCTCACTGATGACTGACAAATTAGAAAGGGAAAAATGTACTCCTGCAAAGAAGAAATCTGGCAGCCAGCACCTTAACCGAGAGTGCAAACTGAGCCTCATGAGCAGGGTGCTAACCTGGGTGGCTGTGCCTCCAAACGCAGTAAGAAGAACCCCACATGCCCTGCCCAGCATTCTTGCTCAGACTGCAGAACCTGAACCTAAGCATAAGAGAACAGTCAGAGGGAGTCAGAATGCAGGTTATTCTACAAGACACCTGACCTGGACTCCTCAAAAATAAATTGTCAAGGTAATGAAAAACAAAAGAAAAAAAGGCGTAAGGGATTGAGTGTAGAGGCAACAGACTGAGGCCACAACTTGGATGAAACATTCTATCCATATGACAGAATATTCTTTAGCCATAAAAAGGAATGGAGTGCTGATCCATGCCACGACGTGAATGCACCTTGGAGTTCCAGGTGACAGAGGCCAGACACAAAAGACCACAGACAGTATGATACCATTATAGGAAATGTCCAGAAGAGGCAAACCCACAGAGACAGAAAGATTGGGGGCTGCCTAAGTCTTCAGAGGATTCTGTTTGGGGTGATGAAATGTCCTAAAATTGATCTGATAATGGTTGTACAACTTTGTAAATAGAGTAAAAAACACTGAATTGTACATTATAAATGGGTGAATTATATGGGTAGGTGAATTATAGCTCAATAAAGCAGATTTAGGGGGAGAGAAAGAGAAACTAAAGAGACACAGCAATCAACGTATCTGTGTGTGAACTTGAATGGATCCTGGACTGGGGAGAAAAGCAGCTATAAAAGGGACTAGGGGGCCAGGTGTGGTGGCGCACACCTGTAAGGTGGCACACGCCTGTAATCCTAGTGCTTTGAGAGGTTGAGGTGGGAGAATCACTTGAGCCCAGGAGTTCTAGGATTCACGAGCTATAATGGTGTCACTGTACTGCAGCCTGAGGGACAGAACAAGACCCCACCCTCTTTTTTTTCTTTTTTTTTAAAAAGGCATTGAGACAATTGAGGAATCTGGAGTGTACATATTAGGTCATATTATTGAACTAATGTTTTCTTAAATATGATAATGGTATTATCATTATATCTTCTTCCTGGAAGATATATTCTCAAATATTTGCATTTGAAACAGTAAGGCAGAAACGTGCCTTAAAATAAAATAGGCAGGGGGGTTGGGGGAGGGGATGGGAGCACAAATAAAACGAGATTGGCCAAAGGCAGGTAATCATTGGGCTTAATTAAAAGATTTGTGGTACCTTATTATATATTCCCTCTACTTTTGTAAAGGCTTGCAAATGCCTATAGTAAGAGTATTTGTTTTAAATTTCCTTTGCCTATGATTCCAGAGAACTCTTCTCCTCCATTTATTTTGTAAAGGCCTACCCAGGGGTCCGGACACCCCACCTGGGCATCTCTGCGTCACCCTGAGGCCTGGCAGGGGGTGATACCCCACAGGAAGCGCTTGGTAAACTGGAGTGGGTCATTCACTAGTGATTCGGCAAGTCCCCCACTCCAAATGTCTTCTCAGCCCATTTCCTCCCCCTGCCAATAATCTGGGTCCCATCCCTTCAGCAGATGGGATCTCGTACAAAAGCCCCCAAAGGCTTCCCAGTGCGGTTAGGATAACACCTGAGCTCCTCGTGGTAGGCCTGTGCAGACTACCCCAGCCTCACTTCCCACCCTCCCTGTGCCTGCTCATTTAGTAAGTCACAGCCGTATTGGGTCTCTGTGGGTTCTTTGAAAACACAGTTCCTCCTTCCTGCCTCCAGGCATCCACGATGCTATTCCCTCTCCTGGAAAAGCCATTCTTTCCCCACCTCTTTGCCAAGTGAAACCCTTGCTCATCATTCCAGTCTTAGAATAGGTATATTTTCTTAAGGTGTCCATTCCTGACATTGCCAGCACCAGGCTAGGTTCTCACAGCATCCACTTCCTCCAGCCCTTATCACTGCTGAAATTGCACCATTATTTATCTGCTCTTTTTCCCACACCAGCCATAAAACTCCATCAAGGCAGGGCTATAGATATCACCTATGTCTCAGTGCCTGACCAAGACCGAAACTGCTCAATAAGAACATGTGTTACTGAATTATTGAGGTAGGTAGGAGGTGGTGGAGATTAAACATCTCACTTCTTTCTCCACTTTGAACTCCATGTTCCAATGGATCCCTTAAGTTAAGTTTCCAAGTCCTTCATCCCATTCTCTCTCCTCTCTCCTGTGTCTAGAGGGTCTTTCTGGGAAGTTCGTGAGAAGCCAGAACAACTGAAAGGTGGATCACAAAAAGGCCCAGGCACTGGTGGGCAGGAAGGGAAGGGACTGGCTAGGACTCGATTCTGCAAAGGCAGCAAGCCTATTAGCCTTTGACCTAGAACCAGAAATACCATTTGACCCAGCAATCCTATTACTGAGTATACCCAAATGAATACAAATCATTCTACCATAAAGACACATGCACACATGTTTATTGCTACGCTGTTTACAATAGCAAAGACTTGGAACCAACGCAAATGTCCATCAATGATGGATTGGATAAAGAAAATGTAGCACATATACACGATGGAATACTACGCAGCCATAAAAAAGAATGAGCTCATGTCCTTTGCAGGGACATGGATGAAGCTGGAGGCCAACAATCTCAGCAAACACAGGAACAGAAAACCAGACACTGCATGTTCTCACTCATAAGTGGGAGCTGAACAATGAGATCACATGGATATTGGTGGGGGAACATCACACACCAGGGCCTATTGGGGCATGGGGAGCAAGGAGAGGGAGAGCATTAGGACAAATACCTACTGCATGCGGGGCTTAAAACCTAGACGACAGGGTGACAGGTGCAGCAAACCACCATGGCGCATGTATACCTACGTAACAAACCTGCACGTTCTGCACATGTATCCCAGAATTTAAAATAAATAAATAAGACAATTAGCCTTTGATCCTTTGCCTCTGCCCCCCAATCAGGTGGGCTGCATTTATCCAGTACCCGGGCCGACTGCCCCAGGGCTGCAGAACTGAAACCCTCCACTGGGTGGCACCAGATCACCACCACCTGTGCCCACCCATCCAGGTCTCCCAGGGCGGAGTGAAGGAGTGGGGCAGGCACCCTCAGGAACTGTGAGGCACCCGCTCTCAGTCCTCCCCATGACACAGCACGGTGGGGACATGCTACTGGTGTCCACGGAAAGTCCCTGTCTCCCCCTACCCCCAAACATTCTTTTTTTTTTTTTTTTTTTTTTTTTTT